>NW_025336480.1:17271544-17607364 GCF_004798865.1 Varanus komodoensis
TGAGCTTCAGTTTATTGGCCCTCATCCAGCCCATTACCTTGGCCAGGCACCGGTTCAGCACAGCCACTGCCTCACCTGGATTGGTGGAAAACAAGAGGTAGAGCTGGGTATCATCAGCGTACTGATGATTCCGCAGCCCATACCTCCTGATGACCTCTCCCAGCAGTTTCATGTAGATGTTGAATAGCAAGGGGGACAAAATGGATCCCTGCAGTACTCCATGGCATAGCTGCCATGGTGCAGAGTCATAGTCCCCCAGCACCACCTTCTGGAATTGGCCATTGAGACAGGAGCAGAACCACTGCAAAGCAGTGCCTCTGACTGCAGTGCCAGTCCCGCTAGCCTATCCAGAAGGATATCATGGTCGATGGTATTGAAAGCCGCTGAGAGGTCCAGCAGAACCAACAGGGACGCACTCCCCCTGTCTCTCCCTGCACAGGTCATCATACAGGGCAACCAAGGCAGATTCAGTACCATACCTGGGTCTGAAGCCGGACTGAAATGGGTCCAGATAATCAGTTTCATCCAAGAGTGCTTGGAGTTGTCCCGCCACCACCTGCTCTAACACCTTGCCCAAGAAATCCAAGGAAATCTGGAATTATGGGAACTCAGCCCTCATAATTTTGAGTACCTGAATTCATTTATGCACTAAGCAACCTGTTGTGACCTTGATTCTGGAAATCTAACCTATTGATTATCTTTGTGGTAAACAGGACTGTACCAAAGGTTAACCCAGAAATATTTTGAGTTAAAAAGGGACTTTCAGAGAGACTGGAAAAACCCATGTCTATATCCATTCACCCTTCCCCGAAAAAATAATGCTTGTATCTTTTTTCACTTTTGTGCACAGCGATGCCAGGGGTTATTTCCACTCCACTGCGGCTTGGTGCCATTTATTTCCCACCAGCCCTCTGCTTCCCTGAGCGATCCCAGGCAATTGGGGATCCTCCCAGGTGAATGCAAAGCTGTCACTGTGGCACCACACAGCCAGTGAGGTTTGGGCACAACCCCGTGGTATCACATACTGATGTCAAAAGGTGCCTTGGGCTACTCTCTTCCTTTCTCTTTCAGTTAGTTCTTCATGAGCAGAGTGGGAATGACAGTAGCACACAGGAAGTTTGATCCTGATAAGGATCATAGAGGAAACAAGGATAGATAACAGTGTCATTACTGGGCAAACCCAAGACACTTGCATTGTTCTCTGCAGTGGGGCGGTGGTTTTGCTCTATCCATTAGTGTAAACTGCACTGGGAAGTTTTGGATTGAACAGCGGAATAGATAGATATTTACATCCTGTATGTTAGGGGGTTTTGGAGGTACAGGAAAATTTTGTCCCAGGGGTTGAATGAAATGTCAGAGAAGCTTCCAGGGGCTAGTTTCCATTGGCGAGTAGAGACAAGGCAAAGGGGGCACAGCCAAAACTACCAGTCGATTTTAGCTGGGTGAACAATTCTGTGGGTCCTAGACATCGTCCGAAGGGCTACAGGAAAGGCCAAGCTTCCCTGCACTGTGGCTGGGGATCAGAGCTCCCACCCACATCCCCTGTCCCTGTCTCTGTCACTGCCCCCTTGCAGCCAATACAGGAAGAACCACAGTGGCTCCTCTCTGAGGTCAGGAAAGCGACCCTGGAGACGAGTTAAAAGAGGTAGCGAGGGGACAAGGCCGGGGAGGCCAGGACCCAACGTAGCCTGAAGCCTCGCCAGCCTCCCTCCCTCCTTGCGATGCTGCCCCTACAGCCAGAAATGGCCACCTAGTGATGGAAAAGTGAGGGGAGGGCAGAGGTCACCCCCACTCCTCCTGCTCTGCATTGGGTGAGCATGAGCCTCTGAGTTCATGCTTGTCCTGATAGGAGTGCACCCTAAACCCAATGCAAAACCAGGTTGCACCCTAAAGCCAGTAACTGCACCTTCAGAAAGGTATTTCTACCATGAGGGATGAGGAAGAAGTTGTGCAAGCTGTGGAAACTACCAGTCAGAGGCTGGGGAAAGGGGTGTGGCCTGAGGAAGGGGTGTGGCCATTTGGGGAACCACGGAGGGCTGTATGTGGCCCCTTGGCCGGGGGGGGGTGCACCCCTGCTCCAGGTCATCCCTGCCTTTACTGGACATCTTGCTGCTGTGGTACAGCAGGACAGAGAATTTTAGCCTGCTTGTCCTAGTAATGAAACACATTTCTTCCATTTTAGAGTCGGGCATTTCCTGTCATGATATTCACCTGCTTTCTAGCTGCTTTTTTTTAAACTACCAAAGGTTATTACTTTCTGTAGTGTTCCTGGAAAAGAGCCAAGCATTTTGACCTAGCCTGTAGACCTCTCTTAATATGGAGCTCTTTCTGCTTTCTCACTCTGTGCTACTGTTTTCACTTTTACAAGGAATCTAAAAAATCCTTTTAACAAGACATGATTAACGGATCCACTGATGGTTGTCTTCTTTCTCTATCATCATTTCCTCCTTCTAAACCAGTTTCCAAATTGTGTTCATTGTTTTTAAAAATGCTGTCCCTGTATTTTTTTAAATTTTCCAAATAAAGCATCAAAACACCTTTCGGTGATGGTGAGACACCATCTAAAAGGAACAGCTAGACACAGGAGCTACGCTGTGCACAGTTTTGAACCCTGAATTGTGCAAACATTATTGTTGAAGTTATCTAGCCTGGAATGTGTATTATCTTGTCTCACATTGAATCTTGGTAGCTATTGCAGAATGCATAAAGAGAACTTGGGCATTCGGTCTGAAGGAGAAATAGGATTCTCACCCTTACGAACGCAGAAAAGAAATGCTTGAAAATTTGTGGTCGCAGCTCAGAAATTAACAGAGGCAGGAATGTGGGTGGGGAAGAGTTTAAAATGGGAAGCAAGACAGAACTGAGACGTTCAGGGAAGGGTTAAGAATGGTTAGAAGCACAGAAAAAGAGAAATGAAAGTTCTTGAAGACATAGGCGGGTCATAGAAGTGCAGCCAGGAGCAGGGAACATTGGTGGGTAATTAGGGGGACGGACCATCGCTTTGTGGCGGGGCACCTGCTTTGCACGCAGAGAGCGCCAAACGGGGTCCCCCATGTCTTTGGGGGCAGTTGGACAAATTCCTGTCTGACACCCTGAAGAGCTCCTGCCAGTCAGTGCCAGGCACAGAGAAGAACCCTCTGAATATATGTAAACATATGTAAGACTATATGAATATGTGCAAATATATGTAAATAAACCCTGCCTCAGACCTTGGAGACCGCCAGTCCATCTCAACAATACCAAACTGGATGCAGCAGGGGCCCGACTGGGCAAAAGGCAGCTTCTTGTGTAGAGGAGGAACCCACAAAGTGTAACACTATGGTCAATGAGTGCACTCGTGAATTTTTAAGTGATGTTGTAAGGGATCCTTACCCTTGTTTGCAGAGCTACCGGTCTGGTTCCAGCAAGGATCATATTCACCGACAGTTGATGTTTGCAGCTCCTTGGGCACAAATAGTGCATCTGCATAGGTCCATAGGCATAGGTTGGGGGAGGCATATTCAGGCCATATGTTCCAGCGTGATCGGGCATTATCAGCACCTTTGCGGACAGTTTCCAGAGGAAGTAGCCCTGCTAATCTGTTGCAGTAAAACCAAGAAAGAGTCTTGTGGCCCCTCAAATACTAACCAATTTATTATGCATACACTTTTAAGGTCTCCATCTGATACCATAATTAGTAAGTCAGCCTTTAGGGTGCCACAGTGCTTGTTATCACTGATAGTGGTGCTTTTTTTAACCGCTTCCACATAGCTGTAGAAAACCAAAAAACATGCACGGGGTCAACTTTGCAATTTCTTAACTTCCTCAAAAAGCGATTTACACAATGCTTTTACTGGACTTGATGTTTTCCTGCTTCCTTCCACCCATTAACACCAATGTGACTGAGTGATGTATAAATCACCCGCTCTGAGTATTTTCCTTCCACATGATTATACAGCAGCTCATTTGGAATCTTCCAGCTACATGCAGAGTTTCTGCCAGCAGCTTGCCTCACCGGAGGGCTGCCTGAGTTCAGATGTCTCCCCATTTGCGCGACTTCCCTTCCCGTGGTTGTAGGGCTGGATCTCAGTGTGGGTGGTCTGCCCCAGCAGGAAAGGTGAATGAATTCATCCCAGTAGTGCTCCATTAAAAAGGGAAGCGTATATGCATGGAAAGTTGGATTGGGCAGGCTGCAAGCACAATTTGCATCCAAGAGGATATGGCCAATCTATAAGTATATTTGGAAACAGACGTGAGAGGCAAGGGGGTCATACGTTTTCATTTTGCCATGTCTAACTCAGATAGCTCAGGCTGCCAGATGAGTTCCCAGAACACTCGCATCTGATAATCCATGTCAGCTCTAGGATTTTGGGGCGCTCATTCAAGGCAGCATTGATGGGGCTCCTACTCTTGGCTGCTGTGTTTCCTCCTCTTCCTTCTCGCCAGAGGAAAAGGATGCATGGTGGGCTAACAGGGAAGGAAAAGGAGCAAGGCAGCCTGCCCAGCAACACAGGGAGCTGCCTCGGGCAGTGTCAGACCTTGGTCCCTCTAGCCCCGTATTGTTTGTACAGCTGGCAGTGGCTCTCCAGGGATTCAGGCAGGTTCTGTTCTACGATTCTGTGATCCCTCCCCAGCTCTACCTGGCAGTGCTGCAAATCAAACTGGGGGCGTTCTGCCTGCAAAGGAGGTGCTGCACCAGTACACTGTGGGTTCATGAAAGCAAAAACTCAAAGGGAAAGGAATGGGAAAGTGAGCCAAAGAAACTTCTGCTGCTGCTGCTCCTTCTGTCTCCCTCCTCTCAAAAGTTACTTCCCCAGATATTGATCTGCTGTTTAATTACCTGATTGCATTGCTTGTGTAGCCTTGTATGTTCCTCTTTTAGAGCAGAGAGAGGCAAGAAGAGGAGTTAGCAGTGGCATAGCCGTCCTTGTTCTTGCTGGACCAATGACTGCCCAACCTGAGCCGCCTGCAATAGGCATCAGGGAGCCATGGAGGCATCACAGTCAAATGTGCTGGACAATGGAATCCTATTTGGATGCCTAGAGAGGCTGCTCCTGCGTCATTCCTAGACAGCCAGGAGAACTGCAGGCCCTGCTGCAGACAGAGAGCCAAGCCAGCTGGCTGTTGTAGGCCTTTTCATGCTCACATCAGCTACCATAGCCGGTCTGGAATATCCAGGCAGTGGTGAGCCTCAGCCGAAGCCCAGCCACTTTGACCCTGATGCTGAGTCTGCTGACTGGCCTGAAGTTCCCAAGGCAACAGTTTTCTCTGACAAAATAATACCCTTCTACATTGTATTAGTTGTCAAATGGCTTTCCCAGCCCAGTTCTTGAGATATTGTCAATGCAATTAATAAGTGGCAAGACTTTCAGGATTGCCATGAAAGGTTCTGGCACTAGCTAAGCTGCATTTATTAGCTTATTTTTTCAGTATCTCACTCCAAGAAATGGCCATAAATTCAAATCTAGATTAATGTCAACTACCCAGAGGACTCTTTTAGCGGTTGCCCCTAAGCTGTGGAATGGTCTGCCAGGAGAGATGCATCTGATTTCCCAAATTCCAACCTTTAAAATGCATCTCTTCTAACAGGCCTTCCCAGATTAGTTCTTATGTTAGTTTTATTCAATATGTTGTATTAGTTAATATTACTCACTGCTGGTTTAATTTCTTGTAAACTGCCCAGAGCTGATGGGAATGGGGTGATATATAAATATTGATGCATTTTTTAAAAGATAAAAATAAAGTTAATGTCAACTTTATCTCCATAAGTAGTAATTCAGTCCTGAGGGATTATTTCGCTAAAACTTCCTCAGCTCCTGACTTCTTATCACTACCAGTCTCCCTAAGCTGAAACAGAATTGTGGCTCAACGTTATCTGAACCCTATTGAAAATATACATCTCTTTGCATATTGCCTAGTTAAGCCATGGTGTGATTTGTTGAAATCTTGCTTGTTGTTTGCATCTGAACTCATCCTTGCAAAACAAACCATGGTTTGTCAATGAGCTATAAACCACAAATGGAGTCCTTGGTTGGCTTAAAAAGTCTGGCTTGTTTAAAACATTGCTTGTACTATATATGAACTAGAACCATGATTTTCTCTTGGCTCCTTTGAACTGTTGTCTACCCTGACATGGAGGCATCTGGTATGAGCAACCTAAAAATGAAGCTGCTCTGAAAGTTAGCAAAACATTCAGGAGAGAAGCAAAACAGTAACAGACAGAGCCATTATTCGCTTGCCTCGATACTATTTGTATCTAAAGCAACAAAGCAAGGTTAATATACATAAATAGTGGCACAGCGTTACATGTGAACACAGCAGTGGCAGATCCGCATGATACAACAAGCCACACTGCAAAAGCTCGCTCTGTAGAATGGCTTCTAATGAGCTTGATGGATGCCAGACACAATGAGGGTCCTGAAGCACCCCTCTCCACTGTGCCCTCCTCAACTGTCCCACTAGTTGTCTCATCCGAGGAGACACTGTGAGAGCACTCACAGAAAGAGTAGAGGTGACAGCTGCCAAAAAATGCCCAAGTGGCACTTTTAGGTTGCGGTCAGAGGCTCTGCACCGCTAATCCTAGCAGCAGCAGGGGGTCTTCCCCGAGGGGACGGTGCCTCCTCTCCACCTTACTGCTCCTGCAAGCACCCTGGCACATCTTAGAAGGTTACCTGGGCCTCATTCCTTTCCTTGCCAGCCCAAAATGGCATGGGAGTATGCAACCGGTATCAGTAGAGCTCCTATGAATGGGAAACCATAGAGGTGAACTGTGCACATTCAGCAGTGAATCGTACCCACCCATTCCTGCTTGCAAGGAGTCACCACGAACGGGAGTAACATCTGGCAGTAGTACCAGTCTTCTGCATATCAGCTCCTGAAGCCCCAGATGGAGCTTAGGGCAGCAGTGTGAGTATGGACCAAAGAAGCAATGACAACTGTCCAGAGTGCCCAAGTGTCATGTGTGGGTGTCATTGGCTTGCCCAGAACATTTTGACCAGAGCAGCAACTCTTTCTGCCTTGATGGTCAAGTGGCTTTGCAGGCTCTGGGGTTCCCCAGGCTTGCATCATCTGGGTTAAGAGGACATGGCAAAACCAAAGATGGCTACAAAAGCCTACAACAAGTCATGTTTTGCTGGGTAGCTTCTTAGCCACAAAACAACAACAACACCCTGCCAGGAGGGCACTGGGTTCAGACAACATGTGGCTTTTGAAGTAGCTTAGTGTGTTGTGTGAACTCAGTCATTGTTTCCAGTTTGGGACCTACTTGCCCTGGCAGAGCACTGCTGAATTATATGGGTAATTCCATAATGTTTTGCCCAAAGTGCTGCAGCCATCTTGAGTTTTTCTTTGCCAAAGTGTGGCCTTACATTTTTGTTAAGCTGTCCTTAAAAAAAAAAAAAAAAAAAGACCTAATTGAGAAACTCTTTGGTTCAGTGTTGATCTCGTCATCCTGTGTGGTCTATCCACCATTCCCACCAAGATAAATCCATGAAGTTGAATAATTTGTTTTGAGATTTGATCTGTTTATCTCTTCTATAGCCCTGCAGATCTAGGCCAGACCAGCATGCCATTAATTGAAAGATGCAAATGGACAAATGTAGTTCTGAGCCCCTTTAACACATACATTGTTGCTGTGTGGGCGGAAGGATGGTTGTAAAATGCCAGCCTGAATACTTAGCAAATTCCTTTCCCCACAAGAATAATTAATCACTTGGAAAAAATTTGCCACTGGACATTGTGAACTGTAGTTCCAAGACTCGTTCGTTCATTCCGTTCTGTCTGTCTGTCTGTCTGTCTGTCTGTCTTTCTTTCTTTTTTCTTTCTTTCTTTCTTGGCATGATAATTTCTGTGTGAATTCTCCTTTGAAAACTCCCACAAGGGTCAAGTGTATCAAAATACATGGTTTTTCTTGGAACTGTTCTAGCTGAGCCTGCAAACAAATCTCTGTTCTCAAAATCATTCATTTAACATAATTGACAACAGTTCAGAGTTGAAAACTGTTCCTACCCTCATCCCCCAGTGAATATGTTTGGGAATGCAAGGGTGGGAAAAAACCAAAGATTTTTTTTTAAGGAATAATGTGTGGAGAAAACACACTAGAGTATAAGACTGCCTGAATTTCAGAATAAGAATTTGCCTTCAGAACTTGTGCTGTAAAGTCTGTTTAGTAAATTTGTAGCTGACTGTTTCGCCTTTCCTCTGTTTTCGCAAGCTCTCTCTCTCTCTTGGTAGGGGAGGGCAGCTGGCTGTTTTGATTTAAATGGTTTCTTTTGCCATTTGTTAATGGGAAATTATCCCAGCAAATTGTGCCACAGGCCAAATTCCAAGATCAGTCAGTCTAGTTCATCGCTATCAGATGTGACACACCAAATATCACAGTATCTGTTTTTCTCTGTGATATTAAATATTCCCACTTGGGTGTGTATGATAACCATAAGTGTTAGCTAATGAAACACAGACTGTGGGGTGCGGTGGGGGAACAGGGAGGAACTGTGGCAGTATTGGAGAACTAGAATATGTCGCCTGACTATGTTTCTCAGATGGGACTAGACTGACTCGGCACAGTCCCCGAAGCTTTTAAAAATGTGTTTCTCACATTGCCTTGGGAATGCGAAAGCCCTGGGAATTCAGTCATCCTCTCCCATAGGCTTTGGTAGCCTTGTAGCAGCATGCACAGAGCTGGAATTTTCAGGCCAAACATGTAATAAGTAGGACGGGGATGCCAAAGATTCAGTGCATGCAATAAACAACGCCCATTCATTCCGGCCCGTGAAGCTGGACTGAAAAGTCAGCTTCACACCTTTTTACCACTATTTTCTCCGTGCTTTCAACAGCAGCTGGAGACATGTAAATTAAGCAGGTGAGACTTTTCCCAACAGATACAGAAAAGCTTCACTGGCTAAGTTTCTGCTTGTCAAGCTACTCTGAAAAAAGCACAGGAATATGTCAAGGATGGAGGCAGTTTTACCGAGATTTGGCAATGTGTTCTCAAAATATCCATGCCTGGTTATCATCTTTGCTGGGTGGGTTCAATCAACCGATTGACTGAAGCATCTCGATATTTTCTCCAAAATGCCTCCGAAGTTGCATTGTTATGCTGGAGTCAACAAAAGATTACTCACTCGCGCAATGCACCGCTTGGTGCCCTTCCACCCAGTCATCTCGGCATCAGAACTCTGCACTAGGCAAGTGAGTGAGCGAGCACAGCATCTTCCTAGCGGCCCTGCCAAAATCTGGCTATGACAGGAGCAAGGAAATGAAAAGCGTGCTCAGGGGAGCATCAGCAAGTTGATCAGGGATGCCTACTAAGGGCAGGGTGCCCTGAGCCTTGAGCCTACTATGGTAACCCTGTCTCTCTCGACATCCTTCAGGTTCCTTCTCCACACATACCTTTTCCCTTTAAGCCTTTGGCATCACTTCCTGCTTCCCATGCTGCCAAGTGTAACCCAGTTTCTCAGCCTAAGTGCATTCATCTGAAACAACCTTCTCACTAGTATACTATCCCACTCCTGCGTTGAATTTTAGATTGTAAGCTCTTGGGCCAGGCACTAGATCAGTAACAATGACCACTATTTCTTTTCTTTTTATTTTACCAAACAGTGACTCTCAAGGTGGCTCCCTGAAGCAATATTTACAATGCAATATTATAAATGCATAGCAATTACAGAATTAAAAAAAACCCAGCACCCACCCCAACAGACTCACTTATAGGCAAAAGCCCTTCTCGAATAAAGCAACCTTGTCTGTTGGCAGGAGGACAAAGGGAACAAAGCGAGCATCCCTTAACAGGGAGGTCCATAGCCTGGAAGCTGCCACCAAAAAGGCCATTTCTTGGCTCATCCCCAACTAAACTTTTGAAATGATGGTCGCAAAAGAAAGCAACCATCCAGAAAAAGATTTCTGGAAAAGAAAATCTTTAGAACTGGCTGGTCTATTACATCTGGCAACTCTAGGAACGATCCTAGAGCTTTGGGTGGAATGGGGTTGCGGGGCTGTGCGGATCTTTACTGTTTCCTAAGCCAATGAGCTCATGTGACTTTGGCTGGAGTGGCAATGCAGACACCTTTAGGATGCATCGATTCATTTTATGCAGCTTTTGGGATGACTGGCATGAAGCCAAAATGTGTGCTTGCAACAAGATGGGGGGCATGTGCTGCGGAATCTTGGTAGCCGTAGTGCCTGCTGCATGTTCACAAACAAATGGTTCCACTCCATGCTTTACAGTGTTTACTGCTCCAGACATGAGCTGGGCTCTTCAGGTGTTTGCCCAGAAACGAGCCCCTTTGAGCTCAATGGGATTGCCAGTCAAGTAATTGTGCCTGTAGGGCTGCAGTCTGCAGTGGTACTTGTCGCTCTCTGTCCAAGGAGTCATAGCTCTGTCTGGGGGATTTTCCATAAGGCATTCCTGGTGCAGTCAAATCACTAAAGTTTCCAGGCTTCTTTGTGGAAGTCATGATAGTGACACTGGTGAAAGATGGATGGAAGCTCATAGATGGCCTTTATGGTTCACACATAATGACAAGTCGCAGTGGAAACCAGCCAGGCACGGCTTGCAATTATATAGGAACATACTCAGTGTCAATGTTTCTTTAGTTCTTTTTGTTTTGATGGCATAACATACATTTTCTTCCCCCATATTTGCAAATGTGTGAATTGGCCTTCCTAGGCAGTGTTGCTTCTTTTACAGCTACTGACTTTATCTGTTAGCTTTTAAATAACATCTCTTTTAAGATTCTGACAGTGCAATTCAATGTATGTTTACCCAGAAGTAATCCATGATTATGTTAAAGGTTTTCTTGCAAAATAAGTGCATAGGACCGCAGCTTAAGTTTATCTAAACTATTTGTTCACCAAATGATACATGCAGTTTAGTGATATATGAGAGCTGATGAATTGATTTTTTTCCTATTCACATAATTTGGACTAGAAATGACTGAAAGATTCTATCTGTTTTTCTTTTGCTTGCAAGAATTATTAAACTGATTTACTCAAAACATGTACCAAATATGTCTGACTCTTAGGATAATACATTTTTGTGGGTATTTTTCACCCATAGATTATTTCCTTTTTCTTGTCCTTTGCAGCTGGCTTCTGTTTTCATATACTTGCACCATGTCAAAGCAATTCATTCAATGAAAACAAAAGCAGAATAATAGAAATTCCATTAGAAATATGGCAAGGGAAGATACAAACAGACAAGGAAAACAGGTCGGGGTAGAGACTGTCTCATCTGCAGCTGGTCTTCAAGGCCTTTCTAAAAGATACTGGCAGAAAGAGAGCTTTGAAGGCTCAGGGAGTTAAGGTTAGGGGGCAACAGAGGCAATGAGGGTGTTTGTTTTTTAAAATTAATTTTAATTCAATAGATCTGGTATTCTATGCATGGAAACAAGAAACTTTATGATAGTCAATTTGCAGTGAGGGCTGTAATTCAGTGACAGAATGTCCCAGCCAATCTCTGGCATGTCTAATTAAAATATCAGTTAATAGGTGAGGGGAAGGATATTTGCCTAGAATGCCACACCTAGTCAAGTAGCCAGTTTTAGGCAATGGTCAAACTTGGTGGTTTCCTTTAATATGTGATATCACAAATGTATACAGCAGGGGTTGGCAACTTGTCATTTGGGGTACCACAGGTCCCATCATCCCTCACTGTTAGCTATGCTGGCTAGGGCTGAGGAGAGTTGTAAACAGAACCATCTGGAGAGCCATACAATGCCCATACCTGATATACAACTTTGTATACAACTTTGCTTTTAAGACTAGAGTTTATCTCGGTCCCCAACCTTTTGCTAGTCTATATCCACATTAGGCTGTGATTCTATATACAGTTACCTGGATGGCAGCACCATCAGACTCACTGAGACTTACTTCTGAGTAGACATGTATAGGACTGCATGGTTGGACATTTATGGTATATCAGTTGCTCACAAAAGGATGTGGGAAAGACAGAGAGAAAATATTTTTTCAAATTACAAAGTCTTCCTTGAACAGTGGCCTAAAGAAGATTCTTATTTGCCACTGGCTATCATGAGCTTAGTGCAATCTAATCAAAGGAGAATAGAAAATTATTTTCTTTCAGCACAGCTGAATAAAAATTAAAGCTATCAACCATTGACTGTATCAGGAAAAAATGTCTGAAAAGAGCTGAAGGGAGAGGTGGGTGTTCCATCAAAAATGCAATGTATCCTTCGCCATTGATTGTATCTTGAATATAATTCTTCCTGGCATTTAGGTTTCACGCATACGCATGGCTACTATTGTATGCTGAAAATGACTTCAAGTACCATTACCATAGCTCTGAGTTTGTTTGTACATTGCATTAACAGTCCTGAGAAGCCTCCAGGCAGGGAGAAAATGGTGAGCTAGGGCAAATCTGGGCCTTCCCCACCCCCCAACACTCCTCCTGGCCAAAGAATGAAGGGAATTCTTTGCAGGCTAGAGCAGAGATTGCAGCAAGGCAAAGTCCAACACGCAGCTGGCCACTGAAGCTGATCTGCACCTCATCTCTCAACTGGAGCGTGAAAAGTGGAAATTATTTGATGAGCCAGCAGCTTCTTCTCAAACCCTGTTTAGGTGGTGGGGAAGCCTCCGAGTTAATTGGCTTCAAAACTCTGACATGCATGAGAACACACAAGCACACCAACAAGAAAGAAGGGGATTGTTCTTAGAAGAAGACATCAGCCAGACATCCCAATTACTCCCAAAGCATGCCACCGCTTCCAGTCCTCCGGGGCATCCCACCAAGTTTGGATCTCTTGGGCAGGGTGGTGATAGAAAGGACTACATGGGAAAATATCACTGGTTGGAGCAAGAGATACATCTCTCTCCTGGCTAATCTCTCGGCTGGAGAATCCTTTCGTTGAGAGATTACCACATAACTCAGGATAATCCATCCAAGACCAGTGTCGCACAGATTGATTTAATCTCATACACAGGGAGAACTCTGTTCATAGTTATGTGCATTTGTGTGTCGGGCAGAGGGGGTGCTGAGTAGAACTGTAGGCATAGAAGGAACATCTCCTTAAAAGCCTCAGGTGCCTATTCCAGAGATTCTTCTCTCTCTATCCTCAGGTGAACCAAGGAGCCCAGCTTCTAAGTCTGTCCACAGCTCTGAACACAGGCGTTGATGATGCAGACAAGTTTCCTTCGTTTAGCAAGAAGACTGGACACTGGGAAGGACTGGACTATCCAAACCCAGGAAAAGCACTGTCAGAGCCAGCTTGATTATTAAAGTGTCCGTGTGTGTTGCAGTTGCACTGAGGTATGGCATGATGGCTGCATTCATAGTGCAGTGTGTGTGTGTGCTGTGAAAACTTTATGGTGTGAAAGCAAATTCATGTACTCTGTGCTGCTTGGTTCCCTTAATTAGGATCACAGAAGCACTACTGTCATTTTGTACAATCTCAGGAGCATATTGTCGTCAACTTCCTTTTCCAAAAACCTTCTTTCTTCATGGGGGAGAAAGGAATTCTGTATACGATCAGAAGTATTAGGTGCCAAAGTATTCACAAACAAGCATAGTAAACAAAAATATAACATGGGTAACAAGCACTTAGAACTCCAGACTATGCCTGATTTGCTATCAAGTAGAAGATACTCCTTGCAGTCTGGTAAATCTTCACTGGCTGATGCACTGGTTTGTGTGTGTGAGAGAGAGGGGGCCGGGGGGGGGGGGGGAGAGAGAGAGAGAGAGAGAGAGATTTCTGGAAAACTATGGTTTCCCCTTTACAGGAGTTTGAATCAAGTAGCTACTGTTTAGCTACATGCCATAAAAATTCTCACGTGAAGATGTCTGTGTATCAATTCACCTTTAAAAGCACAGAAATGGATCAAGGCCTATTCCCTCCACCTGTTAGGCCAGGACTACATCTCCTGCAATCTCTAAGCTTGGGTCCTGGCTACCTGAACGAGCGCTTACGTCCGTATATGCCCGACCGCCCCTTGAGATCTGCGGGAGAGTCCCTTCTCCGGGAACCCTCCGTGAAAGAAATTAGGAGAGTAAGTACTCGGAGGAGGGCTTTCTCTGCGGTGGCGCCCAACCTATGGAATTCACTCCCCAAAGAGGTCCGCCTGGCACCGTTGTTACTGGTTTTTCGGCGCCAGGTAGAGACCTTTTTATTTAAACATCATTCTAATTGTTAAAATATATGATCTGGCCAAGGCAACCTCTTCTTCCTTCTCTTTTCTCCTCCTATATTCTTTATTTACTTATTTTATACTGTTAATTTTAATTTTATGTTGTTATGTTTGTATCTCAGTGTATTTTTTGTATTTTTGTATTTAATGGTAATTTATTATGTTCTATTGTATTTCAATGTATTTTATTGTGTTGTAAGCCGCCCCGAGGCTTCGGCAAGGGGCGGCATAGAAATGTAATAATAATAATAATAATAATAATAATAATAATAATAATAATAATAATAAGCATTGTCCACTCTGGTCCAAAATATCTGGAGGGCACTAAGTTGCCACCCTTGACAGCTGGAAGTTCTGTTGCCAGCAACACATATTGCTATCTGAGTGCTGCAAGAACACAATGAATCTGCAACAAGTTATCCTGAGGAAAATATCCCCTAACAAATTATTAACACCTGCCTATTTATTGCACTATGGACTGATGGCTTGCAGGAAAAGCTCTGTTATATCTGGCTGACCAGACCACTTGAACAGCTTTGTTTCCATACCTCCACCCACAGATAACCACTTTCTCTGTTTTCTCTCTGCTGGTCAAAAAGGCAAGCACAGGAAAGACCCAAGTAGCTGAGCATCCAAGAAGCTTTGTCATCAAGCCTGCCTAGATACTTTGCCTAGATACTTTGGATACTTCGTTTATTTACTGGAAATGAAGTCACTTTCCTACACCCTGGGAGAAGTTGCAATGTCTTTCCCTGTGATTGCCAATGGCTATTGCAATTATTACCAGATGGCTAATGACTGCAATGATGAATGCACGCAAGGCCCTGATTGGGCCAATTAGGCCCTGCATGAACTGAGAACATGGACATCTGTTAGGCAGCTCTGGATTCAAGACCAGCACCAGTTTTGGAAGAGTCCTCAGGAAAACACCTCAAAGTATCCGCTTCCCCGGTGGCAGGAGTAGGGAGCGTCAGAATTCCCATCAACACTGGATGGGAGCCACTGTTTACATTTCCAGAGTGCAATGGGCTGATCCGACATGGGGACCTTTGTAGGAAAATGAAAATGATGGTTCCCAGACTCAGCTGCTTAGCACAGGGGCCCCAGGAACAGGCATCAGTGCTGGTGGGCCTGGTTGGGGCCCAAAGAACCTCCCAAACACGCAGGTCGTGGGTACTGATGCTGCAGCTCTTGAGTGTTACAGAAGAAGGGTAACCTTGGATAAGCTGCCTTTCAAGGAATTGTCTGCCACAACGGTGGTTATACCTGAGAAACCTCTGCTAAGTTTCTGAGGAATCCCAGGGTTCCCCAGAACATTGTCTGAAAAATCACTGCTTTATATCCTACAATCTCTGAAAAGGAGCAAATTCATTTAAACATCATTTAATGGGTTGGCATATGTGTATTTTAAAATGCTGTTTGAAACCTCTCTTTATGCATCCACCAAATATGAAATAGGTTCTTAGAAACCCACAGTGATGGATGCGAAGATCAGAAGGCAGAGAGATCTATAAGGCAATGGGTGCGTGATTTACAGCAGCTGAGCTGGAGCCGTGTGCTGGGCCTCCACAGAATGCTATTTCCATGTCTGACATCACCAAATTCTCTGCCACACAACAGCTTTACACATGGCTGTATCATGCCAGGGACTGTGCAGAGCTGGGGGCAGGCTTAGCAATTGTCTTGAATTTCTCCGGCAGTCCAGATTATTATCATAGTGTCCTGAATTGAAAATGGTTCTTTTCACAAAAGGAGAATGTCTTGAATTGTAATGGGATACACCAGCTTTTCTCAGTGTGGTGTCCTCCAGATGTTTTTATTTACAAATCCCATCATTCCCATTCAACAAAACACATGTCTGCGGGCAATGGGAGCTGTAATCCAAAAGATCTGCAGCAGGCCTGGCACAATTTCAGAGCAGAACAAAAGTCATGCCCAAGGTCCATCTAGGCCAGCACTCTATGCATGGGGCAAAAGCTGCCCACAGGATCCCTCAAGCAGGACGGGTGCAAGGCCTCCTCCTGCCCAGCTCCTCAGCAATTGGTGTGTGCAAGCATCTCCCCTCTGGTAAAGGAGGCAGCATTAGCCGGCAAGGCTAGTAGCCACTGATGGCCTCTCCTTCATGAATCTGGAGCGGGACTTGCACTGCCACTGCAGAATTTTCCCTGCCACCTCCCTGCTGTGGCCACCAGTCCACACGAACACCTCCCCCTTTCCTTTTGCTGCCTTGAGCTTTGTGAGAACTTATGAGTGCTGAAAAGCTCCCACAAAGTCATGGGGCAGAGCTGAGCTCTCATGCTAGAAGTGGATCCCCTGGCAACAGAGGCCTGGGAGCTGCTCTGAACTGCACTCTAGAGTGTCGTCTGGCCGTAAAAGTGCTCTCTTTGGGCTGAGGTTGAGGATGGAGAATTTGCTACTCTTTTTGCTCTGCCATCCCACTCTGTTTCATGGGTAGGCTGGCCCTGAACCAGAGAATCCTGCACGGAAGAAGGTTAATGACAATAACAAACCTCTTGTCAGAAACCACCTTAATCCCAGAATTTCTCATCCCCATTTGAAAGAAGGCATAAATTCTATGTATACATAGCTGGAAGTGAATCCCACTGAACAGCCAAGTAAAGGTCTACATGATTTGGTTGCATATCTAGGTACATATAATTATAATTGATTTCGAATATTTTAAAGCCACCTTTGACAGAAAGGACAATGACCAAATGAGCTGAAAAGCATCAGCTGTCACATCTCATAGAAAAACCACCAGAAACAAAAGGGTCTTCAAAGGCATGTAACGGTGGGACCTGACAACCCCTGGCTGGAAATATATACCACAAATGTGGGGCCACTGCAGAACATGACTCTTTTGCTTGTGCCCACAAATCGGATTTCTCTCAGAGGCTGGCACATGAGAAAGACCTGTACTGTGGCTCTTAAATGAGGCAGGCTATAAAAAGTGAAGGCGATCCTTCGAGTAACAGTGTCAGAAATCATTGAAGTCTTTGAAATAGGCAAGTCATGGACTACAGGTGGCCCTTTGGGACTCTTGGTGTGGCCTGCAGGGACCCCACCACCTTTTCTGCAGTCCAGCTGGACTGCATTGAGAAAAAGTGAACTTGCTGGTGATTGATGGGGGATGAAAACCTCTCCCTGACCCCAGTGACTCTGCTTGCAAGAGTGCTGTTCTGACCACTGCTAACTGCAGAGAAACAGCAAATCCTGGTGGAGATTCCTGGGGGATGGAAGAGATAGGGAGGGAAGGTGTCAATGTCCGAGTATCATCATCTTCTTATGATGGCTGGCTAGTATATCTTATATGCATTTGGACAGATAGGTACAGGCATTGTGTATTCTATAGTCACCAGCTCCATGCACTGCTCCGAAGACTGAGTATGGAAGCTGTTCCGCCAGGTTGGCAATAAAGAAGCCCTCGAGCCAACCAATTGTGTCCTTCATCTTAACAGAGCCACATAGGTCCACTTTACATGTGTACTTTTACATTACGAAGCTGACCGTAGTGGCATTTTTTGAAATGCTTCATCCTGTCTTGGAAACTTTTGAAATGTGGATTTGTTCAGGAGGCAGTGACTCACAGTATTGAAATAATCACAGGAAAAGGCTTCTGCCAAAAAGCTAAAATCTTGTGGAGGCGTCCCTATTGAGCAACCATTATTTTTTATTTATTTATATATATATATATATATATATATATATATATATATATATATATTTGAGAGAGACAAATGGCAGTACTTAATGCGACTTACAGACATCCACTTGATCTGCCCCTTTTGATCCAGGTTCACCTCAAAACAGTACTGGAAAAAAGAATAAGGCAATCCTTGTAGAAGCTTCCAGACTGCATGACTTCTACCTTGTCTTAAAAGCAGCTCCTACTTTATCAGGCAATATGTATTAGAAGCATATTCTGGTTCCCAGTGCTACTAGCATTCTAATTCTGAATGTGTTTACTTAGTCATGTTATATTCCACCACTATTATCAGTGACAGGTACTGTGTTGGATCACGATTTAAATGTGTGCAGCTGAGCTGGCTGAAGAGGATTTCTCTGCCCCATCTTCCCCATGGAATCCCTTCCAGAATCTTCCTGTTCCAGAACACGGAGTTGGGAGACCCTGCTTAATGGTGTAGGCTGTGTTGCGACGGCTGAAAATTCTCCCTGCACCACACCTTATCCATTCATTTAAGATTGTCTGATAACAAAGAGTGAGAATATATTTCTTATATGCATTGCACGATCAATTAATAATGCACATTTCTGCAAAGGCCATGCAATGCATATATCTGCCCACCTTTGAGCTGAGCCAAGGTATAACATAGGCATTGGGAGCATGTGGCCCTCCAGATGTTGCTGGATTGAAATTCCCATCATTCCTTGCCGTTGGATGACACTGATGGAAGCTGCACTCCACCCAGGGGGCAGTAAGCACACAGACAGCCGATACAATAGCAGCCTGCAGGCACTATGTTAATGATGTTTGCTGCTGATCTGCTACCCAAAATCACTTTGTAAAATCCATTGAAAAAAGGGTGCCAGAAGGGTTCTATGACAAAAAAAGCCTGACTCCACCAATATGTGAATGACCTCACTATCGCCATCCCTAGTGTGTATGAAGCTTCTTCACAAGCAGCAGCTATATGCCCCAATGCTACAAGCAACAACTGATAAGACTAGCAGTTGCAGGAGGTCTGGAGGATCACATATTTGCCACTGTTGGTGAACTGGCAAATTATGGAGTGCAAGGAGCTCATCATGACACTCAGTGGGCATATGTGCCCTCACCGTAAGAACAGCAGTCATAGCAGAATACTCATTTTATTTGGGTCAGTCTGCCAATAAACCTATGCACACATACCTGGGACTATTATTTATTTATTATATTTATATTCTGCCTTTTTTCCTCTCAAGTAACTCAGAGCAGCTTACATAATTCTCCTCCTCCTCTCCATCTTATCCTCACAACAACCCTGTGAGGTGGGCTGAAAGTCTGTGACTGGCTCAAAGTCACCCAGTTAGCTTCAAGGATGTGTGCAGACTAGAACCTGTCTCCAGTAAGTTGCCAAACCTAAGTTAAATTCACATTCTTGAGTAATCTGCCCTGCCATGGATTCACTAATTGTCTCTGGAAATAATCTAGGCCTCATTGTTTCATGTTAGCAAAAGGAACCAGTCTTTCTTACAAGCTGATAAATGTTTCATATTTACACTGCTCCCCTCACTACTTGTAAAACGTATTTTGAGGGTTTTGCCTACCCGTTCCAGAAATACCTGGAGAGTTCAGCTAGGGTAGTAGTGGTAGACAGAGGGCAGATCTGATGTTTAGAACTTCGGCTTCCAGGAACTCTGCTCCAGCATTGTGAATGGTCAGGAACGAACATGAGAAGAGCCATGCTGGATCAAACCAACGGTCTAGCCCAGTATTCTGTGTGGACAGTGCCCCAGCACCCCACGGGCAGAAGACTGAGGGCAACACACCCTCCCTCTGGGCCATGTTACCCAGTAACTGGTATATGCAGCCATATTACCTCTGCTGGTGTAGGTTGCTTATGGCCATCAGGACTAGTAGCCACTGATAGCCTTCTCTTCTCTGAGTGCTGATAGCTTAAGTACAAAATGTTTGAAGAACTACCTTTGTGCCCACCCCATCCAGGAGAAGATGGAAGGAGTCAGCAGACTTGCCATCTCTCTAGCTTCAGGACTGGGAATCCATCTGGAGGAGTGGAATCAGCATGGATAACCGGTGCTGCTGCGAAGGAGCCCTTCTGCTACTTGATACCTCTTTGTTATAGGGCTTACACCTCACCTTGCCTAAGGGACCTACAAACAGATTTGAAGCAGGGAGGAAACCACTTGGACAATCACTTTCCCCTTTGCAAGTCAGGAGGCATTATCAGTGAGTTGTGTTGAGCCCTGCTGTAATGCATTACTTACCCCCCGAGTAGCCGCATGCAAACGCCTCTGAGGTTTAGACAGCACCGAGATCCCAAGAAAGAGGTCAGTGGACTACGACCACTTGATAAACACCAGTACTTGGAATGTAATCGATTCCCGCGGATCGCAACGCAACTAAACCGGAGATCACATGCTCATGAGGTTTAATTAAGGCTCCGATTCTAGGCACATTCATACGCAACAAGGAACATGAAGCTGTAATCGGGGGAGGGGAGATACCTGCCGATGCGCCTTTTCCCAGAAGTAGGCCTTATTGTGTTCTATGGGGCTTTTCCCAAGACGACTAATAAGTCAGTATTCGTGGCATCAACGCCTTGCGTTCCATTGGATGATCACGAGAGAATGCCAGCGGATTTCGGCTTCGAGCTGTAAAATCCTAACCCTTTTACTCCCGAGCAGACCCATGGAGAAGGGACAACCGAAGACGGGATTTCTCAGTCAACAAATATATAAAATAATACGAAATGCTAAGAAGACTAAAACAACCTTGGCCCCAGGTGGGTGGAGATTCGGGAGAGGAGGGGGAGGAAGGGGGCGGATCAAATGTGATGGGAGCAGCGGAGGAAGAGAAGAGCTGGCGGGCGGACGATCGAGCGGCGCAGGGTTCACTCCCGAAGCTGGGGGCGGCCTGGAAAGGGTTAACCGCGGCAGCCCCAGCTCCTCTTCGGTGCTCCCCGCAGAGCCTGTTGTGGCCTTTGAGGAGACGCTGCGAATGCATCCAGCACCAGCCCCCAATCTCGCGGCGGCTGTTGTTTGCTGCCTGTGCGGCAGGCGCTGAGCGGAGCGCGGCAGGCTTCTCGCAGGCTGCCTGCGAAGCGGCGTCCGGGAACCGACGGAGGGAGCGAGCGAGCCCGCCACCCTCTGCCCCCGCCCCTCTCCGGGCTCCTCAGGTGCTGCGCTTGGGCTCGCCCTGGAAGCCTTGCAGACAACAGGTACGATTCGAAGGCTGCCGCCGCCACCGCGGCGGGGAAAGGGCGACTAGCAGCGGCGGCAACAGCTCCAGTTGCCGCTCTCGCCGGCTAATGAATGGGGCTGAGAGGGCGCCGGGAGCGCGTGCAGGCCCCGCTGGAACTCGGGCGCGAGCCTGGGGTTCGAGCCGGGCTGCTCGTCTCCCTTGGGCGCCGGGGAGGGCGCCCAGGCCTGGAGGCGACCCCTGCCTGGCTGTGGGGACGGGGTTCGGGGAGGGGGTTGTGGACAAAGGACCGAGGAGGGCGAACTAGCGACGACTCAGCGCACCCCCGGAGTAAGAAGGGAAGGGCCTCGAGGAGCAAAAGCCTCAGTTCTCTCTGTGGTGTGTGGTAACCCCGCTTTCTTTGCCCCCTCAGCTCTGCTAGTTCTGGGGTTGTGTGGGGGTGGGGTGTGCTGCGCCCCTATTTAAGAGAGCGGGGGGGGCACCTTGGAAGTCGCTTCTGCTGTTGCTGAGGAAGCTTTCTCTTTCCGTTTTCCCCCACACCCGCATCAATTTCTCAAAACTGATAAAACTTTTGTCTTCCACAGTGCCTTGTTGGGACCCATGTGGTGGTGATGGAGGGGAGCAGGAGGAGTGGTTCTAGAAAGTAGTGCAGCCTCTGGTGGTCCTTAATGCTGGAGGACTTGGTTGGCTAGCTTTTCCTTTGCCATCTTTTTTTTTTTTTAATATTTGTCTGTCCATCTATCTTTGCTTTGGACCTTGTTTCTCCCCTTGCTGTTAAACAGCCATTACTGTGATGTTTGTATTCACAGTAAATTTTCCCCACCCATCTGCCAACAGTTCAAGTATAAAATTTTCTTGTGCCTTTTATTCTCTAACAAATTCAATTCCCACCAATTTCTCTAGAGATGTTCCTGATAAAGAGAGCCTTTAGCTTGCCAAGGCACATCCTAAAAATACAAAAAGCACAGCATATATAAATATCAATTTGAAATAATACTTGGCACTTAGATTGCTTTTCATCTTCAAAGTGCTTTCACACTCATTAACTGATCCTCTCAGTATCCCTTGGATGGCAGCTTAACCTGGAATGATTTATACAGAATATCAAAGGGGGTTCTTCCTAATACTGTCTTGTGTTCAGGAGTGTTGCTTTGTTCTTCACCAGTAAGTTCATGCCTGAAGCTGCAATTTCTTTATGTCAGGAGAGGCTGCACCCCACCCACCCCCAGTGAAGATCAGAAAAGAGGTGGCAAAGTGGCCATCTGAACAGGTGATGGAAAGTGGCCAGCAATTTTCTGTTGAATCTGATATTTCTGGCTCAAGGATGCTTTTAGGTGGATGCCAAAAGAAAGAAAACAGAACAGGAAGGGGCAGAGAAGATAAGTTAGTTTCCTGCCACTTTAGAACAAATAGATCAAATATAAAATTTCTTTATTAGTTCTGACAAAAAAATGGTGCCATCTGACTTGATATGTTTCTGTCAGTAATATTAACAGTGTAGACTTATGCACATGCATTTCAGAAGTAAGTCCCATTGGGTTCAGTGGGCTTTACTGCCATGTAACTGGGTAAAAATTTCCTTAATACTTATTGCATTAAGTTGCTGGATTTTGCACAGCATACTAGCTGGACAGATAAGCTCATTGCAAGTTATGGAGAAAAGGTGGTTTTTGCTCAGGGTGTTTCTGGACCAGGCTTCTAATATGCCATCGCCCTACCTTGCTCACTGATTTTTTTTGCAGGGGATTAGTCAGTTTGAAGGCCTGTCATCATTCACTTGTGATCCTCTCTAGTTTTCCCACCACTTCTTTCCTCTTTTATCCTGCTGTGGAAAATAGGTTAAGAAGGAAAGATTGACTAGCAGCATGATGCCTACAGATAGTTGGGGCTAGGAACCCTCTGTCTGGAAGCATCCCTAGTATGCTATCTTACATGCAAGCTCCTGTTGTACCAATACCAGGATGGCATCTCAAGTAGTAGTTCCATTGTTGCAAGTGTAATATCTAACCTTGTTAGGGCAATTAGGCATTTTCATGGTTGTGACGTGTAAAACATTAACTCAGATGAGCATCAAGTATAATTGGTGTGGTGGCCCATGTTGCCCATCCTGATGAGGTCATTCTTGTAACGGTTTCCTAAATTAAAAGTGGAATAGATTATATGAAGCAGAGGCACTGATGTCACTTTTAAGTGGAATGTGATGAAAACATAAAATGTATGGACAGGCAATGAACATTTCAGGTAAAGAAGTACTTTCTCTTATTAATTTTGGATAACTTTGAGGATTCAAGACTTAGGATACTGAGATGGAGAGCCAGAATTAAAATATCTAATGCTGCCACAGATTAATTGGATGAAAAATTAAATCTGAGATACAACTTCTTATGCTGATCTTTAGCAGTGGAGTTATTGCAGTGAATGCAGAACATAGACTTTCTCAAGGATCTGGTGTTTAGTTCAGAAAGTGGGTGTTTTGTAAGATAGTCGTTATATTAGAAATGGGCACTCAATAGTATACTAATTGGATATCACATTCATTTTTATAAGTTTAAATTGAGGTACCTTGGATGATGAGGGCTGGGAGGTGGTGCTCACACATTAGCATTTAAGTGTTTCAGCCCTCTTTCCAAACAGAATAAGCACATCTAGGAGTTTCTGCAAAAGAGGGCATCTGCTGCCTTCTCTCTGTGCTGGCATTTGAGCCTGAGTTGAAGAGCAGTGCCAAGTAATCACCTCCTGCTATTGCTCTTGAATTTCTCTGGGTATCCCAGAAATTCTTGGCTGAAAGAGTTGATGGCAACTATGGGTTCATTTTCCCTTGAAAGAGATGTTATTTCTGGAGTGTAGGAAGCAAGAATGACAGGCAGGCTGGTTAGGAAGGCTGTATTGTCTGCTGACCTGTACTCTGCTGATGGTGGCTTGGCTCATGCCAAGATCCAAAAGACTTCAAACTGACTAAAAACCCTAAAGGCATTTCCTTCCCATCTCTTTGCCTGCCTGCCTGCACAGTTTAGCAGGATGAAAAGCGGTCTCCTTCCTCAGAGATATCTGTTGGCTCGGTAAAGCTCTAATCCCCTTGTGCCTTTCAACTCTTCCTCCTTCAAAAGGTGCTCTCCTAGGATTTATGAGAAAGGAAAAGCTAGCATTAATATAATGTATGCAGGCACAAATATGAAATGTATTTAGTGTTGGAGATTGCTGTATCAGTAGAACTGGATGCTGACCCTCCAGCATTGGTCCGGGCTTTCGGGTAGCTGCCACAAAACAAATATGTTACCTTTCTTGCTCCAGCTCTACCTGGATGAGCAGCACTTTCAATAAGATCCTTTTCAAATGTCACTGTGAAAGACAAGAGGGGAAGGGGGCCGGTGGGTGGGAGAAGAAACTGCATTAATTAAAAACAAAAGATTAAGGAAAATCAGCAAATTGTAGGAGTGAATTGGCTTAACATTCCACACCTTCTTTAACTGCAAGTCTTTGTGTTGCTCTGGCTTGAGCCTTAGACAAAGCACTTTGAAATCCCAGCTGGAAGGCCCTTCATAGCTTCTGAATTACAACACAGCTGTAGCCTTAACCAATAACAAATTAATGTTGATGTTTCTTTCATTTTTTTATGGGGTTGTAATTTTTTTTTCTTTCAGAAACAAGAACACCACATTTATTTTCTATCCTGATAGGTAGCTGTAGAATGAATATTGCTTTATTGGGTGGGTATTGAGGAAGGCTAAAAAACCGTCCTTGCCTAATCTCTCAGATATATTTCAGTGATTAACAAGAAACTAAATGTGTTTGTGTGTGTAATATATTTTTAAAATAAGCTAAATCCTGAAACTGTAATACCATAGTTCATCAAGAGGAAAAGGAATGTACACATTTGCAAATGTTTACTTGATATGATAAATTCTTTTTTCAACTTCAAAGGGTAGGAAAGCATATGGGCCATTGCCCTTGGACACTTTAGTCTCATATCAATCCCTTCTGGATTGTGATCCATTCACCAAAGAGTAGAAACATGTTGCTGTTCTTAAAATGAAAGCAAAACTTTGCAGACTTTGGCAATCTTCTTAGATTAAGTCTAATGATGTACTTTATTATATCTTTTCATGTGCAGTAATATGCTGTCTCTTCAGCTTGTTAAGCCCTTTATTTTGTTCACTATGTGGGGTGACAGTGTGTTCAGTGGATAGAGAGTTGATCTTGAAGATCTGGCTTAAAGCCCCAACTCCCTATATGGGCAATAAAAAGGAAACTCTACTCTCATGGTCGTTGAGATAATTTGCACTGGGAAATTAAGGCTGTAATCCTATCTCTTCTTACCTGGGAGAAAACCCTGTTGAACTCATTTCTGGGCAGACATGGATAGAATAGCGCCACAAAAGTCCTATAAGAGTAACAGTTTTGTGGTGGGAGAAACCCTGCTTTCTTTAAGGATAATGAAACTATTGTCATCAAACTACATGTTGCAGCCTTACAGAAAAGTTTGATGGTATGATCCAAATGCAGTTTAAAGGATCTAGTATGCCCACCAAATTATGTCAACTTATTCAGCTGCACATGTAATGCCTTGAATACAACAATATTGAAAATGAGTGCTGCTAGGGTAAACTCTTGGCCTGTGAAATATCCTGGTGAGTATACAGGTAGTGAAGTGCTGGCTGGGTGCTGTAGTGATGCATAAAGTGCGGTAGAGTTAGGAAGAGGCTATATGACAATATGGCAGTTTGATTGTGAGTTTTTGTGTTTGAATTGCTGGGAATAGGTAACTGCAGAGGCCATTAAACATCATATATGCATTATCACATGCAAAGATACATACCAGGTGAACTAAGGAGAAGAGTCTTGTAAGCCTTCTTGGGTTCCTTGCAAGGGGAAGAAAGGCAGGGTAAAAATGTAATAATAACAATTGTCTGTTTTTTACTTTTATTTGTTGACACCTTAGATTAGTGCATAGGAGCAAAAAATTCTGATATCCCATATATGCTGATGGGATTTAAACTAATGGTATCTGACCAAGGAAAGGTTGTTGAAATTGTGGTAAACAGCTTGATGAAAATGTAGGCCCTCTGTGAACCTGCAAATTCCGTATTAGGTGCCATTAGGAAAGGAATTAAAATAATACTGCCAAGATCATAACTGCCTTTATACAAATCTGCAGTGCAACAGCATTTGAGTGCTGTGGAGTGCAGACAGAGGCAACTGAGTAACTGCCCCTTGATCAGAACATGTTGCATCTGGCATTTTTAACTTAGAAAAACAGTGAGTGAGTAGAGGCATGATCAACGTGCACAAAACCATCCATGCTGAAAACAAAGCGGTCAGTGAGATATTGACCATGTAGCCTGGGCATTAGGGGAGTAGCAGTCTAACACATTCGGAGGGTGGCAAGTCAGAAGAGCTTTCCTCAGTGGGAAGGGCCCTCAGTCTGAACACTTTACAGGCAACCCATCTATCCGCATCATGTCTGTCTTATAAAGACTGAATTTTAGTTTACTGGGCTTTATCCGTCCCATTGCTAATTTCAGACACTGGTTTAGCACTTCCACAATCTCATCAGAGTAGCATGAAAAGGAGACTGCAGCTGAATATTTATAGAGTAATATACTTTTGAGCAATTTTAAAGCTGCAATACTTATATTTTGTGGAACATAGAATGCTTATAAGAACTTTGTAACTAAGGACTAGTTCCTGACTTTTTTCCCCTTTTCTCTCTCCCAATCCCTTTTCCATTTGTGTCCCTTCTTGGATTGTGAGGGTGGGACTAGTTCATGGGTCCCCAAACTACAGCCCACGGGACGGATCTGGCCTGCCATGGCCATCCATCCATCCAGCCCGCGCCGCTGTTCACCGCCCGCACGCGCGCTTGCCACCACCTCGCCCAATGGCACCTCACTGGCCTGTGATGGTCACTGCAGCCTTTCAACTGGCCCCCTATTCAAAAAGTTTGAGGACCCCTGGACTAGTTTATTGTAAATCTTTGTAAGCTGCTGTGGTACCTTTTTCAGTTGAAGACCAAATTAAACATCGTTTAACAAATAAGTGAAGGCAGGAACGTGTTCAGGATTGTCACAGGTAGAGAACAGGTGGTGAAAACTTTGAGGGGAAGAATGACTTGTGTGCAGAAATCATCTCTTCTCCCTGGGAAAACTGCTCTGTTTTCTGCCCTTTGTTTAAAAAAACATTAAAAAAAGAATCCATCAAAACTATGTGGAGTAGGAACGCCTTTGCTTATGCCCCTTTTGTAATACTAGTGGCAATAACAAAAATAATTATTCCAAAACAAAAAATGGAGGTTCTTAGCAACCAGAGTTGCAAAACACATTTTGGGTTATAGGATGACACACATTCTCTGCAGCAGCGCCCTACCTATGGAATGCGCTCCCCAGAGAGGTCCGCCTGGTGCCATCGTTATTTGTTTTTCAGCGCCATGCTAAGACCTTTTTATTTAAAACTTATTTTAAGTGTTAATTTATTATGGAGGATTTTAAAAAAAATTTAAGCCGAGATGCACCGGGTTTTAATATTTTTAGTGTATAAATTTTTATATGATTTTGTTTGTTTTTATTTTGTTGTGAGCCGCCCCGAGGCTTTGTTGCGATGGGGGTGGGATAGAAATGTTTTAAATACATACATACATACATACATACATAATTGTGAGCAGCATTTGCAGATTGTACTGGAGTTGAGGGAGCTCATCCATGTTTGTGGAGAATGAATGCTGGAAACATCTTGCTGTTATAAGAGGAATCCATTCACAATGTGTTCAGCTTGAGGTAGGCAGTTTTTTTCATCATCAAAGGTCAGCTTGAGGGAATAAGCGACTAATATACATACTTTGCACAAAGTGAGCTCAATGGTAGTATATGGCAGGAAGCTAATAGTAAGAAAGCACATATAAAGTTTGCATAAGTGATGCTTTCACTGACTGAGAATGCTGAAGTGGTCTACTAGTAACTGAGTCGCTACTGTGGCCATTGTTAAGATGGGGTATTTTTTCAGGCTCTCAGAATAGGGGAAGCTGTGACCTTCCTTATGGTTTTCAAACCAATGTTGTTCTGGGACTGGGACTTGGGCAGTCTGGGTTCTAGTCCCCACTCAGCCGTGGAGCCAACTGGTTGACTTTGGGCCAGTCACAGACTCTTAGCCCAATCTGTCTCACAGGGTTGCTGTTGTGGGGAGAAGATTGAGAGCAGCAGAAGGAGAATGGTGTGAGCTGCTTTGAGTTCTTTAAAAAAAATAAAAGGTGGGAAATAAATCCAATAAATAAATGAATAAATAAAACAAGCCACATTGACCAGTGTAACATCTGAACTAAGCATCTTACCAAACTGTGACTGAGACTGCTCCGGCAGTGTTCCTCTTTCTTATGGGCTTGTGTGCTTTTCCTCTGTCTTCAGGCTAGCAATCACTGCAGTTTACAGTGATGTCTGAACCAGTGTAGCTGCAATTTTTATTAACTGTATTTTGCTGTTGGTCTCTGGTTTGAGAGAAAACTATGGTTTTAGGGAACTGTGGTTACACTGCTATCCAGAAGAGGCAAGGGAAGGAAGCAAGTGGGAGAAGCTTGTGAACCCAGTGTTCTTAATCCTTGAGGGTGAAATCCTATGCTTGTTTGTGGGGCAGGGGTGGGGAACGGGATGGGCGGGACTCACAGCATACCCCAGCCAGCTATCATGGAAGCTGTAGGACTTTTTTCCTGTCTAAACTCACTTAGTGCTCTAAACCAATGTCTGGTGACCAGTAGAATAACATCTGAATTAGACCATGCTGTTCTTATGTTTCGTGGTGTATGTATACATGTCTTAAATGAAGAATGTGCGGAAAAATAATAAATGTGAGATTCAGAATTGTTTCACTTTGAGCATAGTGCTTGCCATGGCTCAGATTCAGATGTCATAACAAGCCATGTTTGTTTGGATGAGAATGTGCCATTCCTGCATTTGGGCTTGTCTGCCTCCCCCTCAATCTGCAAGATGAGAATATTTAAAACTTCTAGGTGGGTTTGGAGAAACTGTAGTTTCTTATTTTATCCAAATGTAGGAAATTGTGGCTTGGACAAATCATAGCCAGTTTAAAATCAGAATGTAAAACCATGGTTTAACAAAATACAGTTTGTACAAGCCATCATTTCCTGTATTTAGATGGAAGAGAAATCTGGCTTGTTCCAGGCTGTTACCAGAAGTTTTAAGTTACTTGCCCTCAAAAATGGAGAATGAAAAAGAAAGTGGGGCATGTGAATCAGAGGTTTGTGTGTGCTTATTTCATAATAACATTGCATCTGGATTGGTTGTGTATCTAATGAAGTGAATCAGCACTGCATGACCTTGTTTGCATGTAAGGACAAACTATGGTTTAATTAGCAATGGTTTGTTGGAATATAGGGAAGTAGCAGTTGAAGGAGGAGGAAAACAAATTACTAAGAGATTGAGAAAGCAAACAATTGTTTGTTTAATCATCTGATACAAATCCTGGGTAGGGCAATAAACCATGTTTTTAATAAACCATGGGATAGTATTACCAGGCCATATTGCCAGAAATATGTGGTGCTGTCAATTCTCAGCCATTATTTTCATCTTCCAAAAATTCTAATGACAGAATTCATATATTAATGATAAATCTTCATGGACCATAAAAACCATCTATGAGTATCTAAAATAAGCCTGGCAATACAACTGTTTAGAATATTATTCTAGCTGCTGTGAACAAAGTTTTTCCATGAGCTACGCCTGCTTTACAGAGAGTGGATCACAAACAGGACATGAGCAATGCTATATTTTCATATTCAGCAGCTTGGAAAACAAACCATTGTTTTTCAGATGATTTGAGGATTTTTTTTTTAAAGAGGGAGTATTCAGCAGCTACAATACAGCTTCTGAATGAACGTTACAAAAGCTTCACAAAAAGGGAATTAAACTGAAGCAAATATATGTTCTTTTATTGTACAGAAGAAACTCACTCACTGTACAGAATAACAGTGCAATTGTTAGAATTTTCAAAGAAACCTGGGGATTCAGACATGATCTTGCATCTCAGTCACCACATTACATTCTTTATAGAAGACAAGAATGTGTTTGTAGTGTTGTTCCTTTTTATTAGTGTTTTAAATTGGTCTAGTGTGGTTTTGTTTTCTATGTTTTTATGCTCAGACAATTTCATTGTAGTTTTCAAAATTTACTTGATGGTATATGTTATCTTAATGGCATACATATTTGCAATGAAATACTCTTATTTTTAATATTGCATTTATTTTTACACAAGTTTTTTTTAAAAAAGCTTTTAAACTGAGTATAATCTGGGGTGCTGGTTGTAGTTCCACCTATTATTATACTTAAACTAGTGGTCAATTCAGTTCAGTCCATTTATCGAGCTTACATAATTCAGAGGACTGGAGGAAGAAAGAGGGAAGAAATAGGAGTGCACGTAAATTCATTCCTGGTTCTCAGCAAGCAAAAATTCAGATATTTAAAACTTAGCTAAATTGAAAAAACATTTAAACTGGTGTTCTTGAATTTAAGCCAATCTAGCAATATTGACTTCAGAGGTAGCAATAGCTTAAATCTGTCCATACCCTTTTGTCAATTGGTCTGTTAAAAAAAGATGTTCCCTGAACAACTTGGCTGCTAATTCTCGAATATACTAATTTCACTAAGGTGGTGTATAAGGAGCACTGTGGCCTGATTGGAAACTTATTTATCCAAAGCCATGCTCTAGTTCCAAGGCCCAGTTGATGGGCTCACAATAACTGGAGAAAATGGTGGGAGCTCTGCCTTTATATAGTATTGGGAGAAGGGGTTGGGATTCTTGCCAAAAATGCCTAGCTAGGGAATCTGCCTACCTTTCTGACAACAGGCTCCATGCAGGCGCAGAGCCCATATGTATGAATGCAGAGATGACCACTTGAAGAAAGTTGGTTACAGGTAAGCAACCTTACTTTCTCTGTAGGGATTCACAGTAACCGAATGTGCTTGCTGAATTCACACATAACAGGCAGTCTCCAGTATGGCTTATTGTTCTATGTGAACACACCTTAAGTCTCCTGCACTGAGATATTTCAGAAAGTCTACAAGCAGAACATAAGGTTGATAGCCTCTCCAGTATCTGATAGCAGAAATATGCTGCTTCTGAACAGGGAGACAGTTGTGTCTCCCTTCTGCCTAAAAGTCATGGATAGCATTGTTTTAACTTGCTGTTTTATTGTCATATTTTGTAAGTTGCCCAGAGAGCCTTTCTGCTAAGGGGTATGGCATATGTGTAATAAATAAATAATAATAAATAGTAACATTGATTAACTGTATGCCATCTTTGGAGAATTACTACTTAATCTAAGTGTGTTGGACGTTAAACAAGTATGTTTGCTCTGACTACACTGGCACAGGGAGCTGTCCACATAACCAAATCAGTAATGTTGATACCATTAGGTAATTTTACCCTTAGCTTAATTGGCTGACACATCATACTTTCCCCACATGCCATCCAAAGCTATATTTAATTCTTAACAAGAAGTGTATTGGTTACCTGGTTGCCTGTTACCTTGCACACTTTTCTTCTGTGGGTATCTTGTGTTTTTTATACTTCTGATCTCTTCTTGTCAGCTGTCAGTCAGTTTCCTACTGCAGAACTCCATATCCTTTCAGTAGTCTGTGGACTTCCTTCCATGTCTCAGGACAGCTATTTATGTTGGCCTGATTCTCCCAAGTCAGCCAGATTGTCCTTTAAATGCATCTGATCTCCTTCACTGCCCCAGCTCAGTTTCTTGGCTACAGCCTTGTTTGTCTGTCCTTCAGCTTTTCACATTGATTTCTTGGCTCAACTTGCTATCTAAAATTGGATACAATTGTGTTTTGAATAACCACTAGCTACAAACTTAACTCACTAATTCTGCTTGTGGAAGCTAATTAATGGCCTTACAGTCAAGTGCAGGTTTGTGTCTTAATGAGTCACTTGAAATAAGAGTTGTTAATGTTTTTTCTAAGTACTAATGTGCAGCATGTTGGTAGTGTAACTCATGAATTTATATACATGTGTATGAATGTGTCCATATAGACAAATATTTTCTATGGTTCAGTAGAACTATATTACTTGTTGTATGTCTCTCTGTTTCCTTTCTTCCCAATATTTAGCTGGCATTGAAATAGTATGTCTTGGACAGACTAGAAATTTTCAGCTGAGTACAGTTATGCGGACAATGAAAGTAGGTTGTAATATTTATTTAAAGTTCAGTGTATGTCCTGTGAACCAGGTCCAGTCTGAAGAAATGCTGCTTGACATACATACATAGTTCTCAGCTTTGTATTAGTGGTTATAAATGGAGAACTGCAGAGAATGAACTGATGCAGAAACATATTGCAATCAATTAGGTGGCATTTGTTGTCAGTCACAAGAGAAGCTGGCATCAAGAGGCTGTGGCGGAAAAGCTGAGATTTTCTTTTTGCACACTTGTAGGGCCGAAATACCACAAATATTAGAGTTAACCAACTTTAATTATGGCTACTTTTATCCAGTGGTTCAATATTATGCATGTTGTACTGCTGTTTTTAAACATTTATAAAGGCTGCTATATGATGTCTTTTAAAATATTGTTGGGATAAATAGGTGGGATTATATTAACTTTAGTACAGCATTTCTTTTTAGGGTACTTCATTGGTTTAGGGTACTGTTTAGGGTTTAGGGTACTGTTCTGCCCTGAGTCACTGGAATGGGTTCAGCAGGACATATACATAAATGAATGTCAGTTATATATATGCAGGATATTTGGAAAAATGATAAAAGGAGCTAACTCTTCACAGATTTTAGGTACAATTAAAATATACGTTTGTCTGCTTAAAAGAGGTTCATTTTTTCAGGCAACATATGCAAAGTATCTGTTCTTGAGGCATTCTAAAGTAAAAGAGTTTGGTTTTTAGAGTAAAACAATGCTTAAAAGAAAATAGCTGCCTTGTAATAGTAAGTATTTTAACGTACCAAAAGTAGTGAGAAATCACTGTACTATGTACATTTCAGTTTTTCAGTACTCTGGTTTGAAAGCTCACTCTTCATGTAATTTGGCATGAAATACTTCACAGTACATTGCACATTTGCTTGCTTATACTAAGAATCTGTTCCTTGATTTATTTTGAATGAAATTAAAATTCAGAATAGGTAAGTAGAAATATCTGGTGTCTCTTTAAAAGGATAGTGGTAATTAACCCAAATGCCTAATGTATTATCAGAATGGTTGCTTTATGAAAAGCATTTTCAGATAGCTTAAATCAGTACTAAGCATTGATTTGATTAGGGCAGCAGTAAGGGGATTCATTTATTTTTTACTGTGCCTGTGTGCTAGTGACTTTGTTTCTCTTTCCTAGCACACTTTATTGATAATGTGTAGCTGAGGCCTGACTTCAAAATTTAGGACTGTTCTTGATTGTTATAGGAATCTGGCTCAGTGTAGTACTGAACAGCTTCTGGGCTTTTATAAAAGAGTTTGAATACAGATACTCTGTCCTTCTCAGGTGCAATAACCTATTACGGCTTTTTGCACAAAATGACTGCCCATCACTTTCCTACCTCCTTTGCTTAAGTGCAAAACCCATGGTCAACTCCTTCACAGGCTGTGGGATGTGACTTGCAAACTTAGACCTCCAGGTTGTTAGAGACTACACCCAGCATTTGACCCAGCAACAATCCCTAAATTTTTACATTGATGGGTTCTTATTAGGGACTAATTAGGCCAGTGTGTTATGTAGCTCACATTAGGTCCCCCGAGCCTGAATGGAACCCTGAAGCACAGCAGAATTTAGAGTAACAGGGAAATGTAGAGAAATTCTGACCATTCTAATGCTAATTCTACTTATTTGGGTTTGCTAACATTCCTTCTGGGCAGCTACAGAGCCTGCCTCATTGATCATTCATACTGCCTTGTGTGACACATAAGGTATATTTACCAGTAAGGCTTATACTGGGCTGATTAAAAATGGTTTTTACTGTTTCTTCAAGGTCACATAGATTAAAGAAAAAGATAGAACCACATTGCACACTATGATTCTTGCCTGACTGAACTCACAAGCAATAAAGAGTTCAAGTGCAAACCTGCCTCTTCCTAACAAATGGAAGCAGAGGGAAAGAATAAGACCTCACTCCTGCAGTTGCCAGAGCATGTGTGAATGGTTATGCCTGCATGGATCTTCACAAGATCCACTTCTTTATAGGTGAAGAGTGAGCAGTAATCTCTTCAGTTTGTCTGTCTTGAGTGTATGAAGAGGAAGAGCTTAGGTTTCACATGTTGCTGTACATTCTGTATGGAATTTTGTATGAAAGTCTTGGAATTTCATGCTTTTTGCAAGGTAGCATTCTGGTTCATTGCATGCTTCTTACCTCAGGCACACAAAATAGTGTAATTTGATTTTTAAATCCACCATCCTGTTATTATCCTGTCTATGTGGTTCTTTTTGATGGCTAAGTATTATGAATAGACAGAATTCTGCTAATTTCTGCTTTAAATTGTAATGTGTAACTGGATTTATACCTAGAATATAAAAAATCAATTTGCAAAACTTCTGTTTTACCCCTTGAGATTTTGATTTCCTTCTTGCCTTTGAGCGGCTTAATCATAGGAACATAAAGTCCTGCTGGACCAGAGCAAGGGTCCATTTAGTTCAGCATTCTGATCACACATTGCCCAACCAGCTACCCCTAGGAAACTCATAAACAAGAGATGAATGCAACTAAACCCTCCCACACATGTTTCCCAGAGGCATGCCATAGCCTCTGTTAACAGCCGTTACCAGGGCTTGTAGCCATTGATAGCTTTATCTTCCATTAATTTCTCCAATCTGCTTTAAATCAATCCAGACTGAGGTCCATCATTATATCTTGTAGTTAATTCCATGGTTGATAAGCTGGTTAATTGTTGTAAGCCGCCCCGAGGCTTCTGCGAATGGGGCAGCATAAAATGTTTTAATAAATAAAATATATGTTTACTTGTAAGCAAAATTCCAGTCAGTTCAGGTGAGTTACTTCCAAATAAGTGCATGGGACTGTAGTCCAGAATACATCATAGTGACCAGTGGCCTGGCAGATCTGGCAGACTTTCCTAGCTCCTGGGAAAGTATTTTGTGTGTACATGCTGTAAACATATTCTTTAAATCTTTCAGAATGTACTTGCTAAAGAATGCATTGGTTCATCTGAAAAAAAAAAAAAGCTTTCATCATAGTCAGATGCCTACCTACTGCTTTCAAATTAAAGCACACTATAGTCACCTGATTTTCTTTATACTGCATTAGCATGTGAGCACCTTTGTAACTGGGATATTGACTGAGTTACAATGCTAGGAAAACATGGCTCATCAAGGAGACTATTTTAATTGATACCTTGAAGTGTTCCTATAGCTGATGCCTAGTGCAAACCTGGACTCCACCATCTCATTGGAACAAACTATTAGTCCCATATGGAAACCCAAAATATTGATTTAATGACAGATTTCCCATCTTTTAGCCACTTTGTGGGATAAACATTGCTGTTTAAGGGGCTCATAGTCTGAGACAAGAAGACTGTAAGACACAAGGCCTCCGTCATTTTTCCATATCAGCAAAGTCAAGATAGGGGACTAGCTGCAGGAAAATGTGTCTTGTCTGTCAAGATCTTTTCTTGTGAACTCTGATCCCAAAGGAGTTAAGAGACTGTTCTTGAGAGTGTAATGAGGCTGGTGCCAGTGAAAGGCAGCCATGTGAAGAAAAGAGCAGAGGGAGGATTGGAAAGCTGCAGAGGTAATTAAGGCTTCCCCTCTTGTTCCTCTCTGCTCCCCAAACCTTTCTAACCCTTTTTGGCTGGCTCCTGTTGCCTTCTCTGAACAGTAGGAGCAGATCAAGTCAATCCAACAAAATTCAGAGCAGTTAGGCAGCCTCTGTGAGTAGCCTGGAGCACAAATGCGAGGAGTGCTTATGAGATGAGGGTACAAGAGTTCCTCTGTATTGTGTTCTGCAAAAGCTACAAACGGTCATGACAGGGGTCTGCAGGGAATGAATCGATACCAGTGATGCATCTAGCGCATGACTGCCAGCTGACTAGCTTTAGAAGGAATGACTTGCTGTCCATTGCAGAGGAGAGTTGCAGACTATTTTTTTTCCTTTTTGGGAAAAAAGAGATGAATTGAAAACCAAGTAGAGCATCTGAGAGTCTGTGGAACCAGGGTGTGGATGGAATAGTCTGTTTGTTTCAGTGTATTTTCTGGGAGCTACAGCTGCTTGGAATCTCAGCAGATCTGCTCACCCTGTGCCCTGCTTTCAACATCCCAGTGTTGTAACCTTTGGCCCTTGATTTGTACATGTATACATCCTATCTGCATCAAACCAAATCATGCAATCAGTACTCTAATTGAAACCTCCTCTCCATTTTCTTCATCATTTATTTTTTTTCCCTTCCACACCTTCCAAGGGTTTATAGCTGATTATCTTTATAATTAAATGATTTGATTTCTTTAATGGCAGTCCAAGCATGAGTCAGATACAACTGGAGCTGATGAAAAATATTCATGCAGGCATTTTCTTATCTAATATGAGGAGGCAGTGAAATGAACTTCATACGTCCCTCTTGGTGGTATGCTGAGAATTAGTGGTTATTCTTATAGCCTCTGGTCTTGACCTAGAGGAGTGGGGCAATAATCTCACTTTTTGTCATCTTCCTTTCTGTGCTTCTTAGCTGAAAAGAGCTTGAAAATATGAAATTCATATCCTCTAGAGGATGAGGTATTGTTTAGTGCCTCCTACTAAATCCACTTAAGATACTAAGTTAAAATCATGAATCAATGATATGGGGCTGACTTGTAATTTCACAACAATGAATTTTAACTGGTACCTATTTTGCTCATATACCTTCTTTGTCAATAGCAGTTCATCATTAGGTATTTCTAAATTGGATGACTAATATGCTCCCTTGACTTAGATTTTCATTGTAAGCAAGGGGAAGACCACAGATTGACTGGCATTTATTTGTATGGTCAAAAATGATTTTAATTCCCTTGTGGAAGGTGTGGTAAAGTAGCCACAAGCCATCTCTGTTTGCTTGAAGCATATTGGAACGCTGCATGGGCTTTTTTATAAGGAAGTTTCATCTTTGTTAGAAATCATATGTATTTGCTGAGGCTACTTTTAATTTTCCTTTTATATCCAAGCCATCTTATACTCCCCTGCCTTCACAGTCTTATGTAGTTACACCCACAGCATGCAATATTTCTAGCTTGCTCCCTGGTTATAATGCCTGTTAAACAAGCCTATGAAGAAGCTTACAATAATAATTTATACTGAGACATTTTCTACCTTACTTTTCTTTAAAGAAATGAGAGGGTAGAAGTTTAGCCTTGTATAGAGAATATAAATTCAACTAGAACGGGCTTTCCTAATCCGCATCCCTCGAGATATTTTGGACTGCAACTCCCATCATTCCTGATAACTGGCCAAGCTGTCTGGGACTGATAAGAGTTGTAGGTGAAAACATCTGGACAGACTGTCCTCTCTCCCTGCGTCTTCCCCCCACCCCCCTTTATAGAATTGATGAATATTGCATCTTGGTTAATATTCCAGGAACCTGTGTCATCTTTATTTTTTTGTCTTGATCAGCTTTCTTTCAAAGTTGGGAAAATAGAGATGCATGAAAAAAAAATTTGGTATATAAAGTAGTTAAACTTTTGATCACTAAATTGGCAAAATGTACCACAATACTTTATATTCCCAGAATAATCACATATTGAAGTTAAATAACATTAAAGCTAGTATCCAAGTATGCTATAAGCAGAAGCTTAATGGGGACTAACTTTCTAAAACATGCCTACCATAACCTGAGTTTATGAGAGCCCTATTACATTAAGTATTAGAGAAAGCAAGTGGGTCTTGAAACAAAACATTGCAATGCATCCCTGCTGTGCCTATGTGAGATGAGTTGATGGGCTGAAAAAACCACAGCAATGTTAGCATCAAATGTAGGAGCCCCTGCTTGGACTTGGGTTTTATTTTTAATATACAAAGCATAATTATTTAGCTTATGAACAGTTAGACGTGCAAGTGGAATGAGTGCTGGATTTTTATAGGAGGAGGTCTGAGGGGTTAATTGAAATAGGTTGACCTTTTCTGCAGTCGGAGAGGTGTGGGGTATTTTTGATTGGGAATTCAAACCAATTTTGCAAGGTTGATGAAAGTTGATTTCTTTGAGCACAGCTCCCCTTCCCCCACCAAGTACAATGGGGTTATAAGAGTGAAATGTATTGCAGGGTTGTTGTCCTATACTCTCAGCTTCAACCCAACCCCAAAGTTTCAGAAGGGATCTAATACCTCTAGACAACACTGCAGGTCTACCAAACTACCAGGAGCTTGAACTTTAGTATTTTGTGTGAACTGTATCTCAGGCCTGTAAAAACTGCTCTCTCCCAGTCATAGAGTCTTCCAACCTTCAGTATGAAGTCCGTGAACTGTGTTGGGTTTGCAATATGTATTGAAAGGCATATTTTTACTTAATTTAACACTAAGGAATGAGTTAGAAAAGGATGTACTCTTTGTTTCTGCCTTTTGGAGCATGGAGTGTGCATACCATGCCCAGTCTGAGCTATATTAAAATTTGTTGATTTCTCTGGGCAGCTCTCACATTTGTCAGGGAATGACTATCAAGACAATGAAGTAATTCTGTCTTCCATTTGTATATGTGTGCCTTTCTTCCTCAGGTCTCTTGTGATGGAGTCTTTTGGAAGAGGTGAGAAATTAAGCAAGGTTAATTGAAGAAGAGAAAGAAGAAAATAACTGCCCATATTTTATTCTTGCTAACTTATTTTTTAGCCTTTTCTATCCAGCTAGTGGCTGATCATCACTTAAAGACTCATGCACTGCTGGACATACCTTCTGTTTCATTTCCCCAGGTTTTCTTTTCCCATTGACTCAATATTCCATGACTACTGAGCATGCACTGTCCTTAGTGGACTATTTTTAGATTTTCCACCTTCCTTAGGATTTTTCTTAAATACATTTTGATACTGTTGGAAACCTTGGGGTTGCTCTAAACTTGCTGAACCTTCCTCTTGCTCAAGGATTGTGCTACTTAGTGATTTAAGGATTGGCACTCTCGTTAATATTTGGAAATAAAGGAAATTTCTCTGTTTAGATACCCTGAAAAGATCTTGTTCACATTTGGCAAGCTTCCATAATTAAAGCTACCTCAATATGTTTTGTAATCATTGTATAACTTACGCTAGTCCAGTAATGGACACGTGCAACTCTAGCTGCAATCAATATATTCTCTTCCACAAAGGGAGATGTAACATTTGTGTTCATCTAAAATGTGGCCTTGTGCTAATTCCACATAACTGATGAGCACAGGAAGAAACACAGGTGGTTTGAGGGTAAAAGCTGCTTTTCTTTGTCTGAAAACAGTGCAAGTTACAGCAAGTGCAATTGTAGATGAGTCATGTGACTTATTTGGGTGTTCTCTTCACAGTGCAGCTCTGTCATGCAATGTGCTTAACATGGGCTGTAACCTACTGGTCCCAACCCAGATATCAGATCCTCTGTTGCCAGAGAGCACCTTGCTCTGTGTGTGTATTCATGTGGAATCCTATGAAAAGAGGGGATTCCATTTGTCAGGCCTTCTACTCCCCAACAGATGGACAGCAAGGCCTGTGCGTGTGACTGTGCTCCCTCTCTCCATGCAGTGTGAACTGACTTCTACCCTGTGTGGAGGAAGAAGCAAATGTCTCTTCAAAGGTGTTGCCAGTACACTTGACTTTTAGATGCTGATTACAAATAATGCCTATTTATTTATTTATTTATTTAAAGTTTTTGCATACCGTCCCCTTGCTATATTGCCTCGGGATGGCTCACATAAAAAAACAAATATAATACAAATACAGTTAAAACCCGGAAACATCCTGGCTGCACAATTAAAAGCTATAAATATTAAATGTTGTTAAAATATTGTTTGAATAAAAATGTCTTAGCCTGGCGCCAAAAAACAAATAACGATGGCACCAGGCGGACCTCTCTGGGGAGCGCATTCCATGGATGGGGCGCCACTGCAGAGAAATACTTCTTGATTATTTGGAGGCATCTTTTCAGTTGAGTGATGGCACAGTCCAGTTTACTCAGGTATAGGCCCCACTGAATTCAGCTGTAGTAATTTCCCCATCTCATTAGGTGTTTTCACTTCGGTATTTTTCTGAAACATTACATTCCAAACTTCCACATGTTCCTGGTTTCTCAGTGTTGTGCATATATATATATATATAGCAGTTAAATCTGTTTTCTGATCTTCGTTCCATAGACAATTTAATGACTTTCCAGCGGTGGTATGAGTTTCAGTAGGGGAGAAATGCACACTTCCAGAACTAATGGCTCCTACAGTGTGGGAGAAGATGGAATGGAAATGATTATGCCCACTTCTTGGCTGATGTACTCTTTTGGCCATTCAGTGGCCATGTTGGTAGAATAAGGAAACTTCGGAGGTGGCGTATCTCAGGCCTTTCCCAGCACGTTCCTGGAATGTCCCTTTGCCTGCAATAGAACTTTCTATTTTAGCTCAGGAGGTGACAGACCTCCATCTCTGCCCACAGAGAAGAAGGTCCACAGCATCCCGTGGCTTCTCAACTGCCTTCTGTACAGATGGCTACATTTATGTTTTTCAAGATGCTGTGTAATAATGACACATTTTAAATATTGAAATGAAGTGTAAGTTCTTGCAATCAACCTTTTCTGTAATCATGCTATGTAAGTATGATATACTGTAAAAAGAAAAAAAATTATTTGCATCTTATGGCCAGATTTGTCCATCTATCTTACTTGGTTTAAACTGTATTTTTCTCAAATTGTCAAATATATATTTTGGGGTGAGGGTGGGGGATGTAGAATGCCAGGCTTAAAGAGAACTGAGGGTGCATACAAGTACTTGTGTGTAGTGGGTAGTCTCTGATTTTCTCTTCCACTTATACCATCTTGTGTTGTGTTTAAAGGCTGCTCTGGAGAGTCCCCTGAGTTTCAGGAGTTTTGGCAGCAGAGGAGCCTTTAGTAGTAAAATAATCTCAGAAGCTTCACTGCATATGCAGACGCCTCCTGCATGGACCATTAGATGCCAACCATTGTATTTATTTTAAAGACAGAATGACAGTCTGGTCCTGCAAATATTTATCAGAAGCAAGTCCCATGGTGTTCAAAGGAGTTATTCATTCAAGTATGCATGCATAGAATTGTATCTTGACGTGGTGTGTTTTATCTCTTTGCTATTTGTAGTTCCAAGCAGAATTTTTAAGCAATTTTAAATCATACTAATAATTTAGATCAGCCTTCCACAACCTTGTACCAGCCAGATGTTTTTGACTACAACTCCTAGCATTCCTGACTATTGGCCATGCTGACTGGGGTTGATGGGAATTGAAATTAACACATCTGCAGGGACACAGATTGGAGACAGCTGATCTAAATAAAATCTTGTCTCTTCTATTAGTGTGTGTGTGTGTATCTGTTTTCACCATTTGAACATGACTGACTGGGTTTACATGTAATGCCGACCCATGATGTGACATTGAATTCTGGGTTGTTGTGATAATTTGAATCTATCCACACTAACAGATGATGATTTGTTAATCAGAAAACAGAAGGAGAATCCATGAACCTGGTTCACCCAGTTATACTGAGGGAAATAAGCTTTAGTAACTGATTCTCCTTCTGTGTTTGTTGGATGGATTTGCCTTATTTTCCTTGCTGGTTTAGCTAATCATGTTGTCTAAATCTGGGCTGTTTCGGGATTATTTGAGAATTGCTGCTTCCCCCACCCCCCACCCCAATGCAAACAAGCCATGCCGCCCACATTTGGGCAACCTGACAAGCTGTGCCAGCAAGGGGAATTAGGTAAATTCACCTGGCACATACAGTGGAGAAATAATCCGCCCTAATCCTCAGCACAATTGTGCAAGCCAATCCATGGTTTATTCTTGGGTGGTGGACCCTGCATCGTTTAAAGCAGATTATCATTAATCTGAACCTAGAACTGTGGGTTGCTCATGAGTTATTTGCTAGGTTATAGAGGATGTCAGGCAAGGATGGTTAAATAAATCCGCCCCTACATACCGTAGTCATTCTGCGTGCCACTGCTACAGTACCGTGAGGCATTTGGATACAGGGAGGGACTGAGCAAAAGAAATAAACTACCTAGGGAATGAGAAAACTACCCAAGGTTTCTTTATCTAGCAACAAACCTTGGGTAGTGCAAGAAATCATATTATATAAATCATGAGTTTGTGATATGTGCAGACTGAGTGTGTGAGAAGCAGGGAACTTTTTATCAGAGAGAGAGAGTGCCATGAAGTTTCCCCTCCCCTGCCCCTCAGAACTGAAATGTGGCAAAAATCCCCTTTCTGTGTGAGTACTTTTTGAAAGCAACATGAAGTTGACCAGTCTGTTCCCTCTGTTCATACCTGTTTACAGGTTTGTGTCAAGTTGGCGCTGGAGTGTGCAGCTGATGGCAAAATTGGCTGGAATCAGTCCGGGGAAGCAAAGAAAGAAACAGTGATTCATGCTTGGAGGGGCTCCAGATGAGGGAGAATAACTGCCATGCGCAACAGGCTTGGAAATAAATGGTCAGTAAACAACAAGTGTGTTCTATTAAAAGTCTGTGAATTGCGTTTTAACTGCATTGTTCCGTGTTATATTAAAATTGTTCCATGGCTTTAGTTATATTCTATAAGCTGCTCTGGGAGGGCTTTGCCTTGAAAGGTGGTGTACGGGTATGTTAAGTAAATAAAAAATAAAGTGAGGCCTGCAACATAACATTGCAATGTATGTCTCCTGCTTATAGGAGTATTCCTGTTTAGTGTGCCAGCCTGCAGAACACTATAAGCTGTTGCAGACTCAAGAAGCCAGTGCTGTTGACTCCATCCCACTTTCTCTTTTTCTTTTGCAACTGGGACTTGGTACTCAGAGGCCACTGAATGTACCCAGTGCTTATATCAACGGTAAAGCAGCACTGAAAAAGAAGGCCAAGCAGCAGTACTCCTAAAGCTCTACCAGATAATATCAAAAGCAGGCTATTGATAAAAAAGCAAGACTAAATAAGTAGTTTTGCCTCTTTAGAAAGATGGATGAATGTTTTATTCAAGCATCCATAAAAGCTTTATTTATGGATTATAAATACAGATTGATCTTTACATATGCCCATCGTCATTCTGATTGTCTCAGCCCAAATGCTGACTGCCTAATGTTTTTCTACTTGGACTCTAGGTGAACTCCCATGATGAAATATACAAGTAGGATTTGGTTAGCACAGAGTACTTGGCTTCATAAGGATCCACACTTAAGTTACTTACTCTTAATTATCCCAACTCTAAGCAAACACCTGTATTTAAATATATTGTGTCATTGGGGGACTAAAGACTTGGAATACTTGGAATTTTTCTGTGCCACAAAATTTAACTACTATTGGTTTATCCCTTTGTATCTCCCTTCTCTGTCAAGAAGATGTGTTTGGATTGTCTGGTAATTATCATCAATCCCCCCTTTCCATAAGAGTTAGGTTAGGATGAGAGAATAGCTCAAGGCAATCTCATGTTCTTTATGACAAAATAGGAATTTAAACCTGGCTTTTCTCATATTCTGTTGCAGATGTGGACAATTTGTGGCCCTTTTTATGTTTTTGCCTGTAGCTTCCTTCAACACTAGTCATATACCCAGTACTGGGGTGTCATGGCAGCTGTAGCCCAAAACATTTGGAGGGCAATAAGTTGCTGTACAGCTATACTGCTCTGCCACAATTAGTATATTGTGGTATCAGGTCAGTGTGTAGAGGGTATCTATGCAAATTAGGAATAAGGCTTAATTCTCCTTTCCAAGGAATAGCTTACCAATATAAATCCATCTGTTTTGATTTACTGACTTTGTTGCTTTGTTTTGCTTTGGTTATGAGTGCCACAGGTTCTGAAATTGCTGGGAGGAGTTAAATCTACAGTTCTTATCAAGAGCTGTCATTTGGGCCTGACATCCAGTACCAGATTAAGACATGATGAAGCACTGCTGATATATGATGTGAAGGAATGCAGCAATGTTACCCAGATAAGCACTTAGTACATGGAAGAGCAAAGTAACTTACACAGTTGCTTCTCTTTGCACATCATAAAAAATCCTTTGTGATTTTAAAAGAACAAATTCATACATTGTGTCAGCAGATGATAAGTTACGAAGCTTATCATTTTCTGTGTACATAATGATTAGTGCAGACAGCTTTTCTTACAGCACTGATGTCCACTGTTCGTTCTTAATCCTTTACAGCTGTGAAGATGACCTTTCTCCTGAGCAGTTTGCTACCATTCGACTTAAAAATAGCCACAATATTAGTTCTACATGAGGGAAAGCCAGCTGAATCTTATCTTAGAGGATGAACTGATACAGAATCTGGTGGCATAAGTTTTCTTTATCTGAATAATTTTGCTTTCTTTAAGACTGAAAGTATGTGATTCCCCCAGCAGGTTTGATACTGTGCTGGGCTGGTTGTGTGTGATCGGTTGGATGAATGGAGAGTTTGAGGTTCTGAGTGGTTAACAGTATGTTGGAGCTGGGCATAGGTGTTCAGAGTGTGTAGGAACTTTTGGAATGGTATTGTTGTGCTCCCACAGGGACCCATGGAGGTGATACTGCTGTCGGATTGACCTGGGGCAGCATGTGATAAGACAGGAGGAATGGGCTGGCATATTCAAGCAAAATAGAACCCAGTTATATGCTGTCCCTTCTATTCCCCTCCTCTGGTTCTCAATTACCTAGTAACTCATCCTTCAAATCCTTCTGTCTTGCAATCCTGCTGTTTAATGCCTGGTTGGTGCACAACAAGGTCACACTCATTCACAATTTAATTATGGATGAGGAGACTGAATGTGGCAAGTATTACCAAGACTTGGGTGGATGACCTTGCTATTTGCCCCAGGAGTCTGGTGGATTCCATTTTCTGAATGTTATTTAGGCTCTTGCAGTGGAGAGAGCTGGTGATTGTATCAATGCCCTGATCTCACTCCTGATCAGGAAGATGGGAGGACCATCAGCTTGATCCTGGGTGCCCTCCCCAGTGCTATAGAGCCTGCTCTACCCTTTGTTATGTTGGGCAGCTGTAGTCAATGAAATAGGCTGGACAATGCTAACCTGCAAGTGGAGTCAACTAAAAATGAAGATTACTGAGCACTCTCCAGAGCCCACTGTTGGACAGTGTTCTAGGCAGCAGATAAGGCTTACTTTTCTACTCCTTTGTGTCCTTGACTCCAGCAGACCTCTTTCAGGTGGTTTTTAGGCTGTTAACATTCTCCTCAATGAATGGGGCCATGGTCCCCTCCAGGACCTATCTTTTTGCATGGTACTTGTCTCTGCAACAAACTTGAATGCCTTGCTACTGCAGCTCTAGTTGTGGTCGCCAATGCCACCAGTTACAGTTCTTGCAGCTAATGACTTGTAGCAATGTGACCAACCACATGCCCTCTCGAGCCTTGCCTGTCTTGGCCAGTAAAACCTAGCCAAGGGGTTATGACCAGGTTGGCCCAGGGAGTGGTGAATGCATCTTTGTGTGAAGGGGTGGTTCTTATTCTCCTTCAGAGCCCCACTCAAGCCCCAGTGGTGTTTGACAACAACAGTCCAAGCGCAAATATCCCTTTCTTTGGGATAATACTAGTGGGGATAGTAACAAAGCAACTGCAAGCACTTTTGGAGGATACTGACTCTAAAGATCCATTCTAGTCTGGGTTTTAACCACCTTACCAGACTGAACTGTTGTTGGTCTCCCTGGTGGATGACCTTTACTGGGAGAAGGATGAAGGAATGCAACTGTTTAGTCTCTTACCAGTTTTTGGTTTTTTCATTCCACTGACTGTGGTGTTTTCCTGGATTGACTCTGTGGGCTGGACATTGGAGGCACTTTGTTATTCTGGTTTCTGTCTAACCTGCTTGGCCAGTTTCAGAGAGCGGCACTGCGTACATATTCCTTGGCCCTCTTGGCGATTGAACTGTGGGATTCCACAGGGTACCACCTTTTCCTCAGTGTTGCTCAACATTTAGGTGAAGCTGCTAGCAGTGGTCATCAGGCGATTTGGAGCCAAGTGCCATCTGTATGCTGTGTGCTTCTGCCATCCAAATGAAGTGAGACTGTGCAGTCCTGGATCAGTGCCTAGACTGAAGGTTGGGCTTGATGAGGGTCAGTAAATGGAAACTGAATCACCCTGTGAGCGGGTAGTTCTTGAATCAAGATGGACTCATTGCCCATTCTGGATGAGGTCTTTAAAGTGCAGGTTTGGAGTCTGGGGGTGCTCCTGCATCCATTGTCCCACGTGACTCTGGCAACACAGAGTGCCTTTTAATGGCTTTGACTGGTTCACAAGCTGTGGTCCCTCATAGGCAGGGATAACTTGACTACACTGGTACAGGTATTAGACTGGATAATTGTCATGCTTCCCATAAGGCTGGTTAGAAAGCTGGAGTGCCTGTAGAATGCAGCTTCCCCTTTCAGCATGCAATTATTTCGCTGAAGAAACCACACTGCTCTTGAGCCACATTTATGATTTAAGATTTTGACACTAGCTTATGAAGCTCTCAACAGCTTGGGACAAGGTTGCTCAGAGAGCTCCTTGTCTTTTATCAAACTACTCAATCATGCAGGCCATCAGATGACCTGGTGATTCCACATGGACCTATGGCCTCAATGCAGCCCAGTATCCAGTGTGGTGGTCCCATTCCTCTGCAACTGCCTTCCTCCCAACACCATTACTGTGTTGTTTCTGGCACCTTTTGAAGGTTTTATCAGGAAACCTTCCTTGGTTCACCAGTCAATGATTATTTTACTGATAATCTGTTTTAAATAGACTGTGTAAATAGACTATTTTCTTCTATAACTCTTTCTCTTGTTCATCACCATGGATCTGTTTAAATGAGAAGTGTTATATAAATTTTGTAAATACACAAATAGCAACATTATCGAAAGTCTTATCAGTAGGTTTACTCTTTTACACAACTGTTCTTGTGAGGCTTTTAAATCAACCAAAAATATAAATATTTTTACAACATTATCTTATATGATTGCTGTTCCCTTCAGGGGCTTCCATTATTGGAATAAAAGGGTTTTATGTGAAATACGGCTTTTGGGGAAAGCCTTTCATCAGCATTAGATGTATCACCATAATTAATTTGCCTGGTTTTCACTCTTTCTTTTATTCACCATCAAGCAAGTTTCCTTTTGCTTTGAGTTCAATTTTATCTAAAGTACTAGAGCTTTGCACATCCTGTAGGGTCTTGCTGGTTTTGTGGAATTGAACTAACATATAGTTCTAAAGTTCTAACCAGAAAACAAACTCTCATCCTTCCATTTTCTCCAGGAGAATCCACATTTCACTTCTTAAATTATCTTCACTGTCATTAGTGTGGATACAAATAAAAGCATTTATAACTGGAATATAACTTGCAACCATAAGTAGTTTTTGCATATGCTTCCCACCTAGTGTCAGAGAGTTGTTTCAGTGTAGTACTGAACCCAGGAATAATTCGAGTACTGACCAGCATTTAAGTAGAGCAAGAGAAGTAAGTGTATATTGCTGCACAGCAGCCAACTGCAGCATGACCCACAAGATTCAGCAAATGTCCAGCGCAGGAAGTATATGTAGCACACATACTTTTTTCTAGAACTTTTTGCTGCCTGCCTTTATATCTACCTGCTATATTAACTGCATTAATGTTCAACAATCAACCTACTAAAGTTAGTCCAGCACTGTGTTGGCCGTAGTTTCATCAATATGATCTAAGTCAAGGAAAGTCAGAAAGGATTCAGTAGGAAAGCCATCATCAGGTGAGACATACCACACAAAAATGGTCAGTCAGCATTGAGAATCTCTGGTATAGAGGCAATTGGCAAACTGAAGTTTGTCTTGCTTTTCTCAAATCACCTAGCACAGAGTCTCTCAGTTTTTAGTTGTAGGTTGGATGACTTCTTTACATTGTTTTAGGCAAGTTTTCAGACTTCCCAAATCCACTGCTTCCATAATGCTTTATATGGTTGGCGAGACATGGATCAAATGTGGCAATGAGTTCTGCCAAGTCCAGAAATTTCTCATTATGTGGCGAACCAGACTTTTCATTGCCTCTGTTAGGAGTCCCATTCTGCCAGTGATCACAGAACTGCAATAATACATTTTAGTATGTGCCTGCAGTACATTTTTTCTTTTTTATCTGTTCCTCCAAGTGTGAATCCAAGGAGGAACCAAACTGCCTCATCAAATACTTAAGCAAAACTGTTCAATTATCTCATGCCTTTGGATTTCAGTGGGGTTTTGCCAGTCATCAAACCCATTGTTATGAATTGCTGGCATAGATGATGTTGAAAAGAGCTTGTAGATAAAGCAGTAAACACAACCAGTAATTTAAGAAAATACTAGCCTCTCCTGATTGTATTTCTCACTCTATGTGTGTGTGTGAGTGTGAAATGGACCTTCTGAACAATATTGAAAATGGTTTTCGAATAGCTGGTTCAATTTCTCAAATGAGTAATACCAATGTTGACATTGTGAGAAATCTGTCTGTGTCCAGAATGAAATTTTACGCTCAGTCAAGACATTCCCAAAGTTCAAAGCCATTGGCTTTTGTGTATGTCTTTTCTTCAGCTAAGTTTTCAGGTTCTCTAATATTCTCATGTGTAGTAGTTACATTCTGATCCATATCTGTATAAATTACCCCAGTAGAAGTGGCTACCTGAGGTTTTTGTGTGCCTGACTGATATACATTGAGTATGGGGTCCCCTTTTTCATAGATTCAGTGAAGTAACTTTCAAGTCTTAATCATTTTAACTGCTCTTCAAGCTACTGCTTCTTTTTATCCTTTTCTGACATCCACTTTCAAAATTTATCTTCATTGTTAAAGTTAAACGTTTTACTTAACCAATAATACTATCAAAGCAGTCTTTAAAATGGTCTTCAGATTGGATAAAAATGCTTTTGGGCCCTCTGTGGTGTCTTAGTGGGTCACTTTCATGCTAGGAGTTGTAGTTGGAGGCATGAAAGGGAGCTGGGAGAAAAAAAGTGAGAGAACAGAGTCAGAGTCTTTGACATCCAGCTTGATGAATTAGAAGCAGCAAATTCTTACGTCTGGTGGTTGGTAAGCCCTACCATCCATTTATTATTATTTTTTTATGCCTCCTCCTCCAAACATTGAAGCTGGCTACAGGCTTGTGGGTGGTATATGGAGTGATAGGGGTAGGAAAGTGGAGATGAAATGATTGGAAGGAAAAAGGTGAAATATAAATCTAATAAATAAATAAGTGGAAAGGATACTGGTGGTAGGCTAACCCTCATTGTTTCCACCAGAGGTCTGATGTGAGGCTTGGTGACCTGTGGGTGATGTGAATAGTCCAGCAGCCCTGGAAAGGAATGTGATGGAATTGGGAGTGGATTGAAATGGGGACGTCAGGGCTCAGAATTTGTGGTGGATTTTATGTGAAAGGTTAATCCAAAATGATTTCATTTAGGAGAATATTAGTAGTTATCCCCCACATAATTAGAGGCTCCTCATAAAATGGGGCTCTAAGCCATGGCTTGGTTGGCTGGTCCTAAGTCTGACACTGCTGACACCACTCAAAACGTATGAGGTTAATAATAGCAGCAAATCAAATAGGACATGCTCGTCAGGCCAGAGGGAGAAAACTTTCTCATTAAATTCCTATTCACTTTTTGCTTGCAGGGATTCAAGCACTAACATGATGTGGAAGTGAAAACAATCTGTTGAAATTCCTGTTCTCTCCCTCCCTCCCTCCCTCCCTCCCTCTCAAAGAACCGATCCTATTGGAATTCATTCATATATTTTGTGATGTTTTCTTGTCCGGTTTTTGGAAGCTTGTTTTGCAGGCAGTTGGTTTGCAGGTTAAATTAGCTTCTCTGCAATTCCTCTGCATGGCTGAAGAATTAATGATGTCCCATAGCTAAATGGATAGTGATAAATTACTAGCTCAGGCTAAGCCTACTCCAGTGTTGATCTGATATTATTCTCATCTATAAAATTGTACAGAAGGGTGTGGTGGAGAACATGTTGGCTAGTCTTTAACACGATTAGCTGTGCATTCAGTGTGAGTTTTTTGCATACTGTTTTAATATTGAAAAGTCCCTTTTAATGAAAAACTGTCAAAGAAAATGAAGTACCGAAAACCTGTTAGTGAATCCAACATTCTCTATGTATCTTGTCATGGTATCTCTCATTCAAGTAGTGTGAACAGAATTCTGCATTATTTAAATAATCTTTAGCTGCTTCTCTGGCTGATAATGTTCCACTACTCAAGGATGGTGAGGTGATTTGAAAAATCTTGATACATGATGCTCTAAGTGAGGGGCCCTGCTTTATTGTCTGTGTATTATTGATGGGTTGCCCTCTCTCTGAGAAATGATTTGTTTTCCCAGTTTGCCTCCTTTAACCAATAAAAAAGTTCAGATTGTTTCATGTATGTATGTACATCTCAACATTTTTTCTCATAAGATTCTTAGTTACGCACTTTGCTATTTCTAATTCTCATCTCAAATCCTCCATATTGCTTAAATAGATTCCTAATAGGTTACTAATGGTTAAAATCCAGTTTTATTTAGAACCTGAAAAGTAATTATGCTTGAAATAGCACTATAAATGCTTCTTTAGTTACTGTTCAGATGCAATGTTAATAATAGAAGAATTAGCATGCACGCATGCGTGCACACTCACTCTTTGTAAAACTATTCCAGAATGGTCACTATATTCAGTGTATTTTCATGATAAAATCAGGTCAAAATCACAAAGTCAATCAGCGGCAAATGCAATATATACTGTCACTCAACTGTCTTGCTCTGATGTATGGGCCCATCTGTTATTCACAAAGTTTCATGAAAATAATTGTTTGCACTTCGTGCTAAAACCTAACCAATGATTGCCCCAATCTTACATCTAGAGGGAGGATACTTCACTGCTCCAGTGCCACTATCAGAAGGTCCCAATACAAGTTCCAGAAATCTAGAATTCATTTGCTGATGGCAGAACCAAAAGGGCATCCCAGTAGATGTCAAGTCCTGGAATTGTCTCATACTTTTCCTGTTTTGTACTTGGGTATAGAGCCCTACAGTGTACACACACACACACACACACACACACACAGAGGGGGGGGCGTGTGCGCGCACGCAATCGAGCTTGTGGTAAATTGATTGTACAGGTGAGTTTAAATCAATTTTTTTCTCTGCTGTTCAGAAACCAGACCCTATCCTCTCCTCTCTCCTCATGTTCCATCCGTATATGCTGTAGTGAGAAGTGACCATTTCAAGTGACTATGTGCCATTCACAATTAGAATATTTTCAGGCGAAGTTGAGTTTTAAAATTGGCCAAGAAATTGTTCAAGAATAAGAAAGGAAACAACACAGCTGATACTTTGAATAAGAGAAGAAATAAAACAGCTGGCTGAATCTGATTTAGATTAAAATTGAATATAAAGAAAGAAGCAGGATGCATTTCAAATAGGCAACCTTTTAGAAGGAAAGGATTTACATTATTGCTAGTGGGCAATTCAAAGTGTGTGTTCTGTGAAGTACAGGAATGATTTGATCCTCCTAATTATATTCTAAAGAAGAATATGGTTGAGACCTGTATGTGAAATGAAAGATCTCTCTCTCTCTCTCTCTCCTCTCTCTCTCTCTCTCTCTCTCTCTCTGCATATGTACATGTATTTGCAAGTGCATTTAATAATAATACAAATAACTGTGACTTACTCTGACTGCAGAGAGTTATGTGTGCTAGGCTCTCGGTTAAATACAAGACATTTGACTGTGTGATGATGACTAATGCTCTCTAGGTTTAGCTGATCTGATAAATATAATGCTGTCTGAGGAGGTTTTTGTTTCTTTCTGTGTGTGCAGCCAGTATGTGCATTCTTAAGTGTGACCACATGAGCTGATATTGGCTCCTGTCTTCTTGAATTCTTTTGTCAAATGCTATGGCTGGCCTGTTGTTAAGAGTTGTAGAACATGCTATAGACCACACTGGAGGGCCAGGTGTGTGTATCTGGCCACTTGCATCTCTGTCTTAACCACAGAAAAACATTTTATTAGGTTTGCTTACTATCTAAATATATCTCCTGTGTCTTTCCTCTAAATCCATCTTCGTTAATTTCCCCCCTTTTCCTTCTCCCCCACCTGATGCACCTCTCTCTCTCTCCGTACTCCCACAGTTCTATACTTTCAGTATCTCCATCATACCTCTGTCTTTCACCTACCCATATTTCACCCCACACCTCTGCATCCAATGCTACTCCCTTCTTTGTTTCCTTTGCACTCATTTCTGTTACTACAGGACTTTTACTTCGGTTCCTACTCTCAGTAAAGCTCTACAAGTGTCGCTGCTTTTGCTCTGTTTTTGTTATGCCTCATCTCTGCTTTTCTGTGAGTTTAGTGGAAGCTGCATAAAAGACTTCTGATGCTTTCACAAATTGATTTGGATTCAACAGGCCAGTGCAATATAGATGGATATTTTAGCTTTCCTTAAAAACTGGGACCAGTATACCACACCACCATCAGCATCACATTTCTCTCCTGCCTTTCCTCCAAGGAGTCCTAGGCAGTGTAGATTATCTTTGTTTTCTCCCTATTATCTCCACAGTACATCTGTGAGTTAAGCTAGGCTGAGAGTTAGCAGTTGGCCCAAAGTTGCCCAGTGAGTTTCATGGCTGACTGAGAACTAGAACTCAGTTTTCCCAGTGGTTTGCCTAGTACCCTAACCACTGTACTGCAGTGGCTCTCACTTTGTGCCTTTAAGTCCCAGGAAGAGAAGTCCACCTGGTATGGTGCAATGTAGGCATGGCTTCCACCTCTGTATTTGGTGGGCTTGCATGAGAGCCTCAGACATTCTTGCAAAGGGCTGCAAACGAGGGGTATTTGGAGCTTACTCAGGGGGCTGCAAGCAGACAGGGATGGGAACATGGTCATGCAGGCCCATCTTACATTGTACAAGCTCTTTGTGCTTGCTTAGATTGGTTTTTGTTGCTGTAGTTCTGTGGATTGCCAGGTTATTAGGAAGGATGCAAGGCCTAACATGTATCTACACCTACCAAAAAGAATTTGTCTCCAGGCTACAGACAGGTGACGAAGGATTTTGCCAACAGCAGCTGTGAGGAGAGTCTGGTGAATCAGAAGTTTAATGTTTCTGAAGAAGTTATGGCTCTGCTTTATACTAATAGCTTTGTCTTTGGGAATCTAAATCAGAAGATTGACTTCGCCATTTGGTGCTCTGGCCTGCTTTCTGTTTCTTTCATGGACATAGCAGAAGATGACAGAGAAGAAGGATGACTGCAATATGCATTTCCAAGTTAAGAATTGGAATAAGGGTGGGATGGCAGAGAATAAGCAGCAAGCCATAGCTGCTTGGGGATAGAGACCTGTTTTTGTTGGCTTTGGGAGGGCTGGAGAGTGTATTTTGTGCTCCAGACCTCATTCTGTAGCTGCAGCAGGCAGAATGGTCAGATTTGGTTTGCATGATTTGATCCATTGCACGTTCATTTTATCTGAAAAATTTGGATCCTGCCCCCATGAGACTAGGGAAGATTATGATTATCATTATATTGCATTTATATGCTGTCTTTTTCATTTTGTGAGGATCCCAAGGTTGCATACATAGCTCCATTTCATTCTCTCAACAACAACACTGTGAGGTAGGTTGAGCTGAGAGTCTGTGACTGGCCCAAAGTCATCCAGTGAGCTCCATGGGGACTAGAACCCAGATCACCTGGATCCACTGTCCAACACTCTAATCACCGAACCACGTTGGTTCCTAACACTTTTATTTGTGGGTACTATATAATGTGGGAGGGAGGAATAGCTCTTTAAGGGAAGGAATACATGAACTCTTCAATATATTGGACTGGGGCTGAGGCTTCGGGTTCAAAGCTCTGTTCAGCCATGAAGCTCACTGCAAAGCATATGATGTAAGCAAAGGTGGGAAATATATCTTGTAAATGGGGGGGGCAAATGAGAACTTATGGTTAATGCTCAAAGATTCACCCTTCATCTGTTTGTTCGAGACTATTATCCAGATGTTTAGAATAGTTCTTGATGTATTATCCAATCTATGGAATGCGCTCCCCAGAGAGGTCTGCCTGGCGCCGTCATTATTTGTTTTTCGGCGCCAGGCGAAGACCTTTTTATTCAAACGTCATTTTAATTGCTAATATTATTTCCTTATTTTATCCTTTGGCCAGGGTGACTTATTTTATATTGTTAATTCGTTTTATATTTTTAATGTATTATATTTTAATGTTTTGTGAGCCACCCCGAGGCTTCGGCGAATGGGGCGGCATAGACATTTTCTAAATAAATAAATATTATTTACTGAAAGGAAAACTGTGCTTCACTGAGTGACCATTCCTTTTCTGTAACACTTGACAATATTTTGGCAATTAATTTCAGGGAGAGTATTTTTTCCCCTCCCTTCTCCAGTAAAACACAAAAGTTGCTTGGATGTTTTACAGCTAGGTCTTTTATGGAAATAATTAAACTAAAATTGCAGAGCACAAGCCAAGCCAAAGCAGCAATCTGCTGCAAAATGCTTTTCTACAGTTATGCGGACTGTTGCATTTTGATAAGATTTGATGCAACAGCAGTATCAAGTCACATGAGTAATCTTATTATATTGGTAATAAATACTTCCTGGATGTGATTTTTAGCAAATGAGATCTGGCATTAAAATGAGGGAGGCAAAGGTCAATTGCAGATTTAAAGCTCTCAAGATGAAGCTGGCTAAAAGTATCCAGTGGATGATACTGAAGATCCAGAATATGTTCTTAATAGATTATGTGAAAATTCTGCATTCTGCTTCTTGGCCTCAAATTTACAACTGAGAGGGTGCAGTGTGCTTCTACATTGTTTAGCAATCAAAGTGTTTCTTGCAGTGTCCTTATTAGTAGAAATACTGTGCCCATGTCACACACAAAACACACCATAACAACAAAGACTTTGTGAGGTAGGTCAGTGTCACCTGTATAATTCAAGTGGAGGCCAAAGAAGTGGCTTGCCTAAAACATCTTTGTAGCCGAGGTGAGATTGCAACTGGTGGGAGGGAGCTGATTGCATTGTCAACTAGAGAACTTAGCCATTATTTCCTTTGGTTGTTAATTTTAAATAGAGATGTATTATAACATCACTAAATAGCAAATAAAAAAATACCTTCTGAAATACCCTCACAGTTTCCTTTTAATGAAAAAAGAGTGAATGAACATAATCTTGAAATTTATCATTCCAGAATGCAGCAAGCATTATTCATTTTTCAGCACACTTAATTTTCAATAATTGATTTCCCTGGAACAAACTCATATCAGAGCCTGTTTAGAGTTTGCAAAATACGGGACTTTGCAAGCATGTGGAAAAATGTTCTCTGTTCCAATGAGACTAAGATCAAACTTTTTGGCCTTGCTGCAAAATGGTGTGTGTGATGCAAAACCAACAGAGTCCAGTGCCCTGAGAATACCATCTCCAAGGTGAAGCATGGTGGTGGCTGCATCCTGGTGTGTTAAGCACTGCTTCATATCTATTGCCACACCTTTGCTGATAAAATAATACCATCTTTCTCCAAGTGTTTCTTATATTCTGGTGTCCCTCTTTCTTTGTTTTTGTTTTGTTTTTTTATCAAGCCTTTATTGGATGAAACTGTATTTAGGATTTCAAATTGTGATAGTTCCCTAAATAATTATTCTTCTGGGGTGCATTGTAGATAACCCTAAAGTTTGTGTTCTGGTCTGACAAGGCTAAATAACCTGTTTTGGAGTTGGAGTTAAAGATGTCAGGAGCTAAAACCAAGAAGGAGCCAACTTTGGGGCATGGGGGAACATTGATTGCAAACCCAAAGCAAGTTTAGCCTTAATATTCAGGCACTTCCTCTGTACTAGTCTGGCTGCCTTGCCAAGTCTTCCGTGTGTGTTGCAAATGTTAATCTTCCAATAGAATGCAACGTAAGGATTTCCTAGCAGCTAGGAGAACCAACGTTTTTTCCTAAACAAGTAGGTTCAGAAAGTACATGTGCTTCTTGTGTAAAGGAAGGCTGAAATAACCTAGCAAGACTGAGCTCGTTCAGTTCTTTCCGAGTGACAGTGTTTGATGGCATAGTGTTTCCTAAATGCCACTTAATACATTTGAAAGCTATGCTGTGGACATAGTGGCCTGTTTTCTTTGTTCCAGAACGGAGTTTCCTTTTAATTGTGCTATTTGCTTCTTTTATGTCTTTATCAGACCAGTGGGATTGGGGTATTGGCTCAGGAGGAAGGGGTGAAGAGAGTGAGAGAGACAGGGAAGCAGAAAGTTGTGGATGTCTTTGTTATATCACAAGCATTTCCACCCTGCTCCTTTTTCTGGCTGGCCGTTGTTTGTTTTATCCCCTGAACCCTGTAACTACTGTTTGCTAAGCACTTAAGCGGGCTGTGTAATCTATTGCTAAGATGTTCCTTATCTGCCTTGTATAAAGCAGCTCTGACAGTCTGCTGGAGACATTCTTACTGCTGTGAGAGGAGTGAGGGGGCTGGTGAAAGGTGCCACCGTTTCCTTGTGCATGCTGCCGTTAAGGTTGCCAACTGGTGACCCTAGCTGCTGTCCTGAGAAATTGTACAACTACACATGCAATTAGTGAGCCTTGTAAATACTGTCCCTTTGTATAGTATTTATGAGCAGCTCATAGGATGTGTGTTTTCTGCATGTAGCAGACTTCATGCAAATTACCTACCCTCAGCTGTAACTTTTAAGTCTTTCTCAAAATATCATTGCTGGGTGTTGGTGCATGTGGAGTGTAACTAGCTATTTCTCCTTAAGTGAGAACTTTTACTTGGAAGCAGCTGGCCTGAATAGATTATATGCACATGAACTCATGTCTTTGGAAAATTATTGTCTCTTTCAAGCACATATGTGAGAATATACAGGAATAGAGAACAGAATGATGTCTATTAATTTATAGTCCACCTTTTCTGCTTCTGCAAGGAGGCCAGGATGGCTTATATAATCCTCTAACACTCCATTTTATCCTCACAACAACAACCCTGTGAGGTAGGTTAGTCTGAGAGTCTGCAAATGGCCCAAACTCACCCGGTGATAATCAAGTTTGAATGGGGACTAGAATTCAGCTCTTCAAGTCTCCCAGTCCAACACTCTTAACCACTACTCCTCACCAACTCTCTCAGCTACTCAAAGAGGTGATTTTATAAGAAGAAACCTGCTTCTTTCTCCTTGCTGATCTTAGATGCATGTCAGTGCTGGACTGTGTATACATTGATTAAATAAATGTATTTCATTAATAAAGAAGAACGACACTTTCTTGTCTTTCAGACTGAATGGAAGGAAGGGCCCTAGTCAGTATCATATCCATTAGTTAACTGTATTCTTCATGAAGGCTTGAATGCATCTTGGCTTTAGGAATCTTATGGTTTCACTGTCCTTAGTTTAAGAAAGACTTAGTAAGAAAGTTGTCTTTTAAATCTCTTACATATTTTCATGTTGTATACAACCATGGTTTGTAAAAGAAAATTGTGGAACCAAAGAGAATTCCTGGATACCGTTATCTGTCCTTTAAAAATATATATCTTTGAGAAAGGGGAATAGTCCAAGAATTCTAAGAGCTGATTCTTTTGGCCTGTCCATGCCAATTTAACATAACATCAATGGTGGCACATGAACTGTTTGATAAATTCTGAAATCTCACATGGAGTTTTATGTTCACTTTACCCCCAAATCCCCAGTTTCTTCTTATCCAGATCTCAGGGAAAACGCTTTCTTCTTTTTTCTTGGCTTGGGTGTCTTGAGGCTGTGTAATTTGGCTTTCTATTGATGCTAGGCTGCTGGATTCAACTGCAAGCAGGATGTGAAATGCAGTCGGCTGCCGGGGGAAGAGGAGGAAGACTTGAATTATTTATTAAGAACAACTTACAGGCTTGTGGCCTAGCTGTTAACGATCAGCAGAGAGAACTTCGAACATGGATGGGTTGTGGGGGTCTCTATCTCTTATTCTGTCTGAAAGGATGTCATTGTCTCGCATGGATCAGTGTCAGTAAGGGGATTGTAAAGTGTTCATTCAGAATGTGCAGAAACTGTACCATGCCAAATCCAAAGCTGCTTTATGTTCAGAGAGGCAATACTGGCTCCTCCCCCACTGCCCCATCCTAGCTTTGATTTCACTCCCAGGAGCCCAGGGCATGATGCTCAACTTCTGCATTTCACACAGATTTAAACTGCTTATATATAGCATATTTAAGGGCACTATGCAAATATTAATAATAAGCAGGAAATTGTCTTGCAAGCCTATATAGAAATGCCAGTTGGAGCCTACCTATACATAATGTTGTTATTATGGATTGTAGTCATTTCAGATTTTTAAAAAGAGTAAGATTTAGGGTAAGGATGGGGAGCATGGGGAAGAATAAAGGTGAGGTTAACCCAACCCTTTTCAACTGCAATCCTGATGGGAATCCCCTGCCACTGAGAAAAATGCTATGGATGCCTTTTCCTATCCAAGTCTAACTGCAGTGGGGAGTGATTTTCATCAAGATTGTGATTTGAAAGGAAACAGTTAAATTTCTGCTCCCTGTGCAATGCTGTCCAGATGGAAATTGCACCTCCCCCCCCCTTTTCAGGTTGCATAAAAAACCAAACCTTGACATGGCTGCAAACCATGCTATCAACATAACATGCAGCTATCCACTTAGGATCCTAGCAAGCTGTGGACTGAATAGCAAATGCTTTTTTGCCATTAGGAATGTTTAGGAGTTTGGAAGCCAGTGATTTTTCAGGAAATGGGCAATTTATTTCCTGAGGCCAGTTTAGAGGCAAGTAAGCCCTACTCCTAACTGTATTTCACACAGATGCCGTACTGATCACAGTGAAGCTTACTTGCAGGTGGGAGATGTTCATGTCTGGAATTAGAACAATCCTATCTGTCTTGGTGTGCGGATGGATATCTTGGCTGCGATTTGGTGTGGTGATTTACATGCATTTAAGCAACAACAGGCAGAATTGCACTTTGGTTTATTGGACTGTGTTGTTTTCAATGGCTTCAAAACCACAAAGATCTAGAGATTCAGAAAGGAAGTCTGCTGAAAAGGATATAAGCATGAAATTGTAATAAGTATGCTTAGGTGACATGAGTGCACACACACAGCTGTCAGGTCTTGGAGTTTAAGAACTAACAAACTGGTTAAATACTGACTCAAAAAGAAACTTACCCAATAATTAAAAAACATGCTGGTTTAAGGCCAGAACTAAGGCTCTTTCATGTTGGTTCAAGCTTCACAAAGCCAGGAAATTTGAAGCAAAGGTTGATACTTTATCAAGGCATGCCTCTGATAAGAAATGATGTTTTGCAATGCCACAAGTTGGAGGGTCACTGCCCTGGTTATCACAGCCTCCTTAAATCATCTAGTTGCTACCAGTGAGAACAAGCAATTGGAAAGGGGGAAGACAAAAAAATTTGAAAGACTTATTTCAGAGGAGTGTCCTTTTTGCATGATCACATTCACAAAATAAGTGCTTGCAGAAGTATGAGAACCTCTGAAGAGGGCCTTAATGTACAGGTAGGCAGATATGGAGGCAGACAGTCGTTTAGATGTCTGCTCCCAAGCCATACGGGGCTTTTAAACCCAGAGTTGGGGTGCCTTCAACCCTCTGGGGAGCATTCCTCTCCCGCTTTGGTGCATGTTTCTGTATATTGACTTTGACACAGATGTTTATTATATGGGAGGTGGGGTGGCAAATTGTACCTTGCCAAGGGCACCACAATGAAGATGAAAATGCTCTGTATAGAAGTGTTGTCCTCACTCACTACTTTGCATGATATCTCCACATCCTGGATTATACTTTGATGATAACCCTTTGGCAACTGTGCAGAGCTCTGAAGGTGTGATAGAAAGGCAATTTATATCAAATGAACTCTTCATAGTCTTCTTTCTCCCATTTCATGAGGGCAGAGGGAGGTCTTGGATTCCAGGAACATCTGAGGCCAGGAGTGGGTAATGTACTTCCCTGCACACATCTGTATAGCATTTACACCTTGTAATGCTTTTTCTCTTTAGATGGATGTATTTTTCAGTTTCTTACATTGTGTTTTCAGTTGCAGCTTTCACTGCCTCTTCCTTAAAAAGCTGCTTCCACACATCAATTACCTTCTCTCTGAGCATCTGCTTACTAGGTAGGATTTTGGAGTACTTCGTCTCCTTTCTGTAGTTAATTCAGGCTTTTTTGAGTTTGGGGCCATAGTGGCATCAGGTAGCTCTCCTCTCCAACTTCAAGGGTGCTTGCTACAGTTTCCAGTTAAGTTGTCAATCTTCTGTAGGGTTGTGACTGACTGTCCTCTATCCGTATTATTCTATCTCTTGAGGCTCTTAATTGGCTTATCTTTTCTTCTTCTCTACCTTATTGGAATAATGTGGGTTTTTTTTTCCTTTTTGCATGAGATGCATCAGGAAAGCCTTTGAAATCTCTGGCAGGAGAATAAATTGTTTTCTTCCTGCTTGTTTAAGAGAAGTCAAAGAGCTGTTTGCTATTTCAGCTTCCTTACTCTTATGCTCTCTTGTTCAGTGTTTTAAATGATACAGTGAGATGATTTTAGTTTTTCATCAGAGTTTGTTCAGATTGACTAACTTAGGAGAAGTTAAGTCAGCCATTGGAAAGGGGAAGGCAAAAAAAAAAAAAAATGAAGGACTTGTTCCAGTGGAGTGTCCTTTTTGCATGATCACATTCAAAAAATATGTGCTTGCAAGCATCAGAGAAGAGAAATAAAAAGGGTGGAGATAATGACATGAGTATGAGTGGTGCCTTGGCTTAGCACATTCTTCAGATGTAAGAGCTCATCAACATCTTATTTTTTTTGCAGACGAATAGCTACTGTATGATCAGTTCTTTTATAATGGTTGTGTATCAGAAGGCCAGTAGCAAGATGCTTGCTCTTTTAAGGGCATTTTCTGGCTTTCCTCATGTGGACATGGATCTTTTGTGATGCAGGTGGCAATATTGTCTCGAAACTTTCAGTTTTTGAACAGGTGGCTTTTAGATGTAATTTACAAATGCAGAAATATATGGATATCAGGACTGCCTTTTTTGAAATTTTTTTGAATAATTGTTTTTTATTAATAAATTATTTTATTTTAATTTTTAGGTTTGGTTTTTGATTTTGAAATTCACAATAAAATGAATTTAAAATTGGAGGTCAAATTACACATTAATTCAGATATAGCCTTCAGCTCTGTCTTTTTAAACATCAAAACAATCACCAGACTCAATCTGGAGTGGGACCTCATTGTGACTGATAAAGGAAAAGAGTCTTTGACTTCTTGTCTCCTACTGTGATCTCATTCAGGGTCCTTTATCTTGTAATCTATACTGCCAAAAAGTGATCCATTAAACAAATACAAGTTATGCTCCTAAGTGGGCAGCTGTGATGATAATGGATTAGTGAGTCATAAAAGAAGGTCTTGGGAATGAAACTTGTTGGCAGGGGTATGTGCAGGGAGGGGAAAATAATCAATTCTGTGCCCTGCATACGTTCACTCACTTTGTCAAATTTATGGCATGTGTCATGGGAAAAGGCATGAAAATCTAGAGGATCCTGAAGCCAACTTTTTGCATTTTCTAATGATGCATAAACCATTGCTGATATTTATATACACAAACCTGTGATGAAAGTCAATAGGTCTAAAACTTGGATTTTAAAAACAATGCTGAGGCTCTTGGGATTTTGAATCTAGAACACTTTCAAACTGGTGGTTATTGTAGACTTTGGCCAATATCCTAAACTGCCTGTGCACTAATGGGGCCTGCCTCTAGCTCGGTGGGAAGTAACAGTTCCAGAAATTAGTGGAAATGCCCATTTTTGGAATGGGACAGGTCAGTGGGGCTCACAGAAGGGAGCTGATTTATTCCAAAAATGAGCATTTCTTTCTACTTCTGAAGTTCTTTTAGAAAGTGTTGGTTCTGTTTTCACTGGTTGTGGGTGCCACTGGTACAAAAAACCTAGTCATGGTGCAACAACAGAATAAATTCTGCACAGAAATACCAATACCAAAAGAAAGGGTTGTTTGTTTATTAGAACAGTTGATTTGCCTTTTTAAGGAGAGAATTCTATATTCTGTGTTCTCCTCCAAAGTTATTTTTATTACTTAATTGTAAAAGTTGGTTAAATGGAAATCATGTTGCTGATTTCCTTCTTTATCCATTTAAACATATCTTCCTAATGCAGTGTCACTTCATACATCCAATGACAAGGCTAGTTAAGGATTGTGAGAGCTCAACACATCTGGAAGGCATGGATTTGGGGTAGCTATGCTAAACCATAGTGAACTGGACATATGCTTCTGTTTCTTGCTTGCACAAAGTTCAGCTTTGTATTGATGAAAAACTGAAGATGGGATTTGCTAAAAATAATAAATACCTGCTTTTGTCCATCAGAACCCCTGACCCCTATCTAATCTAACCTACTCCACCCAACACTCCAGTTTTTAGCTGGTAGAAGTTGCATGCTTCTAGGTTTCAACCCCTTGCTAAGCTTTCCCACCCACTTTTTGTTGCTTTGTATTAGTATCCAGATGGAAGAACCCAAAAGCTTAGGAGCACTCTGTCTTATTTAGTCAGTCCTACTGTACTTTTAAAATTTGGGAGCAAGTGCTAAAACCTAGAACCTGCAAGAAAGCAGCATGCACCAATTTACCTTGTCCTCCTGGTTTTCCAAGTTCGGGGAACATATGCTGACTTTTCAGGAGGGTCTCACTGCCTGGATGGTTGCATGAAGAAGCGATAACATAGCTTTTTTATGGAGCAAAGGACATTGAAGCTGTTGGGACACTAAGTAGCTACATAGTGTTTCAGATGGTGCAACTTTCACTGTCATGGAAGGGCCCTACCTCACCCTTTTGCTTTGCCTGCTGAATGATTCATCAGGAAAGAAAATTTGTTTTAAGGATCTGGAAAGGGGGAAGCATAAGCAAAGACACAATGCTCTTTTATTTTCTTGCTGCCTTTGGAGCCTTGGAGCATCTGCAGTCTGTCTAATAGCTCTCCTTTAGGAACCTCTCTTCGTTGAAGAAACTAACAATATGTCACCTTTTCTTATCCCTGTATTGGACCCCCTTCATCATGTGTGTGTGAGAAACCAACCCCAGGTGTCCAATTACTGTGGCTGAGCTTCCGTTTCAGGCACAGCTGTTCATTGTAAACTATATGGACATATAGAAGAAAGTCCAGGCTACCTGCATGTTGCCCTTTGGGATTTAGCTGTAGCAGAGTAAATTACACTATGGGTAAAAATGCTGTTATTTCTGGTGGCTTCCATTGACAAATGATGACTAATGTACTGGAGCAAGGGGGTTATTTGGCTGTTGCAGACAGATGTGTTATCAGGCTATTTTTAGTGGAACAACTTTCTTTTTTGTGAGAATGACAGAGTTTCTGTTGTGTTACAATGAAAAGAAATGGTAGCACTTGGGAGTTCAAGGGGAAAACTGGTTCCTTGCATCAGCTTGTTTGCCTGCCAAGCTAAAGGCTGGATGTGGCTGTGCTCTCTAACAGTAGCTGTTAACTTGTTCTTGCTTCTCCTCTCTTGCAAAATTTCAACCAGCTCAGCATAAAGGCCAAGTAAGAATGTATGAGTAATCTGTTTCAGTTTGTTTTTGATCAGAATCTACCCAGTTCACACCTCCTGAACAAAGCATGGATTTGAATCTAAACTGTGATTGAAGACTATACTTTTCCAAGCTCGCATTAGCGTTTGCAAATGGGAAAAGGGATATTTGACAGCAATCCTTTTGAATAATATGCATGAAAAATGTACTTTTGAAAAATGCACCACACTTTAATTGATGGTAGTACTTTTCAAAGATATGCATAATTGATGTATATGTTTGGAGAAGAATGCACTGATTTTCATACAGAAAGGAAAAAACCATGAAGAGAACAATCTGATATGGACATGAGACAGCATGAACTTGTATATTACTCACTACTATCAAGCAGGGAAAGCATATAGCTTATTAGACTGAATGCTCTTCCTGGTCTCAGCATGCAGTTGTTCTGTGGGAGGCAAGCAGCTAGTTGTGGGTGACCATGGATACTGGCATGGAATATATAGTTTGGGTTGCTGACATGGAGCTGGTTATGCAACTTGTTGCCACATGCATTTTTTCTTTCTGGATGTGGGGTTATGTTGACTAGATTGCTTGGTATGCAACTAACTTGCAGCAATGTCATCTACCATCCATGGCCTGCTAAATAAGTGGAGTTCTGCTTCTGTACACACGATACCAGGAGAATAATTCAGCATAAAGAAGGGGCCCACTAGCTTTCTTGAGTATTCAGAGACTTGATCCAGACTCAGTTCACTTCCTAGCCCAGGGCTGAGCGTGGGAAGCAAATCTAGTGAGGGCAAGAGAGCATCTGTTTGTTCACTACTTGAATTTGTCATTGACAAAGGGCCAAACTAGACCTTTGTTTGCATTTAATATGTACCTTTTTGACATGCACATTTCAACCAGGAATTTGATTCAGTTTTTGGTCTGTTTAACATGATTGTAAGCAAATAGCCTGTGCAAGTGTATGAACTGCAAAAAGGCAGAGGTTCTAGAGGATGGAAAATTGTTAAGGATAGGATAAATGTTTTGGTTTGCTGAACACGTTTGGAATTTTGGGAGAGTGTCTTTTACAAAATGGCTGCTCTGGGGAGGGTGGCTTGTACACAGAATGGTTGTCGTAGTAGGCATGGCAAATGATAAAATCTTCATTTCCCAGAAAGCAGACTAGTGAGAATAAAAGAAAACTTGCCCAAGAACCTAAGTACAAGGCGGAGGTGGGTTCTGAGTGCCAAAGTAACACCATTCTTTAACCCAGTTATAAAAGGAGTACACTTTGTTCTGCAAGATACTAGTCTTCCAGTTTTTTAAAATAGAAAAATAGTAAAACAGTTCTAAAATAAAATAAAAACTAGAAAGTGTAGGGAGTCTAGCCAGCACCTGCAGGCATCATATTCGTGAACTTAAATATTGAGGAAAAATATAATTAGATAATAAACCTAATTAAGCAAATATTTGTGACTATCTAGATTTATGTTAAATTCTGTGTAGCTTGGCTTTGGTAATGGAAAGTACTGAATCATAATAATAACAGTAGGGAAGGCATTTGCATTGTTTTTTATTAACCAGGAATATATTATCACACTTGTACAAATTCAGTGTACCCTATAGAAAAACAGGAAAGGAGATCAACATAATGTATAGAACATAATTACGAGCACATATTTTGGCTAACAGAGGTTCCATCTACCTATCCAGTATCTTCCCTTGAATGGTTACTGTACTTTGATTGGCTACCATACTGCTAAATCTCATCTTCATATTTACTCAGATTTGAGAGCATTTTCTGTTTACTGCTACAGTTCTCCAGATATTTCCCAACTTGTTCTCTGTGATTTGACCTGCCTGGGGCATGTGCCTTATTAAGAAATATTTTTCCCCTCATAATAGTCTCCTTTTCCAGGTCAACCTGCCTGCTAGTAATAGATCAAAAGTAAACTTTGGTTCAGACAGTCCTTTTAGCTAGGCCTCTTTGATACATCAGATATGACTATTGCCTTAAAGTTGCCTATACCAATCAGTCAAATTATACTGAAAGAGTACATAATGCTAGGGAAATTGATGTCAAAATGGCCAGTAAAACAAATGTGCACAAGAATTGAACACTACAATGGGGAACAAAATCCCAAAGTATAGTGTTAGGAATAAATTGGCCACTTTTCATCAAGAGAAGTAGCTTAGAGAATTGTGTATGGCAAGCCCTAAGACATTACTTCTTAAAATATTTGTTCACGTAGCTCTTTTAAAAATATGAGACTGCATTCATATCCACACTTACCTGGAATCCAGTGACACTTGGTACACATGCAGAGACTTGCACTGTAACTTGGTAAAATTTTGACTATTCATTATTTCCAGTGGGACGTACTCCCTGAGAAGTACGTGTAGGACTGTAGTTTTATATTAGAAGATGGTGCTTGTGGATACAGGATATGAGGGGAGGCTGGGTGATCCTGTGTCAGTGGGACTCATCTATTGTAACTATTATTTTGAGATATATGAGAACTGTTTATGTTGCTAAACCTATCGGGAAGGTTCAGCACCATGGATAGCTCTTCTAAACTCAGAATAAAAGAGGGAATTGATTAGGAAGCTAGTCTCGCCTATAAATGTTCATACATGTACTTTCTACTTGAACAGTTTTTGTGGATTTATGTACCTTTAAGACACTTTTGGTAACTTAAGGGGAAATGCAGCTGTTACTTTCTGTTATGAAAACTATGGGCCAAATGTAGAAGGTACTCAGACAAAACCTAATCATTAGTAATGTGATAGTATTTCAAACGATATAATTTATTCCAGGAAGGTTTGATTCAATTCCTTGATTGAAATCAAGTTTCCAGTTTGAAATTCAAAGGTTTTCCATATACTGGGTGTCAAAACAATATATAACCTGTTGGTTTTGCTCTACATAGAGACTTTATACAAGAGCCCAAACCATTATACAGGAGCCCAAATCAAACTCTTTAGTTATGCAATGTGCAGGTTGTGTGCAGTGCTGCCTTTGCACCTTGACTCATCTTGTTGTGTTCTTAGCTGATCCTGCAGCCGCAACAGGAAGTTAATGCTTCCTAAAGCAACTCTTGAAATTAGCCAGAACCCTTGTTTTCAGAACCAGGCAGGTCATCAGAGCTTCTTTCTTGGAGCTGTGCTGACCTGTTCTGGAAATGAGTATTTCAGTCGCTTCTGAAATTGTTCCCAGTTGCTTTGGGAAGTACTAGCAGTGGGTCCTGCAGTATTGGATACCGTCCCATTTGTCTTTTCCACTGCCGATGTATATTGGCTTAGAGCAAACATAAATTTCTATTTGGCTTTTTCTAAACACATACAAGGATAAGCAAGGGCATTTGCTTATATAGCTGCAAACTTGTGCTTATCTTTAGAAATGAGTCCTATTGAACAAAGCGGGGCTTGTAAGTCAATGTGCACAGTACAAGCTTTCTAGAAATGGGGCTGGGGGACTCTCTCAAGTGTTTTTCCAGGAGGCCAGCCTCTTTGTTTGGCAGCCACAAACAACGTTAACAATAAACACAGAGCTGAGGTACTTGAAGGACATAAAACCAGGTATGTAAGGCCATTTGTTGGTGAAATATGGGAATGCATATCTTGGTCAGGTAATTGTAGTGACTTGTTCCTTGTCCAGCAAGGAACTCACAGTAATAAATACAATATTTGTAATATGTGATATGACAGTGTCTCTTACCTGCTTTTTGAAGTTAAACGTTACATTCCTCACCTCATTATAATCTCTGTTACATGGAAAAATCACCCTTTCATGTGCCTTACAGATGCACACAATTCAATTTGAAGAGACCAGTAGGTGTTGATTCTTTTATGTTACATATACATTTTATTTTAAAGCAGGTTATGTTTGAACACACTTGAAAACTTAAACTGCTTTCTATTTTAAAAAAAAACAAAACAAATGCAAATGCACACATTGATTTTTATCCACCCTGATCTATTTTAAGCAGATGATCCATGGTAATTTAAATATAGACACAACTAGCAGTGGGGAATGAGGACATATAGTGTGTGCATTCATTTGGTATTAAAATTTCCCACCATCCTTCGAAAGTGTATTGTGTGCCTTGTTAATGTTCTTCCTATTGGCTATAGTCAGACCCCGTGACCCTAACATAGAATGCTAGCCACTCCCCTCTCCAACTTGTAAGAATATGTTTCTTCCAAGTCTCTAAGGAGCAGGTGGCCTAGATTGGGAAGGAAGAGAGCAACAGAGGAACAAATGTGCCATCGTTCAGTCTAGCAAGCTGAGTGTGTATGTGTGGGGGGGCGGTGTGGGTGGAAAGAGAGAGGGAGCACAACCGTGGAGAGCTTACTTAGAAAGCTGGGTTGATTTTAATGCTGTTTGTCAGGGATCTCAGATTAGAGGAGGCTGCATTAAGTACAGACTAGAGCCTGCCTTCAGGGGACTGAGCTTGGGTCATTGTTAGAAGGTGAACCTCTTTCATCTGTATGCCAAATGTAGGATATAAGTGCTCACCGCTCCAGCCAGCATTTTGCTCCAGCTTTTGGGAGCAAAACACATTTGACTGAATGTTTGAAGGAGTTAGGTCCATTGTCTTTGAAGCTACAAAGACAAAAGATTTCCTGTACAAGGATGTTGTGCTGTAGGTGAATTTTGTAAACCTGTGAAAGGGTTCACCCTGAGATTAGCTTGGCAGTGGATAAAGGGATGAGTATAGAGGGAGGATATCAAAGGAATGGTTGAACTTCTCTGTTGGATAATGAGAGCTAGGCCAGAGACAAAAGGCAGGTAGCCTTAATAAGTATTCCAGTAGCGGCTTGCAAATATGTATAATATCTACATTATGTTAGAAAATATTTGTCTGCTGCCTATGAAAATTTGCTTCTTTTGAGTGTAATTACTTGTGCAGAATGCAAAACTTATGTATTCTTAAACCAGAACTATTGTTTTTTGGATCACTAGCTGTTTGAAAGATGTGCTTATGTTTAATGTAGGCTTGGCCAGGATTATGCCTTCTAATTATTTTTATGATATCTCCCTACATGTGACATGGCAGTGAAATTGACTAGAGTCTCGATTTGACAATCAGGTGGTGGTGGTAATAGTAGTAGTGAAAAACCCTGTTGTGCTATCACCTAATACCTTTCAGCAACTTAACTTTAGGTTAACTGTTTGGAAACAGCCATGGTTTTTTGTGGCTCTCTAGAGACAGCCAAACAGCCAGGAGACTTGGGATGATTTGCTAGTACTCAGGATAGTATGTGGCTTGCCCATTCTTTTAGAAAACAGTGTTGCAGGCTTGTGGGTGGGCAGTGGGCTGCTTCTTCTCTGACAATGCCTGCTGCCTGCAGTTTTAGGATTGGCCTTTTCCTTTCCACAGGGGCAAGAAAGTTGAGCTGGTTGTTCCTATGTATGAGCTGCCTTTTCATAATTAGTGCCATGTGGAATAACTGAGTCATGGAATAGTCTCTTCAAATTTTTATGCTTCTTACTACATAAATTGGGGAAGCCCTGATACTTGTATACAGTATCCTGCAGTGCCACTTTCCGCGTGGTGCTACCCATTTTCAGTCTTCTTTATTCAAGATTGAAATCAGAAACTGAAACAAATGCAAAGAGTAATAGATCATTGCAGGCAAGGCTGTATAATCTAAGCCAATGGAAAGGTACTGTTTTGTACTTCCCTTCTCAACTCTCTTTGAGATTGTTCCACCTCGGAAAGATGCAGGTGATCTCTTATTTGAAAATGTTCTTGTGTCAAAAATATTAACAACAACGCTGCAAATTGAACACTTAAACATTTGTAGGGCTGACACAGTTCAGAAAAGCATTCCCCCATATGTGCATTCTGAGGGTGGACAGTTTTCAAAACTATTATAGTTCACCAGCTAACATGCACTTGAAGTATCTGTTTTTTATGAAGACAGGTAATAAGAATTTGGCCTGTTCAGGTTAACAAACAAGTTTTTGAGAAGGAGGTTGAGGCAAATAAAATGAGTTTGCTATTGCATTTGAGAACAGGTGGCATCTGTTTACCAACATACAATTCTAGAATTAATCTCCCACCAAAGGTCATAGGAACAGACAGACGTATATAAAGGCTATTATTTTACTTTAGGTGTGATCCCTTGCAATTAGAAAATCATCATCATCATTTTTATGAAAAGATATTTTTCTGACAACTTGTCTTATACCATGTCAGACCATTGGGTTGATTGAACTCAGTATTATCTTTGCTGATTGGTAACTCCTCTCTGGTGTTTCTGACAGAGGTTTTTGTCATTCCTACTCAGTGATGCTGGGGCTTGAGTCCGGCACCTTATCCAAGTAAAGCAGGGATGGGCAATGTGTGGGTGTGGCCCTCCGTATATTTTGGTTTAGAACTCCCTTTACCTCTTTCCAACATAGCCAATTAGGGGCGGGGATGATTGCAGGCCAAAACATCTGGGGAGCCACAAGTTGCCCACCCCTGATTTGAAGCATGGTCTCTACCACTGAAATATGGCCCTCCCTCAAGATTTTTAATATGTTAACATTATTAAAAGGTTTTTAATACTTGAACTAGTCTGACTGTCATAGCCTTCCTCTGACTGGAGTCACCCTTTTGTTGATTCCTCAGCATCATGGGCCTCGACTCTCTGGGTCTGTGTGTTTGCCAACATTCTCCTCTGTGTGTGGCTTCCTTTTTCCCCTGTGACATGGCATGCTGTGATCTAGATGGTGTGGATTCCTTGATAAAGATAATATTTTGGTTGTGGCTTGGAGTGTGGTGCATAATCAACTTACAAAAGGTACTTGCTGTTCATGCTGGGAGATGTTCTAGTCCATTACATCTTGTACTGTTTGCTTGCTCTAGGATGTGTTTTATAGGACTCCGTGGGATGGAATGGGCTTGATCTTGAGGAAATGGAGCATGGAGCAATAGTGGCAGCTTGGCGGAAGGGGAACCATTGCTTCTGATGTTCGTTCTGCATGCTGAGCTGAATTCCATTCTGCACAGCACTGCTGAACTAGAGCAACTATGTTTGACCGTGACTCAAGACATCTGAAACCTAATTTTGAGCAGCCGCTTTAGCTAGAATCTACCTTCTTGTATGTGAATGAAACTAACTTCTTGCCAAAGGTAAAGACCTGTGCTTGGGAATATTTCCCCCCTTCTTCCTGTTTGTGTAGTAGTCAGAGGGGTTACTATAACTGCTGAACAATTAATGAACTTAACATCTTACCCTACCACCTTTGGTAGTTCTCCATTAGTATTCATCTTTCCCACATGTATGCTTCTGTATCAGAGACTTGAAAAATATTTCAGAACCTGCTGCTTTGGACTTGTTAACTGAGTTCATACAATACGAGAAACCATTGTGCTTTCCCATCCATGATGGATTGCAGGGGTGAAGTCAGTGGTTGTGGTCCATGTTGGTACAATGACATGTGGAAATGTAGTTGTGAGGTCCTGGAAGCCAAATTTAGGTTGTTGGATAGATGGTTGAAATCCAGGACCTCCAAGGTAGCCTTCTCTGATATGCTACTGGGTCCATGCACAGGGCCAGCTAGACAGTGCAGCTGAGAAGTCTTAATGCATGGATGAGACAGTGGTGTAGAGAGGAGGGTTTTGCATTTATTAGGCACTAGGGAACATGTTGGAACAAGCAGGGCCTGTACAGGCTCCAGTTGAACCAGAATGGAACCAGATTGCGGGTGCATAGCATAAAAGAGGTGGCAGAGCAGCTTTCAAACTGAACCCTGGGGGGAAGCCAATGGGAGCTGGGAAGCATCTAGTTAGGTTCAAATCATTCCTAGTGGATGAAGGTGTGGGAAGAGAGTTTCAGATTGCCCAAGTGCAGGAGTGGAGGGAGTAGGTAATGAGGTTTCGGTAAGCAAGGATAACCAGTTGGAGAGGACAAAGTGCCAGAACAATAGTAGTACATAGGTGGAGAGGGACACTGTGTTTCTATGCAAATACTAGAAGCCTTAGGACCAAAATGGGAGAACTGAAGTACCTGGTGATAAAGAAGACGCTAGATATAGTGAGCATATGGAAATCTGGTGGAGCAGATGAATGAATCGTATAGCATTCTCTCTAGATATAAACTATATAGGAAAGACAGGAAAGAGTGTACTGGAGGAGGCATTGCCCTCTATTTTAAGAAGGGCATAGAGTCCAGCAAAACTGAAAATCAAAAGTGTGAAGATTTCTCATCATGGGTGAAAATTCCTGGCTCCAAATCTAACTTAGTCATAGGGTTATGTTATTGTCCCTGCACCAGAATGCTCAGGGTGATCTTGAGATGAGAAATGAAATTGGGGAGGCTTCCAACAAAGGCAGTACTCTAATAATGGGGGACTTCAACTACCCACACATTGACTGGATAAATGCATTTTCCAGTTCTGACAGAGAGGTTAAATTTCATGATGTTATAAATGACTGTGCCCTAGAGCAGTTGGTATGGAACAAACCAGAAGAGAAACAATCTTGATTTTAGCTGTAGGTGGGGTTGCCCAGGACATAGCACAGGATGTAAATGTTATTGAGCCATTAGGTAACAGTGACCACGCTGGTATTAGATTTAATATAAAGTTAGGTGGAAGACTGCCAGAGAGGTCAAACACAGTTGAATTTGACTTCAAAAGAGGCAGCTGCTTAAAAATGAGAGAACTGGTAAAGAAGAAGCTGAAAAGGGAAATCAAGATGTTTAAATCACTTCAAAGTGCTTTGAGATTACCAAAAAAACCCAGTATAATAGATGCACAGATAATATGCATAGCACACATGAGAAAAAGTAGCACAAAGTCTAGGAAATCACCAGCATGGCTAACGCATAGAGTCAAGGAAGCTATTAGGGAGAAGAAAGCTTCCTTCAAAAAATGGAAGTTTTGCCCAAGTGAAAAGGACAGATGGGACCACAAGCTTGCTTGAGGGAGATGTAAGCAGAATATCCAAGAATCAAAGAAACAGTTTGAGGAGCAAATCACTAACAGTATAAAGGCTAACAATTTAAAGGCTTACCATAAAGAGTTCTTTAAATATATCAAAGGAAATAAAATGGCTGAGAAAGCAGTTGGACCATTGGATGATAACAGTATTAAAGGAGCACTAAGGGGGGACAAGGAGATTGCAGAGAAGCTGAATGAATTCTTTTCATCAGTTTTTACAGCAAAGGATGAAGAGCAGATACCTGTCCCTGAGCTTATGTATTCTGGAAAGGAGTCTGAGGAATTAGGAAAATAGTAGTGACAAAAGAGGGAATTCTCAATCTTACTGGCAAACTGAAAGTCAGCAAGTCACCCAGTCCAGATGATATCCATTCTAGAGTTATTAAAGAACTCAAGCATGAAATTGCTGACCTTCTTACCAAAATATTTAACATGTCCCTAAAATTAGTCTGTGTACCAGAGGATTGCAGAATGACCAATATAAGACCAATTTTTGAAAAGGGGTCCAGGTTACAGTCCAGTTAGCTTAACATCTGATTTAGGTAGTAAACTGCTTGAAAGCATTATTAAAGGTAGAATCAGTAAACAAATAGAGGGACAAGCCCTGCTGAAAAAGAAAAATCAGCTTGGTGTCTGCAAGGGGAAGTCTTGTCTTGCTAACTTATTGAAGTTCTTTGAGAGTGTCAGTAAACACACGAACAGGGGCAATCCAGTGGATATTGTTTTCTTGGACTTCCAAAAGGCTTTTGACACAAACTCTCACCAAATGCTTCTGAGCAAACTAAGCAGTCATGGAACAATAGTGAGGGGTTCTCTTATGAATCACTAACTGGGTAAAGGACATAAGTCAGAGAGTGGGAATAAATGACGCTTTCTCCAAATGGAGAGATGTCACCAGTGCAATCCCACAGGGTTCTGTATTAGGACCAGTGCTTTTCAACCTGTTAATAAATTATCTGGAATTAGGAGTAAGTAGTGAGGTAGCCAGTGATCTTTCCAGGCTGGGAGAATGGGCATCGAAATGGCAAATGCAGCTCAATGTAAGCAAATGCAATGTATGTTGGGGCAAAAAATCCCAATTTCCAGTATTCACTGATGGGATCTAAACTAATGGTGCCTGAGAAAGAAAGGGATCTGGGGATACTTGTAGGGAGCTCTGTGAAAATGTCAGCCCAGTGCTCATCTGCTGTGAAGAAGGAAAACTCCATGTTAGGCTTAATTATGAATGGAACCGAAAACAGAACTGCCAAAATCTTAGTTCCCTGATACAGATCTTTGTGCAATCACAATCGGAACATTGTGTTCATTTTTGGTTGCCTTACCTGTACAAGGACATTACTGAGTTGGAAAAAGTACAGAGAAGGGCAGCAAAAATGATCAGAGGGCTCAAGCAGTTCCCATATGAGGAACAGCTGTGACAACTGGCACTGTTCAGCTTAGGAAAAAAGGTGAGCAAGGGGAGACATGATAATGGTGTTTAAAATAATGCATGGTATGGAGAAAGTAGAAAGGGAGACATTTTTCTCCTTCTTCCATAACACTCAAACCCAGAGTCATCCCATGAAGCTGACTGGTGGGAGGTTTAGAAGAGATAAAAGGAAGTTCTTCCCATAGTGTATAGTTAAACTATGGTATTTACTGCCATGGGAAGTGGTGATGGCTAGCAAATGGGATGGCTTTAAAAGCTGATGGGACAGATTCATGAGAGAGGAAGCTATCTGTGGCTACCAGCCTTGCTGGCTGTGTGCTGCCTCCTTTACCAGAGGTGGCCTGCCTGCGTGCACCAGTTGCTGAAGAGCTGGGCAGGAGATCTTGCGCCCATCCTGCTTGAGGGATCCTGTGGGCAACTGGTTTGCCAATCATCTGTATGGAGTGCTGGGCTAGATGGAGCTTGAGTCTGATCCTGCATGGCTTTTCTTATGGTCTTCTGGGTTGTCTTGTTGTTTAAACGTGGGCCACTTTTCCCAGTGTGGCTTGTTTTGGGCAACAAGCCACCCAGACAGCCCCGGACTATTCTAGGTGTTGTTGTGCCATGTTGGGCTCTCATACTGCCCAAACCCTGGTGACTGAACCCATCAGGCATATGAGCAATCTGCTATTGATCCAGTAGCAACCCCTCCCCTCCCCCGGTGATTTTGAGAATAATTTCCCAGGCAAGTACCAGTACAAGCCTCTCTAAAGTGCCCAAGCTGCACTTGGGGGAAACTGACACTGGCTCCCCCCCCCCCCTTGCAATCTTGAGACATTTTGGGCATGCTGCAGTTCTTTTCCCCCTTTTACCTTTTTTGCCCTTCAAATCATGAAGGCCAGCTGTGAAATTAGCTTTCACAATCCCTGTTTTGACAGCTGGAAATTCCCTTCAAAATGTCCCAGGGGCACCTTGGGGAAAGGGGCTGTCAATGGTTGCCAGCTTTTAGAAAAGGTTCCTTTTAATTGTCATATTCTCATATATATATATAATGTGCTTGTGCTAAATTTGATAGCATAAAATTGATAGCATATAATTCTGGTGATTTGTTTGTAATACAGTTTTTTAAATAGTCTAACTTGCAAGGTTACCATAAAGTTTTATTTCAGAACTTGGAAACTAGAAGACAATTAGGCTCCTGTGTTGCCTGGGTCTGTTCTATACCAAACCATATAATAAAACAAAATCTTGTAATCTTAATTAACCAAATTAAAAGCAAAGAAATATATATCTAATTTTGCACAACGTGTACACATCTCACAAGTTCTGGGTTTACAAAGAATTGTATCTTGTATTTTGCAGGAAAAGTGAGGAAATGAAGGAACATAGTAATTTAAATCATACCTCGTAGAATCATAGAGTGGTGGACTTGGAAAGGACCTGTAAGGACATGCAAGTATAGCTATTAGAAGAATATTTCCTGGAGTTCTGGTAGGTGATGGACAGTCTTCACACACTTAGTTCTTGTACATTAATGGGCTTAATATTTTAGAGTGAGAAGAATGAAATGCCTTTCTGCAAGAGTTGTGTATCTGCAATACACTGTTTGGGCAGCATATGCGCCTGAAGTCATGCTTACACTAATGCCTTTAGGAAGAGAATGTGCTTTCTGTTCTTTGCAGGTGTTTGTTCTGCTGGCGTTCAGCTGGGCTAAACTGCAAGTTTAAGAATCTGCCATCAATTAATAGCCTTATATGATAGTCTCCCTCCCTGTCCCAAACCTGGTGCCTCATATATTTGTTGGACTACAGCTTGCATCATTCCAGTGGTATGACCCTGCGCTGACTGGGGATACTGGGAGTTGTAGACCAACACATCTGGTATGTTCCCATGTTGAGAAGGCTATTGAAAAGTTTTAGGAATATGGTCCTTCTAAATATATGGATGATGTAGTTTTCAGCAGAAGACTCTTTGGGATGTTTGGGATGTTAGATGAGTTTACCACCATTTTTCAAAAGAAAAAAGAAAAAAAAAGAGCATTTCATTGAATTCTTTGAAAACTGCCTTTGCACCAAAGCTGCAGATGCTTAAAAACAGGGCTAAATTTCAGGTAAATTGTCACTGGCCTCTTGTGAACTTCCTCACAAAGTTTTGTAGATATGAAATGAAGAACTCTCATATTCCATTACAGTGATGTAGAATTATGTGCACAAAGAAGCAGGATGAAATGCGAGGAAGGAAATTGATGGGAATTTCCAAGGGCTGATGCTTGTTTTTCCTTGATCTTTCTTGATCAAGGAAATAAGTCCCCAAATAAGTTGGATGGCACTAGTTTCTGGGCCATCTCACATGCAAGAAAATATGCATAGGGTTGGAGAGACACATTTGGAGTGTGAACAAAAACCCTGTGCTCAGTAACTGGCCTGTACGTTGGCTGTGTGGAAGAATGTGTGGCCTTGGCTGGTCAGATTCCCATCACCACAGCCACTGATCCATCCGCACGGCTCACTTCTATTTAGATTGACAGTTTGAACGCTGCTGGGGTCTGGACTTGGTTCTGAGAACCCCAGTTGCTGACCTCTAGCATATGCTCTGAGTTGCACAGAACTGTGGTTCAAGGATAAATCCTCTATGGCCCACAGAAACAACTGCACAGCTCTTCCTCCCCTTTCTTTCGGAAGAACAAGAAATAGAACCAGGCGGATGATGACTGTGGCAGGACCTTATTAAAGTAAAAGTTGATCTGAATGTTGTAGTCCCCACAAGTCAGCCAAGTCTCTTTCTTCTTGGTGATTAAAGACGAATGCATGATTTCTTCCTGTCAGTAACTGTAGCCCGTTCTGTCTCTCCATGCACTTACATTAAATCTGTTGGCTGTCAGTTCTCAGTGTGTAGCCATGGGAACTCTGATGTCACTAACGAGAGCCTGTAACTTTCCCTCCGTGCAGGAAGGATGACTAGCAAAGAGGGGAGGTGGCAGGTTGCAGGGATGTTCATAATGGCAAAAGGTAGAAATGGAGTAAAAGTGACCCATATGGTGGTTGCAAGGTGAGAGCCTTGGTTAAATAGCTTCTCTTCCCCGCCCCACACCTGCTTTTTTTTTTTTATAAATGCAAATTTCTTCTTTGGAAGAAAAGTGCTAGGGAGTGCTCTGTGGGGAAGAAAAAAGGAGCGTAATGGTTAATGTGTAGAAAGCACTTTGGAATATTAAAAGGGCTATTTATTCCTGCAGTTCCAGCAGAGGAACTTGTTGAAACGTGGCAGTGGTCTTGTCACTCAAAGGGTTTGCCTTTGGGGAAATTGCTGATTGACAAGCGAAGGTGCTGAGCTTGGTTTAGGGAGAACAAAATACTGTTCTGGGGGAGAGTCTGCAAGGAAATGTCTTTCCAAGGAACTTTGAAATCCTTTCCCTTGACTATCTTTGATCTGTTCAAAACATCCTCCTCTGGAGACCGGAGCTTTGCCTACAAAGTTGTCTCTTGTAGACATAGGCTGAAGTTGAAACCAAAGCCTAACCCTTTACAGATCATTGTTGAGTTCCAGAATTTTGTATTTCCCTCACAAAAGCTCATGATTGCCATGAGCTTTCCTCTGGTGGAGTCTCTGTCTTCTGTGTGCCTTTCCTCCAGACATGTGACTATTGCGAGCAAATTCACAACACTGCTTAGAAGTATCCCAAAATGTCATCTTGTTGAAAAGTTTGATAAAATTTATGGTTGCAGAATTTCATTGCAGAATTTCATTCACTTCTAGGGTGCTTACTGAGATATTTTAGTAAGCATTAAAAAAAACCCTTCAAAACAAAATTGTATTCTGTAGACTCTTCCAATTTGTTGATCACAGAATTTGAAGCATTAGTACGTTTTATTTGTTTAGTTGTTAGAACATAACACATTTTCAAGCTGTGAGGCTGGTGTACTCCCTTAGCTGTTTCACAAGCTCAAAAATGAAGTCCATGAATTCCAACTATTTTTAGAAATATAAACTGTGAGTGTTAAATTTAAATATGTAATTTAGACTTGCAAAGGGGACTGGTATGCTAAATTTGACTAGTCAGTCAAATGAAGCACATTCAGATTTTTAAGGTCTCCATGCAAACATTCATTTGAATAAGAAAAAAATAATTATAATTAATCAGATTCCACATCATAGCACCCTCCTGATGTGTTTAGAGTTGGACTACGGCTCTCATCATTCCCAGCCACCAATAACCATGCTGGCTGGGAATAATGGGATTTGTACTCCAAAGGTAACTGAAGTATGCCCAGTTGGGGGAGGCTGAATAAAGTGACATAAAATGTCTCTACCTCTTTTCCTTGCCAATCAAAGTGTAAAGGAAAAAGGCTTTGTGTTACTCTAGAGTAAAATCTTATTTCCAGCCCCACTGCTACAGTGTGGTTAAAGTGAAGTTTTCATTTCTTCTTCCTCAGAATTTGTCTTTTGAGGGTAGAGTTGAATGGTAGCTATATTAAAGATATATCAATGAGAATTCTCATTGATATTATTCAGTCAGACTTTGCATATAGTCCCTTACCCTTTGTGCCATATCATGCTCAGAGTTAGCACCATATCTTTTCTTCTGAGTTTGCCATTTCCAGAGCAACATACTTTGTATTTGATTGAAAATGTCCCATTCCAGTCCTCTTTAGTTGCTCACACCAAGTACAGCAACTGTTCCATTGCTTGCTTTATGGTTTCCAGGTTGCCTTGATCCATGCTTATCATGTTCCATGTTCCAGTTGTATGTACTGTGCAACACTGGATTTTCCTTTTGCCTCTGTGCATGTCAGTTACTAGACTTCCTTTTAGTTTTTATCTGGTTGCGCCATAAGCGACAGGGCTATTTGTGCTTGTCCTTTCCTCTTTGCCAGTGGTTATTTGAGTGCCTTCTGAGCTGGAAGTCTCATCTCTTGTTTCATTTTGGATTGTTTCAACACAGGGTTAACAAAGTAAGAATATTCAGAAGTGGTTTACCACTGCCTGCTCTACAGTACTAACCTGAGTTAGCTTGAGCATCACTGCCATTGTCTGTGAAAGATCTGCTGCCAGCTTTGCCTTCAGCCACCACAGCTGCTCAGCAGTGGCCCTTCAGGAGTTTCTCTGCTCCCATCACCATTGACCTATCTATTCTCTTCTGCTGATATGGCTGTTATTCTTGATGAGGGTGGATGCCTCTTAGTCCAGGGTGTCAACTTTGACTATTCTGCCTAGGAGACCTTGCTGGGAGACCAGCCTAGTGACTTCCTGGCAGCATTGCTTTTTTTCTGACACTCTCAAACTATTTCACCACATTAAGGTGTGCATCCAAGAAGTTGTTATTGATGTACCCAGAATATATTCACAAAGATATTACTGGAAAGGATCTGAATGCACAGGTAATTCTTTATAAGGCCAGAACATGCCATTGAAGTTGAGATGGGTACATGTGTTTGTGGTGGGGATATCATACAAAATGTGGGACTCCTCTGTTGGCCATGCAGTGTAAACTGATGTTTGCAAATTGCTGTTCTGTTTCCCCAGATTAGTTAATGATTTGTCCTTAAAAAGATATGTATCAGAAAGAATAAACTATTTTAACCTGTCTTTTTAATATGGGCTTTAGAAACATGTACATTTCCTTTTGCACTCTGTGTTGGGAATGGGTAAAGATGTAACTCTAATCTAGGATCCATCTCCAGTAGCCAACCACAGGCCCCTGGAAAATCCACAAACAATACATGAAGGCAATAATAGCCTTCCCTTGCTGCTATACTTCAGCAGCTACTTGGTGGTTCAGTGTCACTGAACCTGGAGGTTGCAGATATATGATGATGGCCATATTTTGTCCCATCCTCTTTACTAAATTCATCTCAGCCAGTAGCCATCACAAAATCTGATCCTACTGTGTTCATTGCTACAATTTAAAGATTTAAAATAAGCAAAAGTTGACTGAACAGTATCACTGGTCCTTCTTTCTAGCGATCTTGCATTCGTTGCTTTCTGTTGGTCCTCTGATTGCCCCAGGTTGCTTGATTGCAGTGGTGGGTGTGCTTTGTGTTCACAGAATGCCCATATCAGCAGGGAACTTCATGGCCGTTCTGGCTGCTGTGGACTTAGCTACTTTGATGCCACCATGTGCTTGTGGGGAGAGCTAAAATTTTAGTCTGGATTGAAGCATCATACATCAAAAGCCAGTCCACGTAGTTATGACAGTATTTTAAAGGATTTCAGATGAATCCTTGTGGGACAAAGATTGGCTGAGTGGAATGATGACATTTTACTGGAAAGGGACAGATGATTCTTGTTACTTAGGAGAGTTACGTACCGTAATGTAAAGAGCTGAAAATGTAGTATAATTCTGCCTAGGAAAGGGGTGGTCAGCTTGTGGCCCTCCAGATGTCTTGGCTTACATGTCCCGTCATCCCACATCACTGGCTATGATATTTAGGGCTAATGGGAGTTGTATGCCAAAACATCTGTGAAGATGCACAAATTTCCCATCTCTGATCTAGGGCTTCAAACACAGCTGAACAAAAGATGCAATTGTATGGGGTTACCTGTGTTGCATGGCATAAGAACTTTGCCCTTTGTCTGAAAAATTATGTTGCCTCTCATGTAATGTGGGATTTTGGAGATTTAAAATAATGTAGTGTGTATTTGTGTACAGTGAACTTGTATTTTTTTCCCCATCCACCTGAGACAGGGCAGGGATTGCTAAGAAGTAGATTGCCTTCAGGGTTTCTTTTGTCCTCAGCAGTGTAACTTGAAGTGGCACAGGTGAACTTCAGCTACCTTTGGAATTAGACATGTGCTATGTAGTTGGGTGTATTAGCTCTTTGCTTCAGGTAAGGGCAAAATACTAGGGTTGGTGCAAAATACTAGGGTTGGTGCAAAATAACTAATAAGTAGATTATAATTTAGGCTGTTTCTCAACCAACTTCCTTTAATCCCGCTGCTTCTCCTCTGCCCCCAGATATTTTTTTAAAGTTGTCAGCATCCCTCTCGATTTTGGGCTCTTGTGTTTTATCCACTCTTTTGGTTGCACACTTGATTTTTCTGCTACACAGATGGGTGAGGAAGCGAACTGTCCACCTGCATGATTTACAAATGTGTTAACATACTGGAAGGGGCACAGAAGAGTTAAGCTTAGCCCTCACCAGAAGCCTCAGAGCTATGATTTAGTAGAACATCCAAGGGCTTATTGTAGCTGGGAGGTTTTCTGTTGTGGCCTTTAGAAAAGCCTTCATAGAATCGCTAGTGATTCATGCTGGAGTCTATTAATACCCTTGCTCCACCTGCTAAGGTGGCAAAGTCAAAAGCAATAGGACATGGGTTGCAACTCTTTTTCAGGCCAGAGGGTGTTGCCAGTGACTGAAAGGTCTGTCCTTCCAGCTGTCACTGGGCAGTTCTTCAAGCGCAGCAAAACTATGTTTGAAAGCAGGAGCAGAGAGGGACAGTTTGGAGTAGAGCTTTGCAAATAATAACCATTGAGTGTTTTGCTGTGTGTACAGAACTCCTTCATGGCAGCCAGTTTCTGTGTTTCCAGATGTTGCGGTTGTTAAAACCTTTGCACAACACAGCCTTCCGCAGCCCGTTGCACATTGAGCTACCTCTCAGATCATCCCCAGCCAGCGTGATCATTGGTTGGGGGAAGGCTGTGTTATTGGGCAGTAGCCGGTGGTTCTTCCTGTGCCTAGCCATAAGTTTATAAGACTTCTCTTAAACAGAAAATTAGGAGGCAGGATGTCAGATGATGGGAGACCTAGAGCAGAATACCAAGGGTCAGGGTCTTCCTTGCTCATCCAAAATTCACTGAATTCCCGGCCAAGTGTCTCGGAAACAAACAAATGGTTTCTGCTCTTCCTGCATGGCAGGGATGTTTACAGATCTCTTTCCCCTTCCAGTGGAGTGGGCGGAATGCCTTTGTGATCTGTAGCCAGCATTCTCTTGACTGTTGTCCCACATGCTCTCTGTCAGTTGGCTAAAGCCGCACCTTCTGTTTGGTGTTTCACAATAGCATTATTTGTTGGGGATGCCCTTGAACAGCTGAAGCTATATGTTGCCTCTCCAGGGGACCACAAATTTTGTCCTGGCTTGGTAGCCAGCCTTTGCTCCTAGCTGCTTTTGCTTTGTTTCACTGGGACAAGCAAGCCCGTCCTTTTGTACCTGCTACCAAGGACGGAATAGCGATTAGGACACACAGTTTCTTTCTTTTGCCCGTGCTGCACCCAGTGTAAAGCACAGCCTGACACCACTTTCATAAGAGGTGCTCCCTGCTTAAAAGAAACAAAACAAAATCAAACAACCAGTTCCTCCTTTGGTCGCCACATTGGTGGTAAACGGTCTGGATGTTGGCAGAAGTATCATTGGTATATAATATTGCTGTAGTGGCTTAACATGGGCATAGGAGGAGCATCTGGCCAAACAACAGAAAAGTTCCTAGGGTTCAGAGCAGTGTATGCCTGAAGCCCCGAGGAGGCTTCTCCTGGCTTTTTAATTCTCTGTTTATGTTTTAAAAATGCAAGTAGGGAAGCAGAGTGAAATGGCCTTGTAACACTTGAATGGTTGGATAGAATTCTAAACAGGCCAGGACCAGATTTTAGAAACCTGCCCAGATGCCCTTTTTGACTTGCATCTGAACACTGAGACTTGGACTGGAGATGTCGTAATTTCCAGATGCTGCTTTATAAATGAGTTTTAAAAGATGAAAAGTAGGTGGGGATCATGTAACTATTAAACTAGAACTTTGAGAACAAATGAAATATGACAGTTAAATATATCTTGCATTTAATGTGTAGATTTGTCTATATTTAAAATGAAAATAGCATGAACTGTGGGATGGGGGAGGAGCTTACAGTTATTAGGATTGTACTAGATATGAAAGGAGAAGTTATAATTTCCTCACCTTCTGCAACCCTGGGGAAAATCCCTTTCCTGCTGCTATTTGTATTGGGAGAAGAGTGCAAATAACAGTTTCAGAGAAGGCATTTTCCACAAGACTGCAGCACAGGAGGAAACTGCTACAGTCCAATTAATTATCAGCTTCAGTGGAAGGACACATTTAGCATCACTCCTAGTTTGGCCCTAAGTAATATAATGCAAATTCTACTGATCAGCAGTTGATAGAGTTAGTACAGTGCAGAATCTGGCATGGAATCACTCTTCTCAGTGACTCAGATCCATTAGCCAGTGCCTAGGGGTACATCTGCTAGCATGTGTCTTCTTCACTTTGCTTAGTTTTGCACTTATAGGAATGCAAAGCTCTCTTGCTTTCTCTCTCCAGGAGTGTGGCTAGGGAGAATCCTTCACTAATTATTAATTCTGCTGGTGAGTAGATTTTGTCCACCATGCTGGTCCTATGAGCACTTCTGCATGCAAAGCAGATGGGTCACCAGCATGGACTAAAATGTGAATACAGTAGGGAGCAAAAATATCCTGAAAAAATATTTTTTCAGACATGCCCGTATTGTTAAATATATGAGGGGCTGTTTTAGGATCCTTTTAGATGACCTTGTAACTAACAAGATAGAAAACCATTTTGCCCTGCACTGCAAGTTGGTTATGGCTGGCATTGTTACTGTTCTATTTTTGAAAAGCAAAAGAGCTGTGCTGGGTCAGGCCAACGGCCTATCCAGTGCAGCATCCTGTTCCCACAATGTCCCAGTAGGGTAGAAGTGCATTAGCATCTGCCTACTCACGTCCCTTGGAAACTGGTGTCCATGCATACTGCTTCTCATAGCCATCAGGACCAGTTGTCATTAAAAAACCCTGCCCTCCATTAAATTGTATATTTCCTTTTTAAAGCTGTCCAAGCTGGTAGCTATCACTGTATCTTGTGATAGCAAATTCCATAATTTAACTATGTGCCTTGCAAAGAAATACTCCCGTTTATCTTCGTTGGATGACCCTAAAGCTTCCTCGAATGACCCACTTTCTAGTATTATGAGAGAAGGGAAGAGCAAATCTGGGAAAGGCTCAAACAGGACATTTGTTTTGCCTCAACACATCTTGTTTATTCTGTCCTGCATGAATGGCTACCTTGTAGGGCGTTCATAAGGTAAAGGTGAAAGGTGGCTGGGACCAATAGAGACCAGTTTCACTGGAATTATTTTCTCCCTGACCAGAGGCCTCTGGAAAGCCTGTGTCAGTGGCTGTCTTTGTGAGTGAAATCAGGATTGTTCAGTGTTTTTTGTTTTGTTTTGTTTTGTGGGCGAAAGCTGGGCACTGGGCCCCTCTGTCCTTTCTAAGCATACAAAGAAACAGTGGTATCCTTACAGTCCTCTGCACTGTCAAACTATTAAGTATTAAAGGCCTCTCATGGTGTGTTGGCAAGTGATTGACACTAAGCTGAAGCAGGTGCAGAGAGCATGGCGGCTTCCTCAAAGCTATGCGGGAGAGAACAACTGGACTAGGAAAACAGGCTCCCTGTGCTCATTGGTTGTTTGCCCTCTGGATTAGATAGGAGCTGGCCCGTTGACTGGCACACCAAGCTTGAACTGGAAGTGGGCCATGGGGGGGGGGGGGGGAAGGGGGCAAACCCGTATTTTTAGGTTTTTTTTTTTTTTATACAGCTGAAAAAGGGGTTGAAGCAAGACTCTAATGCACTGTCTGCCTTCTGCAGACTAAGGGCCTCAGGAGGATCTAGTAAGCTATATTTACATTCACACGCACACACATACTCACCAGTAGCTGCCTTGAATTTCCATAGCTTTTTTCCTGACTTCTCTGCTACCTGTGTAAACTTGGAAGTTCAGGAAACTTTGTTTTAAATTTGCAAATGTTCAAATAATCATTTAGTTGAATGTCCCATCCCTCCAGCCACTTACCTTCCTGCATATCTGTTCCACCTCTGTAGTCAGTTTGAAAAAAAAATCCAGCTCCAGCTATGCTGCAAGAAAAAAAGGAGGACATTTCATTGGTACACGTAAAGGAATAGTAAAGAAGGGAGGAGCACCTGAGCATGTGTAAATTTGTTTTCCTTGCCACTTTATACATTCAGGCTGTGGGACAGCAAAGTCGCCTGAACCTGAGGTATCTTTTCAGTTATTGAAGAAATGAAGACCACTTGAGGGGCCATAAATAAATCCCATTTGTTCTTGTTTGTGGGGAGCAGGGGCAGATCTTGTTCAGGGATCTCCTATACTTGGAAGCTCTGTTGTTTTCAGAATAGCTTGCTAATACCCTGCTTGCTTCTTTTTGCAGAACACTGCTTCTGACTGCAGACCCAAGGAATCGCCATGCATATCTACCTGTTGAGAGGTGTTTCAGAATCCCAAGCCTGCTCTATTTCTATCCTGATGGACCAGTGATGATGGACAGCTGTTGGCATTTTTGCCTTGGAAAGGAACTTTGGATGGATTTGCCATGGTGACATGAAAAAAGGCCAGGATGGATAATGGACGATCGCAGGGGCGTTCCCACATAGGCACTGCCTCTTAGTGAAATTATCCTTTGCTTTTCTTGAGTCAAGATCTGGAGGGAGGGAGGGGAGGGGGGCTGGGTGGGTGGGGTGGGGAAGCAATCTGAACTCTCTTTTCCAAAGCAAGGATGACTTTGGTAAGGTTCCGGAGGAGTTTCCGGCAGGTGTCTCCTCAGGTGGTGTTGTTCTTGCTCTTTGCCTTCTGCCTGCTCAGTGTTTTTGTCTCGGCTTACTATTTATATGGGTGGAAAAGAGGACTGGAACCCTCTGCAGACATCCCCAGTCCAGACTGTGATGAACCGAAGGTTGCCCCTTCACGTCTACTTCCATTAAAACCCATCAAGGTGGTAGATTCTTCTCGCACAGACCCTTTGGTTCTTGTTTTTGTGGAAAGTCTTTACTCTCAGCTGGGACAGGAGATTGTGGCCATCTTGGAATCCAGTCGTTTCAAATATCTGACAGAGATTGCTCCAGGAAAGGGGGACATGCCCACGCTGACTGATAAGGACCGAGGGCGCTTTGCACTGATAATCTACGAGAACATCCTGAAGTATGTGAACCTGGATGCCTGGAACCGTGAGCTCTTGGACAAGTACTGTGTGGAGTATGGTGTAGGAATCATTGGCTTTTTCAAGGTACTAGCATTGATCTGCAGGAGTAGATGGGGTAGGGGAGGAACCATTTTGTGAGTGGGAGGGGATGGAAGGGCAGGTAGTTCAATCCCTCCATGTGGCAGGCGCAGTGCAGCAGCAGAAAGCAGGTCCATCTCGCTATGCAAGGAGAAGCATGTCTTGGCCAACTCTTGCAGCAAAATGGGTGGTAGGAAGGGAGATATTTTTCTTCTGAGTGAATTTTCTGGCTTCAAATTGCAGAAGGTGATAATTTCGTAATGGTCTCCTACATATTAAACTTCTGCTTAAACTCCCAGCAGATAGAAAGGTAGCCCAAAGGACCAGGCTACTGTATTTTTCTGCATAATGTAGTAGTTTCCTTTTCATGGGTTCAAGATGGGGGTCTTAAGAGCCAGATCTGGCTCTTGTGCCTAGTCTAGAGTAAAAATGAAAAGAGGGAGAGACATAGCTGCCAGAGAGGGATGCAGAGTGATGTGTGTTTTGACCCTTAGTTGCTTGCACATCTGTCAAACAAGCTTAACTCTAGGATGCTCTTCAGTTGCCCCCTCTCTTTCTAGAGCTGAGCTTCCTACAGAGTTAGGGTCCCAGCACAATTTTCTCTGCCCAAGAATTGAAATGATAGAAGAAAGTTCCACCATAGTCTGTCTACTTGCTTCTGCATTAGTATGGCAACAGGGCTGGAAGTGAATGTAAGTTAGAAGGTTTGGCACAGCAGCATGTTTCTCTTGAGTTCTGGCACCATTTCTTTGAATGGGCCCTGCCTGATCCAATTTATTTTCCAGGCAAAAACCTCATATTACACCAAGAGAGGTGTTGTATGACAGCACCCTTAGTTGGCTCATGTTTGAAGAGCTGGAGGGACAAGAAGATACGCAGTCTGCAGAATGTCAGCCTTTCTTGGACACCTTCTCATTGTCACTGTTTGCTATTGAATGGCTTGATATCTGACCAGTGCCAAGCCTGATAGTAAAAGTGCTGGGTTTTTTTAACTGATGCCAAGAGCGGATTTACAAATTTGCGTCTTTTGAGATGGGCTATGTTGCTGTAGCTCTACTGATGACAGGGCAAAGATAACAACAGTGGTCTTTGGCGGGAAGTTGGGTAATGTGTGAAGAGAATACTAGGGGTTTGTGGAACACTGTAATGTCTCTGCCTAGCAGTATGGTTTGACAAGGCTACCTTACCCTGGATGCCTGCTTTTTTGGTGACTACTGGATTGAGCTTTGTAGGAGGCATAAAGAAAAGATGCAAAGTGAATATTTTTACCTTCTACATGGTGTCAGCCAAGGCAATCCACAGGATTCTTGTCCAGGTCTCTTGCATTTCTGTCCCTGAATGGGTAAGCCAAGAAGGCTAAGAATCCAGGAATGAAGGGTGCTAAATAGGGCTATATTCTGAGACCTGGAGCTGTCTTGCTGCTTTTGGTAGACTCTTGCAAAGATTTTCTCTTGCTTTTCTGGCTCATTCCTGAGAATGTTCACACTATAATTAATTGGTTAACTTTTCAAAGAGCCAAAGGAAAGTCTCTCTTGCTTCCTGTACATCTGGGTCTCAATTCATTTATGCAATTACATCATTGGGAAATATATGCTTGCCTGTTTAATATGTATAATATATGCTCTATGTTAATCAGCTTCCAGAGATTAACAGATGGATGAAGCCTGTTATGTGTTAGTTCATCACCCAAAGTCGTCTATGTGTGTTTCAGTCTTCATTGATTTCTCTGGTTAGAAAGTTCATAGACCACACAACATGCACATTGCAATAATAAAGTAGCTTAGTGCACGACCCCTCTTTCCCTTGACATGAGTGGGGAAAGTGGAAGGCATGCAAGAGTCGTCACTAGAATGTGTGAACAGCACTCTCTACATCAATGTCAAGATTTCTTAGTTCTGTAGGAGGTCCCTTGAGAAGCATCTGTATTCATCTACTGTAATGTAAGCAATGTGACACCATGTGACGTCCACCAGGATCTTGTGAAGCACAGCTGTGTTATACCTCTTCTTCCAGCACTCCCTGTCTTACCACCCTTTTCTTTTTTATGTATGTGGAAGTATGAAATGAAGAGGAGGAAAATCTTGAGTTTTACTCTAATCTATCTCAAAACAACTTTCTTTAGTCTCTCATCGAGCTGCTTAAAATCAGTATCTTTTCTTTTTCTTTCCTTACCATATTTCTGAATGAAAGGTGGTTCTGTTACCTCTCTTTAGAGATGGGGTATGCATTCAGATGCTGTCAACAGCTCCAGACTTGGTGTGTGACTTGGACAAGGTGTGGAATTAAGTGGTAGAGGTGTCATAATTTTCAAAATTCATTCTCCTGAACAGCATTTTATGCTGACAACTCACTCCTTTTTTTAGTTGTTTGCTTCTGAGTATGAGGAAGCAATTTGGCTTTTTAATTTCATAGAGCATTTTCCTCTACAACATATTCAGTAATGAAGATGTTTTTAGTTCTCCTTGCACTGGTCACATAAAGCTATTCTGTTTCCTTTTGAGTATTGCTGGTACTTAAATTAGAGATGAAATGGAGGTCTGTTTCTTCACCCCCACTTTCATGCTCCCTCTCTACTTTTTTCTAAGTGTTGGTAGCTGAGAAAGTTTTTGTATATGATGTCACTATTAAATAAGTTTTTACAGAACAGAATTAAAGAGCAAAAAGGGAATTTTGTGCAAATTCTCTGTGTCCATCTAAGGAGGAAACTCCAAAGGTAATGCAAATGAAATAATCACTAACACACGGTCCCTAGGTGCATCTCTCTCTGAATGTCACAGTCTTGGCTTAGTTTGCCTCAAGACAGTACGTAAGTGTTGGGCTGGATCACTGCAGGTTGCAGATGAGCACTTACATAGTGGAATGACTCTCCATGAAAATTTGCTTTTCTTCCGCGTGGAAAATTAGATTCCAAAGAAAAGCGGAGATTGTGTTGTGTTGTGTTGGTAATGAAGGAGCACTTGATCACTTGAGCTCTCATCTGCACTCTAAAGTGGTGCAGCTCATCTCATGGAGGGTGGGGGGCTTGTTATTAGTCTACGAGGCCATATCCAGAAGGGTAGTCCAGGAGACTTTAGAAACTAGAACTGGGCTTCTGAAGACCACAACAAAATGGCTGGTTCACGGTGTGGTTTATTGAACCCAAGGCCCATGGTATGACTCAGGGCACCTTATTGCCTAACATGCTTCAACATAGAAACTGTGTTGGAGATGGGGAAACAGTGACCATTTTAAAGCTGGTTGGAAGCTCCCAGACAACAAACAGAAACCAAAGTTAGGGCAGAACTCTTGGAGTTGAACAAGGGTGCTTGGCGTGAGACAGGATTGCAGTCTGTAAACTGCAGGCTTCCCTTTCCTCTAGGTCTGCCTTAGCCAACCTGGTGCCCTCCAGATGTTTTGGGCTTCAGCTCCTGTCACTCCCAAGGAGCACAGCCAGTGGTCAGCTTGGGGGGAAGGCTGCACTAGATGCTCTAGTACTGCTTTTTCTTCCCAAAATTGGCCATGCTTCATTCTTGAGACTGTTACAGTGGTAGTTGGTAAACGCTGTTCTTTTCAATGGTTCGCAACATCAGAGCATGTTTTTTATTTCTCCAGTGGCAGTCTGCCCTTCTTTCTGCTTCTCCTTGCTTTAATTGGTACCTGATGAATTTCTGTCTGAAGTGGTCATTCAGTTCCTGTGATTTCCCTACAGGCCAATGAGAACAGCTTGCTGAGTGCTCAACTGAAAGGCTTCCCTCTCTTTCTCCACTCCAACCTTGCGCTTAAGGACTGCAGTATCAATCCCAAATCTCCGCTTCTATACATCACTCGGCCCAGCGAGGTGGAGAAAGGGCTTCTTCCAGGGGAGGACTGGACAGTATTCCAGTCAAACCATTCCACTTATGAACCTGTCCTCCTGGCCAAAACCAAGTCGGCAGAATCTATCCCACACATGAGCATTGATGCCGCACTCCATACCACTGTGGTTCAGGACTTGGGTCTGCATGATGGCATCCAGAGAGTGCTCTTTGGCAACAACCTGAACTTCTGGCTGCACAAACTTGTCTTCGTGGATGCAGTTTCCTTCCTCACTGGCAAGAGGCTTTCTCTTCCCCTTGACCGTTATATCTTGGTAGATATAGATGATATCTTTGTTGGCAAGGAAGGCACACGGATGAAGGTGGATGATGTCAAGGTAATTATACCCAAAGCGCTTGAGTTTTGCTTTTCGGGGATATAATGGGGCTGCTAATTTGTGGATCCATTAGTTAGGATCAAAGCTACAGGTTATTGCTTATTCTGCTACCTGAGTCATTGTGCTTCAGTCAACATAGGAAAATTGACAATTAAAATCCAGAATATATAACAATATGCCCCCTTTGTTATGGAATTTTATTAATTTAGACACAGAAACCCATATCCACTCAGCATAAAACCCAATGTTATTGCTTTGGTTGCAAACACTTAATTAGGATTGTTATAAAGAGTTGCATACATAAAAATGTGTGGCTGGGTTTTTTGTGCTTCAATTAGCAGTAGAATTAAAATACTATGGGTTACAATGAAATAGCTTATTCTTTAGCTTATTGGATAACATGTTTAGCTTATTGTGCAACTATCAGAGCATCTGAAGAAGACTATAGTTTACAAAACTCATTCTCTTTTTAAGAGAATGAGTTTTGTAAACTATAGTCTTCTTCAGATGCTCTGATAGTTGCACTTTTGTAAGACTATTATAGTCTTACAAAACTCATTCTCTTAAAAAGAGCTTGCTATTTTGTACATGGTAAAGGCAAACATATTTTAAGAGTATGAGCTTTTGTAAGACTATTATAGTCTTATATGCAGGTACTTTTTAAAATAAGAAACAAGTCAAGAGAGCTCTGAACTAGGGGCAAAATATAGCTACTTAAGGGGAACATTACCTGAAGGAGCGCTTGCATCCATATATGCCCAGCCGCCCCTTGAGATCGGCGGGGGAGGCCCTTCTCCGGGAACCCTCCATGAAAGAAATTAGGAGGGTGGGTACTTGGAGGAGGGCTTTCTCTGCGGTGGCGCCTAAGTTATGGAACGCGCTCCCCAGAGAGGTCCGCCTGGCGCCGTCGTTATTTGTTTTTCGGCGCCAGGCAAAGACCTTTTTATTCAAGCGGCATTTTAACTGTTAACATTATTGGTTTTATCTGGCCAGGGCGGCTTATTTTATACTGTATTGCTGTATTTTAATTTTATATTTATATTTTAATTTATATTATAATTATTTTAATTTATTGATGTGAGTCGCCCCGAGGCTTCGGCGAATGGGGCGGCATAAAAATGTTTTAATAAATAAAAAATAAAAATAAATTAGCTTTGAATTACAATGCATATTAGCTTTGAATTACACAGTATATGTAGCATGTAATAATATATGTAGTATATTACATAGTATATTATCCAATACAGGTAGCCAAAGCAAAATATTCAATTTTTTATTGCTCACATTTCAAGGCTTGTATTACCAGTTGACTGCTGAGAAGAGTTGATGTTGGTAGGGGGTATTAGATTATTTTGCTTTTTGCAGAGAAATGATGGCTTATGTCTTGGACTCCTTTTATGCAAGAAAAAAAAATACATTGTTCAACTAAGTTTACACTGGGTAACACATCCCTGTCTCAGTTTTAATAAAATAATTCAATCTGCTATCTTAACAAAAGTGAAGATAGATACTGAACATCCTAGATAACCAGTTTAATGAATATGCTGCAGTCAAAGATTTAAGGGGCACCTGCTTTCCAAACAAAGGCCCATCTCTCCCAGGAGAGCAGCTCACATGTGCTTGATGGAGAACATTCGAATGTTTCCTCCTGACACACCTCCACTTCCAAATAGATAGTATTTCTCTACCTGCTTTTTGTCCACATGATCCACCCAGCCATCTTCAAGCACATCTCATATTAGCATAAGTGATGTAAGGGCACATGGTCAAAGCCAAAGACTGGTACTGCAGTCTCCTTGCATTTGTATTGGTGGCATAGAGGATGATGCCATGTGGCCCTCTCTCTCACAGTTGGGGTAGTATGTATGAGGAGCCTGACGCCATGTAAGAAGTACTGGTGGTGCTGCTCCCTCGGCATTGACCCTCTGGAAGCTGGCATTTGCATGCATGGGAAGGAGCCTCAGATAGGGTTGCTGCCCGGTGGCCTCGAGTTTCTTACACGTCCTGGTGGCATGGGACCACGGAGTTTGGCTGTAGCAACTCTTGTGTCACTGCAAGAGCAATGTGAGGAGAGGGCCTGAGGCTGTGTGCAGCTAGTTCCACTTCCTGGTGTGTTGCCGCATGCTTGCAGAATTCAGGATAGTCGGCTTTTCATTCTCTGGCTGTGCCGGATTAAGAATTGTGGGCAGTGGAATAAGCAGAAGGATCAAGGGGCCTGGCAGCATCGCTGTAACCATAGCCCAAAGTTGTCAGTGCACGGCAGTGCTGAGCAATCACTAGCCCTGAATGATTCCTTCCTGTCCTCTGGAGCTGAGGACAGATCACTGTGCTTGCTGTAAACATACTCCAACCTGACTTCCATTGCAGAAGCAAAGAAAGTAGCTCAACACAAGCAAATATCTCCCCTATTATTCCTTTTTTTGCCTTTCTGTGACAGAAGGCTAAAAGTACACTGTCTAAATATAGATCCCATTGAGTGACATGAAGACAAGGAAAGTATTGGAATCAAATGATTAATTGACATGAGGGATCCAGTTATCTGTAGCAACTCATAGTACACCTTTAATATGAGCTATATGCTCATTTTATCTAGACTCCGGGCAGAAGGAGTTCTCAAAGGGGGAGGGGTCAGGGATAACTTTGCACAAGTGTCCCTCAAACTTGTAATGTTTATAAATGACATGCATATGCTATGGGTTTAAATGTTAGTTTTTTCCTCTCATCCTGTAGGCTCTGTTTGACACCCAGAATGAACTGCGCACCCATATCCCAAATTTCACTTTCAATCTGGGTTACTCAGGGAAATTCTTCCACACAGGTAAGAATGGAAGTGCTATGCTATGGGTGTAACATATATTATCTTATTGGTCTTGTAAGATTGTCACTTTAGGTGCTTCCTGAACCATAAGTTTTACCTGCTAGAACCTAAACTTGCAGGTTGCTGAAGACACCAAATAATGTGGTGATGGTGTTACAGACCAGATCTAGTAATGAAGATTCTTTCTCCACTAACTTTTGTCCTTGGAGATCAGGACTTCTGGATTTGATTAATCTTTGACCCAGTTCACATTGTGCAGTCACCCAAGATTTGTTAATCCATGAGTCATTGTGGGTGAAGCAGGAGCACCCATTCTAGTTCACGCCATCCAACTGATCCCTCTGCAACTGGACAGGACTAAACAACGCAAGGATGCTGTGGCCTTGGGTTGCTTATTTTGATGTCCAAACCTGGGATTGGATTGTCAAGAGAGGAATAATGCTGACTTGGAACCAAGAACAAATAATGGATTGTCTGAATAATAAGTCTGAATTGTTCCTCCTGAAAATTTCAGGTTCAGACTTCAATGAGAGTGGAGTCAGCTTGCTCGCTCCTACCTGTTCACAGATAACCAGAATTTAAACAGACTCTGGGGGGTCATGGGGTGTACATCAGGTAATGAGCTGTGTTACAGGCAGTTACTGCTGCCCTTTGTAACTTGCAAAAGGTTTGGGTAGTTTGCACCTGTGAGGAATGGCTTTTCATTCATGACTTCAGCCTTTAGGAGTTATGATGATGATTTGGACCTGACAGGTACGGATGCAGAAGATGAGGGAGATGATCTGCTGCTCTCGTACGTGAAGGAGTTTTGGTGGTTCCCCCACATGTGGAGTCATATGCAGCCTCACCTCTTCCATAACCAATCTGTGCTTGCTGACCAAATGACCATGAACAAGAAATTTGCTGTTGTGAGTAAGATGCTATTTAGGGCCAAAAGATGGTGGGGGCAGAGCATGGGTCTTATCTCAGAGCGAAGAAGGTACTAGCTTGTGAATGGGTTTCTGTTAAAAATGGAGGTACATCACAATTGTACCCTTTGGAACATATAGTGAATTGGGCTTCCAGGAGAAATATGTGGTTTGTTTCCACCCCTTCAGTTCACTGACTGTGGCCCTGCTTTATGTGCTCAGTCATTGATCTGCAGTTCTATCAGTTCTTAACAAAACTACTGCCACCACTGCACCTCACAACTTGCATCAGATGCTTGTAAGCCTGCAAGTTCAGAGGCTTATGAGTCTTTGACATGGGGACAATAAGGGTGCAGTCTTCTTTATTCATTCAGCTTCTTAATTCCAGTAGCCTTGTCAGATTCCAGTAACACCTTTCAATGCAATTCTTTGACCTTTTTTTAATAGTATATGTGCTTCCAAGCAACCAGTTCTTCATGGTGCATTCAGTAGGATGCACATTTCACATTGCTTTGTATCATTTCATCATGGCAGAGAATCAGTTTGAGCGGGGAGAGGACTAAAATACTAAATCTTTAGTATGTTTTTCAATGAGCTCTGTAAAAGTTGTACACTAGTATGTCATACAAAAATTATGAACCTGAGAGCTCTTTCCATGCTATTATAAGAATAACTGAAAAATCAAGAGGGAGAGGGAGAAGCATAAAATCTTGCATCCCTTTTTCCCCAAGGGAGAGTTGCTTGGACATGACATAGAATGCCTTTTGCTTGTGAAATGGTATAAATATAGTAATCTAGATTTCTGTTATTTATTTAACCCTCTTATAACTACTGGAGAATTTTGAGATGGGGCACATGGGGTGAATAAACTCCTTCAAGCCCATTCTGCAGGCAAAAAATGCTAGATATAGACAAGTTGAGCATTGATCTACCCCACTGGTTTGAGAAACAGTAGCAGAATCCTGTGTCACCGGTTGCCTGCATGCATGCCACTAGTTCAGTACATTTTTCTCTGTCTTCTTCTTGAACCCTGTTGCCCCATTTCTTGATGAAAGACCCTGACACTTGCCTCTGCTAATTTTGGTTTAATATCCTGGCTGTTGTTGTTGCTTTCACGGGCTTGATGGTCACCTGGAGTGTAGGTGAGGGGAGTACAACATGAAGGCTGCACAAAATGTATTTTTTGTGAGCCACCCTGAGGCTTTGTTGCGATGGGGGCGGCATAGAAATGTTTTAAATAAATAAAAATAAAATAAAAATGTGATTGGATAGGCACACATGTGGTGTGCAGGCCATTGGTTGGTCATTCCTGTTATTGATTGGATGTGGGAGTAGGAAGATGTTTTTAAAAACTGAAAGGTTGGATCATTTTCACGTGCAGTAGGATTCTTTCATTAAAACTGTTTGTTTTGGCTGCTGCCACTACAAATTGCCTTCTTGCCTCTTAGGAGCATGGAATTCCCACTGATATGGGATATGCAGTGGCACCCCATCATTCAGGGGTGTACCCAGTCCATGTGCAACTGTATGAAGCCTGGAAACAGGTATGGGGGATCAGAGTCACAAGCACTGAAGAGTATCCTCACCTTAAACCAGCCCGCTATCGACGAGGCTTTATCCACAATGGAATTATGGTAAGTAATAAGGGTTACAGATCACTTACATGCTCTTTTAATCCTCTTGTGGTACACCAACCAATCAAGGGACAACTCGTCCCATTAGTATTCTAGGGCATTTGCTAACATAATTCACTAGATAGATCAAAAACACAGTACATAATACTGTTTAAAATCTGGGCTTAACAGTCTCAGCTTTTTGTTGCCCAGGACAAATGCATTTCTGTTAGTCTAATATGCCATAGTAATTTATTTGGTGGGGGTATTTCTGTATTTCTTAAAGCACAAATGCATTGTTTTTGACACAGTTTGAAAAAGTTCATGTCAAGGGAAATTGCCAATTAAAAACAAAATTAAACAGGTACAAAAAATCTACTTTTCTGTCAAAAGACTGATGGGGAGGGTGTTGCTACTTTTCCCAAAAGGGATAACTCTCCTTTTCTAGAAAAACTTCCACAGTATGGAGCTATGGCTGAAAGAACCTGGGTTTTAGATTTTATTGTCCAAATCCAGTGCAAGCAGAGAGCAAACAAGATTCTTCTGACGGAGATTCAGTTGGCCAGTGATGTCATATGGGACAGCAGAGACCTTCAGATACGAGGGTCCCAGGCTATACAGAACTTTAAAGCAAGGACTGTATGTCTTCTAGATGGTGCTTCCATCATCTTTTCCCATGGGTCCTGCTGGCATCTAGAGGTCCCCACATAACTGCCTCTGCTTTAAAGGTTGAAGCCAGTCCTTTAGATTAGGCCCGGAAGCCCCTTGACAGCCGATGTGACAGGTACAGGATTGGCTGAATATGCACCTGTCTCCCAGCACCTGTTACATTGCATTGGGATCTCAGGCGAGGGGGATGTGGTGCTGAAGTTCAGCACCCTGTGCTACAAGGTATGTAGCAATGTTTTACACAAAATGTCTTAGTTGTTTTTAAGGCAGTTCCATGTAGAATGCATTTCAATACTCTTAAATTAGGTAAATATGGACCAATCTAGTGACATCTACCTTGTTAAAGAAGAAAAGCCTCCATATTGAGCCACAGCAGGAAAGGCCCTCCCAAGCAGCAGCTCTGAGCTTTGCAGGGGTCCAAGAAAAGGCCCATTGCCTCTTCAGAAAGTTCCACCGTATCTCTTCCAGACCCTGGCCAGTTCCCACTGGCATTGCCTCCACATCTTGTCTGGATTCACTTTCAACCAATTTTCCCATATCCTCTTACCCCTAGCCTCCAAGCACTCATTTTAAGGCCATAGAAAGTTGCTCTTAGATGCCTAAGTGAAAAAGAGGGCAGGAGAGAAACCTGGATGGCATCAGCTTATTGTCAACACCTGGCTCCAAAGCCAGCAATGAACTGTTGTGAACAGCTTTGTATAGATGGCGAAAGTACTGAGGGTTGGTACAAATTTGAAAGTCTTGCATGATCATCTGAAACATCTATATTCTATAATGTCATGTTGAAGCAACATTGGCTGACATTTCAGGCTGGTTTAAGTTTTGCTTAGTGTAAACAGATGAGTTATAAAAGGAGGTAGAATGGTACTTTATAAAGAAATAATAAATGACATGGAGGGGAAAGGGCCTGTATGATTTCAATTTGTCCGTGTAAGAAATACATTGATTCAGAAATATGGGATGTTCCGGAGAGATCCAAAGCTGAGGAGCCTTTGAACACAAAGCTTTATCTGGGAAATGGTAGAAGCAGCTTTTAAAGCAAGAAGTAAGCTGGCTTGATTTTCAGGCAAAAATGGAAAATCCATGGAGAAATTCATCTTCAAAGAGGAATGGCTTTGGGAAAACATAATTAAAATATTATTAGTGTGGCAATGAAGGAGAATTACTAGAAATTGCAATTTTGGTGGCATCTCTGATGGGTCTTGAAGATATCAGGGTTTAAGAGCAAATTCTGGGGGTGTTTTTAAAATGATTGTAAGAAGATTTTAGAGAAAAATAACTGAATGAATGGGAATCATATCCCAAATAACTCAAAAGAATGCACTTTTAGGAATTGTTATTACGGTTTGTCTTACAAGAAGATTTAAGAGCTGGTTTTATATTTCATGTTAGCTTCAGCTAGAATGTGTACAGCTACAATTTGAAAATTTGTTAAAGTGGAATCATAATTAGATTAATTTGGACAAATTCTTCCTTATTATAAAGTAGTGAATGGACCAAGCTTCACATGGGCTGGAGTTCCCCTTAGCTTGATGCTGGGAAACTATGGAGCAAATTTACATATCTGAGAGAATTCAAAACATTGTGCCCACTCCATCTGGATGAAGCCATGGTGCCTGCCATGGGGCATTGCTGTAGAGGTCTACCTACCCCATTTTTCTGAAGTTGGACTGCCCCTTCACAGAGGCAAAGGGTTTCCTTAGCCTACGAATTTCCTGTCACTTCAGGTTGTATGGAATGCAAACCAATATGCTGTCCAAGGAAGTCTGCTCCCTGTTGGCAGAAGACATTTCTGTAGGCTTCAGTCACATTGACGTTAATAAAAAAGAATACTATTAAAAATGTTTTATTGTATTTTATGTGTTCTCGTAAACCACTGAAAGAGCTTTGGTTATCAAAAGGTATAGATACAGAATAAATAATAAGAATGAGAACAATAAGAATGACCCTGAGGTGTGCTCCCCTAGCATCCCTTGGTATGCATGCTAGTTTCCAGTTACTTAAATTTCACCATCTTGATACTGTGATGTATCATGCTGTCCTTCCAGCCAGCCATAATGATAGATGGAGAGAAGGACAGACAGACAGACTTCCATCCTCTTATTAATATAGAAAAAGAAAGGAAAGAATATTGTCAAGTGCAAAACATTAGGAACATAAAGTTCTAGCCTATTGAACAGCCTTAAATGTAGTTTTGAGACATGTCATGAGCTGTGCTTCTCCCTCCAAACAGTATCAGTCTCACCAGCATTTCTTTGCTTATAATCTTTTATTGTTACGTTCAAGTCTCTGAGCGAAATATTAAATCTTTAGTATGTGAAATGTTGAGCCCATTCTTCTGTTCAATACCCAAAACTCTCTATATGATCCTTTTGCATCTTGCCTCCAGGAGAGGGGTGCTGTGAAAGCGGGCATGCCTGCACTTTTCCCATTGTGTTCCTAATTGGATTTCTCTCCAGTGATGTCTAGCAACTGGGTCTACCGCTTCAGGAGACAGGAGTTCCCCATTGGAGAAGCTACCCATTTCAAAGCCTCCTCCCTTCAGGGTGCAACTCCTTCCTGTTCCCTCAGACAAGTACACTGTTCCCTTCATCTGCCCCAGACTGATCTCCCTCACAGCTAATTCCTGTGGAGTCTCTGGACCTAGAACCACAGCTGAGGTTTGAACTGCTTTAAAGACAATTCCATCATTGGAATCTGAACGGGTAGCCTCCCATGTGCCCCTGAAATTTGCCAGGACATGCATGCACAACATTTTCTTCCTTATACAAGGAAAATAATGCACATCTACTTTATAATAAAAACTTAAAAGAAAACTAAAATGTTATAGATGAGAACATATAACCTTGAGGAATCTTGCAAAATTCCCATGAAGCTGATACAGTCTTCTAAATGTTCTCCAATGAGTTCTATAGGACAAAAAAGAGCCAGTCCTTTGAGAGGCTCTCTCTGATACTTCCAGGTGCTCAAAATGGTCCACATTCAAATGTAATTTGTTATTACATTTTTATTCCTCATGTCTAGAGCAAGAGGGATGGCAGGCCTAGGAAAGACAAGCCGCATCAAATAGACTTATTCAGATTCAGAGGAGGAAGAGGAGGAATGTTTCAGTAAGATTGGGGAGCTTGGCTTGGGTCTTGGGATGCAAGAGGAGGAGGAGGGGATGATTGTCTTCAGGCTGATCATGTTGCTGTGCTGGACTGTTTCTAAGAGCAGCTTTGAGTTGAGAGTTGGGCAGGGAGGCTGCAGGGAATGAGGAACTCCCAGACACAGACGAACGCCTCCTCTCAGAGCTGGCCCCGTGGCAAGGTACTGGCAGAGGCGAGGGACCCAGTAGATGAGCAGTGAGCTGAGAGGAGTGTGCCCACTTTCAGAGGGCCCTCCCAAAAGGGTGGGACACAAATATGCTCATCACAAGATTACGTTCAACAAACTGCTTTGTTGAGACTAGTTTAGATGATGTACATTTGGAAGCAATAAAGAGTGCTTTACAAGAGAAATGGCCTGGGGCTGGTGTTTGTTCGAAGGAAGAAACACAACACGGCTTGCTTGCGACACTACCTCTTCCTCAAGGAACTCAGGCTTGCTCATGTGGCCCCCCTTCCTCTCCACATTATCCTCACAATAACCCAGTGAGTTACAAAGTGAGCTTCAGGACCAAGTGGGAACTGGGACTGAATTTCCCAAGTCCCAGTCCAGCACTTTAACCACTCTGTTGCACTAACTGTCTGCGATATCCAATAGAATTGATGATGTTCAGAGATCATGTAATCTGATCCAAAGGGGCAGCTGCTGTATTCTGACTCTATCCTTGAGGCTTGTGGAGTGCAGTGAGATTTGAGCAGGAAGAGAGATTTTCCTCTTGGGAAGTAAGAAATGGGACATAATTGCCTCCCCAGCCCCTTCTCACCACATACTACACACTTGGATGTATTTGTTACCTCTATATTTCATCGTCTACTCAAGCATCTTGGAGTGGTGTGTTTAACCTTGCAACAGCTTTTAGAAATAAAGGTGAGGAATTTGATCTTCCAGGTGTTACTGGATTCCAACTTCCATCAGCCTCAGGCAGCCCAGCTAGTGGGGGTATGTTCTTGCCCTCCAGGTCAACTTGAGACCCTGGATGATATCCTGACAGATTCTAAGGATATCTTGGGGGAGGGACACAGTAATTATGGGAGATTGCAATCTCCCGGATATTAGTTGGGAGATTTACTTAGTGGTGACAGCCAGGCCATGAGACCATGTCGCTTCCTAGACACTATAGAGGGAGAGTTTTTTCACACAGAGGGTCTGAGAGGCGATGTGGGGGAGCGAGGAAGGAAGACAGGACATCCTTGACCTGGTTTTGACCAACAAGGAGGAGCTGATAGATGAGGTACAGATTAGGGGAGCTCTGGATGCGAGTGATCACTGCATCCTTTGCTTTGAAATCAGGGGAATGGGGATGTGCAGCAGGTCGAGCACTAGAAGCTGCGACTTCAAGAGGGCCAACTGAAGGCCAGACTGGGGAAAGTCTCCTGGGATAGGTGACTGGAAGGCAAGGGAGTTGAGGAGGGGTGAATGGCACTCAAAAGGGAGATTTTGGAGGCGCAAGCCTTGACGATACCTCTAGTCAGTAAGGTGGGGAGGCGGAGGAGAGTGCCGCCATGGATGTGAAAGGAGGTGGTTAGAGGGATTAGACACAAGAGGAACCTCCGTAGGAAATGGGTACTGGGACAAATAGACAAAGGGTACAACGGGAGGAGGAGGCCCATTGCAGAAGGATTCTTCACAAGGCTAAGGCTGATTACAAGCTGAGACTTGCAAAGAATATCAAGAGCAACAAAAAGGGCTTCTATCAGCATGTAAATAGCAAGAGGATAGGGAGACAGGTAGTGGGACTGCTAAATAAGGAGGAAAGGGATCTAGTGACTGATGTGAGGGAACAGGCACAGATGCTAAATGACTATTTTGCCTCTGTGTTCTCCCCAAAGCAGGACCGGGATGATCCGCATGGGAGATTAAATGAGGCCAGGGACTTAGGGGCATAGATTAGAGTCACCCCCCTAGAAGTTGAGGAGCTCCTCAGGGCACTGAACATTGCAAAGGCCCCGGGCCCTTTCGGGTTACAACCTAGAGTACTTCAAGAGTTGGCAGGGATTCTCTCATGCCCGCTGGCCTCCATTTTTTAGGCCTCATGGAGAACGGGTGAATTTCCAGAGGAATGGAGGGTGGTGTCAGTCGTCCCAATTTTGAAAAAGGGTAGTAGAAGAGACATGGGGAATTACAGACTAGTTAGCCTTACGTCCATTGGAAAGAATCATAATACTGAGAGATCTAGTGATGCTAGATATGGAAGGGAGGCTGGCGGCCACACAACATGGCTTCCACAATAACAGGTCCTGCCAGACAAACCTTGTGGAATTCTATGACAAAGTTTCAAGGTGGCTAGATGGAGGGGATACAGTGGATGTGGTTCACCTGGATTTCAGCAAGGCCTTTGACAAAGTGCCCCATGATATCTTGGTTGAGAAATTGAGCGGTTTTGAGATAGACCAAAGCACTGTCCAAGGGATTAGGGCATGGTTGACTGACTGAAGGCAGAGGGTAACCATTAGTAGGGAATCATCAGGTTGGTGGCCAGTGACATGCGGGGTCCCCCAGGGCTCTGTCCTGGGACCGATCCTGTTTAATCTTTTCATCAACGACATGGAAGAAGGGGTGAACAGTCTACTGATCAAATTTGCAGATGATACTAAAACTGGGGCAGTGGCCACAACTGAGGAGCAGATACTCCAGATCCAAAAGGATCTGGACAGACTATGAAAGTGGGAAGGAGACAACAGGATGGTGTTCAATGTGGATACGTGCAAAGTCTTGCACTTGGGACATAGGAATGGGTGTCATAAGTACAGGTTAGGGGATAAGTGGCTGGAGAGCAGCACTTGTGAAAGGGATCCCAGGGTGCTGGTTGACTGCAGGCTAAACGTGTCAGCCGTGTGATGCGGTGATCAAGAAGGTGAATTACACCCTTGGTTGCATAGCCAGAAGCATGGCGTCTAGATCGAGAGAGGTATTACTACCACTCTATATGACTCTGGTGCACCCACAACTGGAGTATTGTGTTCAGTTTTGGGCCTCTTGTTACAGGAAGGATATAGCCAGGTTAGAATCAGTGCAGCGTAGGGCCACAAGGTTGGTGGCCGTTTTGCAGGGAGAGCCATTTGAGGCGAGATTGAAGGGACTGGGTCTTTTCAACCTGGAGAAAAGGAGACTCCGAGGGGATCTGTTGGCGACATACAGGTATGTAGGGGGTGTCACATGGAGGTGGGTGGGGACCTGTTCTCCCCTGCAGAAGAAGGCAGGATGCGCTCCAATGGAGCAAAGCTCAGGGAACCAAGCTTCAGTTTGGATGCCAGGAAGTACTTTGACAGTTTGGATCCCAAGGGTATGGAATGGGCCTCCTCAGGAGGTGGTTGAGGCCCCATTGGTGAGGGTGTTCAAGGATAGGCTGGACATGCACATGGTGGACATGTTGTGAGTGGAGCCAGCTGGGGCCAGGAGTCAAACTAGATGGCCTGGGAGGCCCCTTCTGACTCGCTCTGTTTCCATGTTTCTATGTTATTAGGGTGATAGGCATTACAAACTACAAACATCTGGTTTCTCTTCTTGTGTTAGACTGTGGAAAACAGTGACTTTTCCAAGGGAAGAGAGTAGGCTTTCCTGACCTGCCACTCTCTGAATATGCTAGATCACTGCTCCCGCCATCCCCAGCCACTGGTCATACTGGTTGGAGAAGATAGGTATTTTAGCCCAATGTGGTTTGGACCCCAAGTAAAGAAGGCTGAGAACCTGTGAGTTTTATCGCTCTGGCAATGTGATGCATAGATGCTGCAGTGCTTACAGCAGATGAGAAAAAATTCTGCTCGTCTCTTCTAGGGGGCTAAGTAGCTACCTTCAGATCAAAACATCTGCAAAGGATCTTGGCTTGGGTACCCTGCATTAGGTCAGGTTAGGGACCTAACCTAACCTTTTCATATTTCCTAATAAGCACTGACACCAAACCAGAAGTGGACCATATTTCAGAATTTGATTGAGAAATACATGCACATGATTTCATGAAAACCATGCATAAACAGAGCAAAATAGCACCAACAGCAAATACTTTCAAAACAGACTTTCTAGTTCTGAGGCTTAAAATAAGCGACTCATAAACTCTCTGAAAGTGTATACATTTTCAAATGTATAACCTTAAACCCCTAGGTAGCCTGCCATTTGCTGTAAAGCACAATGAAATTGCAACCTAAATAAATAAAAAAATCAGTTAATATATATAAAAGTTAAAATATTGCTTGGAATGTAAGTAGGAAATTAAATCTTTAGCATTTATATCCAAAGGCCTGGTAGAATAGACTTTTCTGTTTGCTTTTTTTGGCAGATTTTCTAAAAACTGATGCAATGATTTAATGTGAGACCCAGTTGTGCATGGAGTTACAGGATGGTGTTCCTCAGTTTTTGTATTGAAAGCGTCTATAGGCTGTGCAATATTCACACAGTGTTAAAACAGGCACAGATTTCGGTGTACGGGAAGGTAGCACTAGGCAAATAGCCTGTGTACATTCTCCTAAGAAAGCAAGGTCATCTTTGACCCGCTGCCCAGAATTTGTAAGAACTGGAACAGACTGAGTCTCCTCTTAGATCCCTTTTAACTTGCAACATGTTTTCTTTCTGTTTGTTGCCAGGTTCTCCCACGGCAAACGTGTGGCTTGTTCACACATACCATCTTCTATAATGAATATCCTGGTGGTCCCAATGAACTGGATAAGATTATCAATGGAGGAGAACTTTTTCTGACTGTGCTACTTAACCCTGTGAGTACTATCTGAAGGAGGAATGAAAGGGCACCTTGCAAGAATACAAAACCTTTCCCTTGTTCTTTTTATTTTTGTAGCATGCAATTTTGGGATAAAATTCAAAATGCAGACAACAAAAGGAAGAATACCACACAACAAGACCAACAGCATCACTAGGACAAAAAAGAAACTCACTGATTTATAGTCTTTAGTGTATCATAGTGGCACTGAAGGGAGAGTTAGAGTGAAATGGGCCTGAGGAAAAATTTACTGCCTACCAACAGTTTGGAATTGTAAGTTACATGGCCAAATCATTGTAGCAGTATAGCCACAATGAAGGAGTTTAACTTTAGGACACAGGTGCCAACCTCTATTTTGTAGACCAAATCCAGCCCTGCAGGGTTCCCCAGAAAGCCATGCCCCATTTCCTCAGCTACCAATGGTTCAGTAGTTTTCTGGCCTTTGTGCGTTTTTCCTCATTCTAAAAGGTCAACACTCCTCTCCGAAGGCTTACCTACTGGCAGCACCATCTGTAAATTAAAGTATTCTGGTATTTGTGGTATTTTCAACCCTATTCACCGCCGGCATGTGGACCCCACGAACTTCTCTGAAATTGAAATCGACCTTCAGCTGAAGGAGGTTATACGCTCTTTCCTTTAGGAGTCACCTGCAATCTGAAGTAAATTTAAAAGGCTGCTTATGTGCATGAAATTTTCCTCTTGGATGTCTAGGAAGTGCATGTGATTAGCACCCTGAAGTAGTCAGGAATTCTACTAAACCAGGTATTCCTTCCAGTCTACCTAATTCCAGACTACCTACTACAAATGCCTCTGTTTCTTTTCCAGATTTCTAAGACTTTTGTCCTGATTGGCTCTTGCTTCCTTTGGATTTGTTCAGTCATCTCTTCCTTTTCTGCATTGTCAAGAGATAGGGATAGTCCCAGCATTAGGCTAGGTCATGTACCCATGCTCAGGGTCAGTGGATCTGTTTGCCTGCTCTGAGAGCCATAGATAAGTTGCAAATAAACTCTTGCAAGACCAAATTGGTCAGTAACGGGGGATCACTTTTATTTGAAAATAAGACATTGATTTGCTGAACAATTAATAAATATTACATTGCTGAATCACACCACAGATGTATACTTAGGCCTCTAGTGTGGCACAAGCTGTCTACTTTCTCTGCAGGCTTGTAGCATAATAGTAGAGTTTGGTTAAAAGACTTATCTATAAAGGTGGCAAGGAGAGTAAATAGTGTTTCAAGAGTAAATAGTGTTTTTTAATTGAGAAAACATATGGTGAAGTTATGAATGCTATAAGTTTTTCTGAAGTAAATAGGAGTTGGTAAAAAGGAATTCAACTGAACTGACTTGGAGTTGGCTGCAGTTGCAGAACAGATGAATGAAACGGTTTGTCACAAAATATGGTAACCACAAGCTTAGATAAGTTTAAAAGGGGATAGCTCCCATGTATGCTGTGCCTTTTCAGAAAGAAAGGATGCAAATTTTTTAAGCCTTAAATGGGATAGATAAGGGATGATAGCTAAAAATGGAATTTCTACAATTGGGGTAATGTTACCCCTGACTATTTGAAAACAAAACAGGGTAGCTTTTTTTCCATTGTACCTAGTTTTATAAATTTTCTATGTATATTTGGGTGTCTATTGACAATGGGTAGTGGGCCTTGATTCATGAAGGTATGTTGCTGTTTTTAGCTAGTTCACGGAAGATTATATAAATGTTTCAACCCCTCCCATATTTCCCCCACCCACCAGCAGTCAGTGCTATAGTGCATACTAGTTCAGTGTTTAATATTTGATTCTGGGACTTTGTTGCAATGTAATACTGCTTTGACTAACCTTACTGATTGATTGCCCTTTCTACTCTCCTGTCTTTTTTCCATCTCTTCTCACCTCTCTCCCAGATCAGTATCTTCATGACCCACCTCTCCAATTATGGAAATGACCGCCTTGGTTTGTACACCTTTAGACACCTAGTCCGCTTCCTCAACTCCTGGACTAACTTGAAGTTGCAAACATTGCCACCTGTCCAGCTGGCACAAAAGTATTTCCAGATATTCTCGGAAGAGAAAAACCCGCTATGGCAGGTATGTATTGGCTGCCTCCCTTGGCTTGCCTGCACAACTGCAGAAGTCCCCAAGTGAACCTGCACTGTCTTTTTCAATTTGGTTCTCACCCAGCACCAAGTACCTGTAGGTTGTGCATGCAGCATTCCTCACTCGGTGCAAGAGCAGTGAAAGTGTGTTAGAAGTCTGTGCGTATGATTTAGATGTTCTGCTGCTTTCCTTTCTCCCTAGTGGTTGCCCACACCTGTATGAGATTCATGTTGAATTTGGCCATCCATTGCTGTTGTGGATGTAAAAGTAAAGAGTGTGACAGTGTTTCTTGAGATGAGAAGGTGTTACATATCATTTGCCCCCTGGAGAAAGCAGAATACTGTATGAAAGATCGAAAAGTGTAGTTTTGTTCCACTTTAAAACAGGGAAGCCAAGACACTTTGAAGTAATGCTGGAGTGCAAAGTATGGAGCTGAGAAAATGGTGCCCTTTAGCTTTCAGCTGTAATGGTTTTTGAGGGTCTCTTCTGTTAGAACAGAGTCTGATTTGTGGCGTGAAAGCCCCACTTCCTATTTCTTTTTCCTGTATCCACTCCTTATTTAATCCTGGACACATGCTTGCATTTCAGGATCCCTGTGAGGACAAACGCCACAAGGACATTTGGTCCAAGGAGAAGACCTGTGACCGATTCCCCAAGCTGCTAATAATTGGTCCTCAGAAAACAGGTAAGCTCTAGCACCAGGGTAGTTTGAATTACAACTCCCATCAGTTCCAACATCATGTCCAGTGGTCATGGTCTATGGTAGTTCTGGTTCAAAGCATCAGGAGAGCAGCAAGTCGCTTCCTGCTACTCTAGGCTATAGAAAGGGGCTACTCTCAGAATAAGGGAGAATTGGCTTCGCTGTGCAAGAGAGACATGATTTACCTTGAGCCATTAAGCAGCTACTTTAAAGTGCAACCACTCATAAACAATAAGTGATGGTTTATGGTAGTTCTGGTTCAAAGCATCAGGAGGGCAGCAAGTCGCTTCCTGCTACTCTAGGCTATAGAAAGGGGCTACTCTTAGAATAAGGGAGACGTTACAAGCTGAAATGAAGAAACTATAAGCATCCCTGCTAGCCCTAGTTTATTATACACATACTTTAAAAAGTAAAATGTATTGGGCACTCAGAGTTAGAGAGGCAGTCATAAAAAGCAGACAGAAATAAGAAGTGCAAGTTAAAGGACCAGACTTTGTGAATACATTCATATTTTACCTGTGAAATGTTCGCTCTCGAAGGAGGCCCATTTGCACCAAGAAGGGTGAATTACTATAAACAAAGAATGAAGTCTGGAGGTAATTCTGTGTGATTGGGATGCAGATGTAAGAAGAAATGGCTGGCCTAAAGCACCCATCAGGAGGACTGAAAATGCTAAATCTACTTTGAGATCCAAGAAAGTCACAGAAGGTGGAATATAGAACTGTGGTAGAAGCTTAGCAAGTGAGAGAGGAAAGTTAGTTTTCAGCACTGTTCTATTTTATCTTCCATATCAAGGTACCACAGCCCTCTATCTGTTCCTGGGGATGCACCCAGACCTCAGCAGTAACTACCCCAGCTCAGAGACTTTTGAGGAGATTCAGTTCTTCAATGGACATAATTACCACAAGGGCATTGACTGGTAGGCTTCAGTTTGCATCAGCCCTGGGCTGGGAGGGTGAAGAGCTTCCTTTGAGTTTCACCACATGGCACTAAAACAACACTAATATGGAATCAAAAGTCACATTGCAACTGGATCAGCCTTTCTCGGTCTGCTTGGCCAAAGGTTTCTACAAATATATCAGATGTCTAGCAAGCAAGGAAGAAATGCACGATTTTGTTTTTATTGTGGGAGTACTAATATGCTAAGGCTGTCTGTGTCTAAGAATGCAGAATATCCCAAAAGCTCAGGAATGCAGAAGTTGGATATAAATGTTCTTCGTCGTGGTCTCTTCTGGTCCCAGCACTTAAAGCAAGCAGCTGTGATACTACCTTATAAACATGTGATAATTTTTTTGCGCTACATTGTGAGCAAACAAACAGAAACGTATATTGCATCTAATGTATATTGCAACCCTCTTGCACATGATGTATATTGCAACCCCCTTGCACACCTACGCAGTCAGTTACCTTGCTGCATTTCTAAGAAGATGGTCTGTAATTGATTCCCCTACCCTTGTTCTCAATGTTTAAAGATGCTGCTGATTATGGTTAGTCTTCCCTATAAATGCAAGAAATTGCAGCCTGATAATCTGTTGATCCAAAAGAGTACTATTTCAATTGAGCAATAATATTTTACATATTGTCAGAATAGATTATCTTCATGTACCTGTGCAGGTTTTGTTACTTCGGTTGTGCTGGGCTATTTCTGAATTGGGATGTCTGGGTCCATAACCTATTAAACTCACATATTTATAAAGGATTTGGCATTAGGGAAGGAGCTGAAACAATCTTTATATTGCTTTCACCCAATGCCATCTGTCTTTCATTTTCTGCCACTGGCTTTTCTGAAGGTATATGGAGTTCTTCCCCATCCCTTCCAACACCACTTCTGACTTCTATTTTGAGAAGAGTGCCAATTACTTTGACTCAGAAGTAGCACCAAGGCGGGCAGCTGCACTGCTTTCCAAGGCTAAAATAATCACCATCCTCATTAACCCAGCAGATCGAGCCTACTCTTGGTACCAGGTATGCCGTTCCTTGTTTTATCCTTATGCATTCTGTTCAGGGCAGAAGTAGTGGTGGTCGTGTCCCCCCGCTTTTAATGCATTGCCTTAAAGGTGCTGGCAGTACATTACAAAAATGTTCTTTGCGTACAAAGACTGTCTTTATCTGTCTGTGACTTCGTTCTACTGCTTGCTGGGCATTTGTCCAGTTGTTTCATTCATAACAGTATTTTAAGCCTACAGCATAAATTTTCCAGTGGCAATTTTAATTGAACATTCATTTCAATGTGATACCTTGTTGGCCGCACATGTGTTGCCTTTAAAGAGGTGGCTAAAGCAGAGACATTTCTGCATTCTTCACGGAATTTTGCATTTTCAGGGTAGCTCACATAGTTTTATGTTACAAGTACATAGGTAGGCCTGGATGCTGTTGTTGCAGCTTGTGTCCATGCACACTGTAAAGAAATTACAAAGGTTAAGAAATTATGGTAAATGCACTTACGATACAGATTTCCTTGTACTCTTCAGCCACTTCACTTTAGAGGCGACTTTGAATCAGGGATATCTTTCGCAGTTCCCGGGCTTTGTGGAGTGGGGGGAACCAAGAGGTTCTTCTCTCTTAAGTAGGGTGCTGTCAGGGCCTTGGGTAGCCCTTGGCTTAGTTTCAAAAGCCCCCTGCATGTGATCAGACTTCTAGCAAGAGTGATCTCTTCTCCCCCAGTAGCCTCCTACATGGGAATGAAAATGGGGAGAGAGAAAGCAAGCCAGCAGAAGGAGAAGGAGAAGGGAGTGACCCAGCCCCTTCCAGTTCTGACCCGACTTACCGCTGGCTTCAGCTCTTCTCCCTGCTGACTTGCTGCCCCCAACAGATTACCCACAAGGGGATGTAGTGGAGCAGAGGTGTTCACATAAATTCACAGCCCAGTAGCACTTCCTAGAAAGTCATGTGATCGCAGGTCATCAGGAAGATGCTGCAGGGGTATAATCCTTTTTGTAAGAAGCCCATGCCACTGCAAGCAGGCATGGAAATTTTCCAAATGTTTAGAAATCCCAGCATGCACGTGTGGACCCTGTTCATCTGCAGGAATGTTCTGAAACAGGTGCTCCTTCCCCTGCGTTGAGGATTTGTATTTGTTGACCACGTGTGACTGGCCTGTTATGAAATACTCTAACTGAAATGAGGCACTTATCCTACAGCCTCTGTGGTTCTTTCTCCTCTCCTCTTCCGCCCAGCTCCAAGTAACACTCTCTAACATGCTTTTTCTTTCCACAGCATCAGCGAGCACATGACGACCCAGTTGCCCTGAAGTACACCTTTCATGAGGTGATTACAGCCGGGCCTGAGGCCTCTCAGAAGCTCCGAACATTACAGAACCGTTGCCTAGTACCGGGCTGGTATGCGACCCACGTTGAACGCTGGTTGAATAATTTCCATGCCAACCAGGTAAGCAGGGCTGGGATGATCCGCATCATCCTTTCAAAAATCAAGCAGCAGAGGATGTGCCTGCATTTTCATGGGATTTATTGAAAATATTTCTTGGCCACCTTTCAGACAAACCTTCTCGAGGAGGCATACAGTAACAAGTATGGTCTGTCAAAGCAGCAAAAACACAGTAAAAGCAGTAAATGCACAATAAAAGGCAGAGTGAAAGGAAATGGTTTTGCTGGCATCTGTGACATCCGCAGGCTGCTAGGACTGATTTCTTTCTTTCTCAGAGTTTTGGTGGAAGCCACCTTTCTGGTTGTATCCATATTGTCATGATAAAGTCTCTGCGTGAACTGGAGGGAATACGGGGCTCCATCCCACATCAGCACTGCTGATCTCTGAGGTTAACAGGCAGTGGGGGAGGGCTGGTTCTTCCTTTTGCATTCAAAGAGTGAGAGAGCCCCTTCTGTGCTGATCTAGCACACGACACTTGGCTTGGCGTGTACTGCAATAAAAGTGGAGGAAGAGTCTTGGAAATTCCAAGAGCCTTTCTGGATGTTGTCCCCATGGAAAAGGAAGCATCCATGTAATAATCCCCTCAGCTCTTCCAGAAACTTGTTTCAGGCCATAAAATAGGAAAGTATCTCTGGCTCAGTATGCTAAGCACTGAAAACCAGACTATTGCTATTTCGCTGCTGACTAGGATTTTGTACACTTGTGTGTAAGTTGGCATCTTCTTGATAATGTATATGGATGCACAAGCATGCTCCTCTTGAGTAGGGGCAAGATTTTTCAGGCTCTGCAAAGGCATCATTGTAGTTTCATGTGGAGGATGGATGTGACTATCAAATCAAGACTTGTTCACTGCAGCATCCTATACACAGTTGCAACTGATTCTCACTGGACTCTGTGCGGGTTACTTCTGTATAAACATTTAGGATTAGGCTATAAGCCTTTTAGAAGAGTCGCAGGCAATGGGGTGCCTTTGGTATCTTACTAGGTGTTTCCCATCTTGTAATGAATTTATTTTCTTGCTCTGAAAACTGTGGTTCCAAAGAGGTTGTTTGGTGGGTTGGGGCTCGGACCCCATGCCTGCCATGTAAAAAGTCCTTTGGGTAGGTGACTTGGCCTTTGCCGTGCTTCTCATAGCAGCCCTGTTGTGGTGGTGCCCATGATAATTCTCAATTTGCCAGATGTGCCTGCAGCCCAAACAGGCATCCTGTTTTAGAGTGAAGCCACAGGCAGGAAGTAAACAGTTGTTCTGAGTGTGTTAGAGTGTTAACCACAGCATGATTCTTCTCCCAAACTCCCAAATACTTACTGCTGCATACCAGTAGCTATACTGCTTTTGAAATGTATTATTTCAGACTGGTACCTAGAGGTAAGTAGCTTCTGCTCTGTGATCTTTTGAAAAATGAGGCCTAGCCTGCTATTAAAGAGTTCAGTGTATTAAGAGGTCAAGCATGTTCTTAGTGCAGTACCACAGAGTTGGTGTATAGTTTGTGCAAAATTTAAAGTAAGTACTCTGTATATGTCTACACCTTCCCAGACCTGTGTCCTTAGGAAGGGATATAATAGCAATTCAGTGCAGTGACACGCAAAGTCCTATCCTGCTCAAACAAAGAAAGGAGGAGCAAGGTCACTTCTCTGCTCCTTTGCAGTGCTGTGAAGAGGAGACCAATCACGCCTGGCTGCCCCAAGTGTTCTGCATTTGTGGCTGGGTTTGAGCATGTTTTGAATCAAAGTAAGAAACTCAAATTTTGTCTTTTCAGATTCTCGTTCTGGATGGCAAGCTGCTACGCACAGAACCAGCCAAAGTGATGGAAACAGTCCAGAAATTTCTTGGTGTGACAAATGTCATAGATTACCACAAAACTTTAGCGTGAGTTTCTCTCATCAAGGACTTTACATACTCCTTGCATGTACTTATGATGCCAGTTCTGTTGATGGGATGCATCATTGCATAGATTTTTCTCTGGTCACTGAGAAGCTGATTTTAAAGTGTAACTTAGGAGAACTGCAGTGGTGAGCCTTCCTCCATTTTACAGGTATAAAGACAGCCCTGAAGGTCTGCCAACATGCCTAGCCAAGAAACGTGGCAGTGTGCAGTGGTTAGGGTTCGGGCATTCATTCTACCTTTGTTACAGTAGTAGTAAGAATAATAATCTGCAGAACCTTATTTAGTCCTAAACTGGGCATTCTCTGTGGCAATTGCACAATTACATTGTGCACTTCCTGTGCCGCACAAATGTCTGGGTACTGGATGGTGGGTTGTTTTCTTTCCATGGCTTGATACATGGATGGAATAATGGTCCCACAGTCTTCCCCACTCCTTGAAAAGCCACTTCAGAGGATCAAACTTGGGATTAAAATAGCAGGGATTGGTAGGCATTCCACACTCACTGTTAGTCTACTCAAAAGCACACTCCTAAGCAGTTCCAGCAAGTGGTACTTACAATGCATGGAACACATTTGAACTCCTGCTGAAGAAAAAGAGGCTGGTCCAGTGGTGATTTAGAGTGGAGAAGCAGTGGGTGGGAATCAGGTTAAGCACCTTCTCCCACCAGTTCTCCATTCCTAATTACCTTGTCCTGAAGTTACTTATTCTGACCCCTTTTAAGGGCTGCTGAGCAACTGTTCAGTGTGCATGCTTTTAATTTGTATTTTGGCCCTTAAAGTCTGTTCAGCCTTACTTTCTTCTGAATAAAGCAGTATGTAGTTGGTATCTCTTGAGGACCATCCTTCACTGCATTTGAACTTCAAATTAAACATGTTTCTTTCTTTAAAAATACCATATAAGTATAACAATTACTTTGTATTGTCCAATACATATCAATGTCACTGTGAGAAATAAATTAAAACTCCTTTGTAAATCAAGTGCTATCAAATGCTTTGAAAATACTTGAACTAGAATTAGGAATATATCATTTTATAAAAGCAGATGGTATTGTGTGTGTGTCACTTTGGAGAGGAAATATTTCTAAATTAAGAACAAGCATTGTAAGCCTTGTGACAGGCTTTTAAGTCCTCTACCCGGCACTTAAAACAAAAACCCAATAACCCTGATGCTGCTAAATTAGTAGACATTTAAAGTCAAAGCTTCATGCATGGAAATTTCTGTCTCCTCTAACACCATTGTGACCTTCTTTGTGTTGGAACTGTGAGGAACAGACAGATATCACTTGGTCAAAAGTGGAATAGATTCACATAATCTATTGCTTAAATGGAGCTTGTCTTGGTGTGACAGATGATTTCTGTATTGTACAGAATGTATTTGGCACATTAGTAAAAACAGCTAAGTCATTCCAAGTTGCAAAGCAAGAGGATAAGAGCAGTTTGCTTATTATTGTTCACTCATCCTGTCATCTGTTGTAGGTTTGATCCCAAAAAAGGATTCTGGTGCCAACTACTGGAAGGAGGGAAAACCAAGTGCTTGGGGAAGAGCAAAGGCCGGAAATACCCAGAGATGGATTTAGATGTAAGCATTTCAGCCTTTGAATCCGTGAGAACTTTTCTCTCTTGGACTTTTTGGAGATGTTGGCATGATTGACGGTGCAACGGCTGAATTTGGCTTATCTTCAGAGTTCTGCAAAACAGAGGCCCCATTCGCATCTGCCGCTAGACTTGTGGAAGCCACTTTCTTGTGGTAAAATGCAATTCTGCTTCACCAGTCCTCTCAGTATGAGACATGTAAGCAGAACTAGCTGCGTGGATCTTTCCATCTGATCCGCACTCTCAACCTTCTAGTCCACGGGTCCTTAAACTTTTTGAATAGGGGGCCAGTTGAAAGGTCCCAGCGGTGGGTGCAAGGCGGTGTGGGCGGGGGGGGGCATGCAGAAAGGCAGGGGCATGCCTGCACAGAGATCATTTTCTCCCAACAAGTCCAAAACAAACTTCCTGCAAGCAAACCGGTGCCTCAAGGCCAGCTTGCTCGCAAGGAGATCCTTCTCTCCGAGTGAGTCCAAAACAATCTCCTTGTGAGCAAGCCGGCACCTTGCCACACGCATGCACGTGGCGAGCTATGGAGGGCTGGATCCAGCCCGCAGGCCGTAGTTTGAGGACCCATGTTCTATTATTATTATTATTATTATTATTATTATTATTATTATTATTAATGCAGAGATGGACACCTTTTGGGGGTCCAGTGGCCAATTTTACTCCCTACACAAATGCATGGAGGACCACACCCGAGCACCGATTGCTGAGTTCCCCGCTGAAATTTGGTATTGTGTCGGCGAGTCCAGGGGAAACATGGTGGTTCGCCACCACAATTCAGTGGTGCATTGGCAGCAAGTGCACTGTTGCATGTTGGTGGCAAACCGCCAGATTATTTTATTTCGCCACCTCTGTATCACAGGACAATGGGAGCGCAAACAGAAGTGCAAGGGGGTGTCTGCAGTTGTGTTGTTCATTCTTGATTTAATGCATTTTTAGTAACCTTCCAAAACAGGAAGGAGTCTTCTGAAGGTGGCTTACAATGTACCATGTTCAATCGATACCAGTACAACCACTTCATAAAATCGTACATCAGTTTTTGAACAGGTAAAATTGGTCAAATTAAAAAGATTAAACAACTAAAGCATGATATATAATTAAACAGCTTTCATTTAAAAGCCAAAGGAAAAGAAATACCCTTTTTAAACACTTAAAAGCCACAGGTGGAACCAGCTGTGCATGTCTCAGAAGGCAGTTCCACAGGGCATAGGCCTTCCTCTAGTGGCCGCCAACCTTATGTCTCTTCATGGTGGGCCAGCAATTAGGACTTGGAACAATGATCTAACAATCAGGCAAATTCTAGAGATGTAGGAGGTGCTTCAGATAACTGGACCCTTTACGGTTTTGCATGGGGCCTGGCACCCACTGGCCGCAGTGCAGCAGTATAGAGTTGCTGTAACAAGAGCCACTTGTCTAGCCCCCACAAAGGAATCGAGTCACTGGGTACCGTGGCAGCTGGAATTTCCAGGTTGCCTTCAAAAGTAGCTGCACACAGAACCCATCACAGTAGCCCAGGATGTAACTAATATGTACATATCGGAGATAAGCTCCAGTTACCCAGATAAGATCGCAGCTATGTAGCAACTGAAGATGATAAAAGGTGCTCCCCTTACTGGATATGACTGGCTCTGCTCTTGAGTTTCCCAGTTGTGGGAGTCCTTCCCGGATGGACAGTCAGGTGGTGAATATGCATATGATTAGCGCTGCCCCCTGTGATTCCCGCACGTAGTTGTTTACGTAGCAGTGTGCAGTCTCACTGTGGGGAAGCAGCTCCCATGTTGCGAGGCCAGAACTGGAGTACTTGCGTGCAGCTGCATCAACATAACCTCCCATTCTTTCCTCCGACTGATTATTCTTTAGGACGTGACTCCTTTAGGGCTATTTAAGGCTGATTACATTTTCAGGATTACTCTGAAAAGGGTCGATAGTATTACAGGAAGCTGTAATTGGCCACTAGTTTCTGAGGAGCGCATGAGATCGTAAGTTTAGGCTGACCTGTGTGTAATGTGCAAAGTGGCTCTTAAACTAGGCATGTTGGGTAAAATCATGCAGGGTGCTTGCAGATGCAGACAGCCCTTCTTGATTTCTGCAAGCAGACACTGAGCAGAAAGCACTGCCTTCCCGAGCTTGTTGCCCAGCCAGGATCGGCGCCCGTGTAGATTCTGCTTGGAATCCCGGCCAGTCCGCTAGCCCCAGGTCCAGCACTGAGCCTGGTTCCTGCCCTTGTGGGGCAGCGGGCTCTGTGCTGGCAACACCTGCAAGGCCAGCCCAGGGTTGTTTCCTCCTCCCATTTATCTACCTATTTACTAGATTTATATCCCACCTTTCTCCTTTCTTTTAAAAAACTCAGAGCAGCTCACAATGCTCCTCTGGAGGTTCCAGAGGGCATTGGTCGTGTCAGACACTGCAGTGTCTTATGCCTCCTGGAATGTTTTGCTCCATCACCCATCCTATCCAAGGAATGGGCATTTCTCTGTTGAGGATAATGGGAATTGTAGTTCAGCCTGCATAATCCCAGGAGGAGGTGACACTGCGGCATCAATACAATGTTTTCTGGAACTTGGAGAGAAGTGGCAGGTGTGGGGTGGCCCATGCCAAGAAGTGGCCATCCCTGGAATCTGCTACTGTATCCTAGCTCCCAGGGAGACTAGTATGGACTGGCAGGTTGTTGCAGGGGAATTAAGCTCCCTTGAGTGGCCTGGTTGAGCATTAATGCACTGCCTTTCATGGGGTTTCTATTTTGAGAGCTGCTTTATTTTCAAGTGTGGAGCCTGCTGCTCTGCCTTAGGCTCTGTTCCGTTTCTCGCAGCATGTCCATTGAATATGGCACTTGTAAAAGTAGCATTTCTTTGCTTTTTACTTTCTTTTTCCTCCTGCAGTCAAGAGCGTTCCTGAGGGACTATTACAGAGACCACAACATAGAGCTCTCCAAGCTGCTGTACAAAATGGGCCAGACGTTGCCAACATGGCTGCGGGAGGAACTCCAGAACACTAGATAGCCACTTTTATCTCCTGTATTGAGCAATAGTAGAAAGAGTCCGTGGGGAGGATCCCAAACCTGTACGCCGGGCCGAAATGACATAATGGGTGTGCGGTACACAACCAGGGAAGAAGCATTTAGAGCAATATCTATTTGAGGTCTCCAGGGGAGGGTGGGGGGAATGCAGAAAGGACCCATGCAGTGTGCATTGCAGCTTGGAAGCCACCTGAGACCTACTGGAATCGATGATTAGCTACACCCCGTGGGCAAGCCAGCATGACGCAGACCTTCCAGGTGGCCCGGGAACCCGCTTCACTGCTCGTGGTGAGGCTGCCTCCTAGCTTGTAACCCTGCTTCCTGATAAAGAGGATCCACAAAAGATCAGCTCTTTCTTCACCCGTCAGTCGCAGCAGCTGAAATAGTATTACAGCAAGCAGATTCCTTCCCATCAGGTGATTAGGAAAAAAGGGAATGGAGGACTCACTGGGGGTTGCTTAGTAATAGTTCCTGCATCATGCGAGTTTGGAAGACGATGTGGGTGGTATGAACTCAGAGCCAGATGGGGGCCCAGCTGCAAGCCTTGGACCTAAATATGCAATTTGTGCTCAGACCCACACTGGACTCAGATGATGTTGTGGAGTAGAATTCTTAGCTAAGAGATGTTTTGTTTTTATACAAGGTGACTTTGAAAGACTTTGGTGCTGGCAATATTTAGATTATCCCAGATGGATTATTTTTCCCCCATCTTATTTGGGGACATCCTGGGGAAGGGGTGGGAGGAATCAGAGTGGGGAACACATACTCATCCAACACCATGCCTGGCAGGAGAGCTGTTCCAGAAGGTTATCAATATCACTTCATTCACCTCGTTTGCAGTCACATTTTTATAACATACCAGAGGTGGTTCCTGTGATGCAAGACTGAAGCCATTCAGTATCCTAGTTCCTTCTAGCACACATGACCTGCCAGCTCTAAGCAACAGGAAGGTATTCCAGCAAGATAGACAGGCCTTGGGATCATGGCTGCCCAGGAGATTACATAAGGACTTTGAGCCTCTTGAGCATGAAGAGGACAGTATTTTTACTTTTTGTGCATCGCTTGGATGCTGCACTTCGCATTTTGGATCACAGTTTTTTATTTTGTCCAATTTGCCATGAAAAGGAAGTTGGCCTGTGGATTTGGCTGCTCTGCCATCGTGGCATCTGTCTATTAGAAGAATTTGGGCCCGCTTCAATAGATTGCTCTCCTCCAGGGTTTCCTTTTGGAGTGGTGATCAAGAAACTTGGTTCAGCCGAGCCCACGTCGTTTGCTGGGTGTGTGTATCTAATGAAATGGTATCATCACTGTGAGAGACTCACACATGTACATGCAGTTGACTATTAGTTTGTGTTTCTTTGGAGACAAGTTAAACAGGATCGCAACTAAGCCACATTTGTCTTAATCAGTCTTAAAGCACTTGTTGGATAGGTTCATAGAGAAGGCATGTTCGTCTGGAGCTGGGAAGCCTGAGGTTCTGTTGGGAGTTGAATGCATTCAAACATATACCGCACGCTCACCCTCAGTGGTGGCAGTAAGGCATGAAAGCAGAGGTAGGCAACTTTTTCGGGCCTGTGGGCACATTTGGCAATTTCAGAACTTACCCTGGGCACCACGACAAAATGGCTGCCATGGGCTCCCTCCATCAGCTTTTCCTCAGTATGTCTCTGAGCCCTTCCATGCAGCCCAGAGCCATTAACTGGAAATGAAGGTGGCAGAGGCTGGAGGTCTTCAGTTTCCTATGAAACAGTCTCTGGCACTGGTAAGGAAATATGTTAATTAAACAAAAAACAAATGACAACTGGTACAGCGCTACTGAGGACTTCAAGAAAGGGGTTCAGGTAAGCACCAATGTCCAAGGGCAACACAGTGACTGTCCCTGACTTAGAGGATGTCAGGCACTTGCTTAAATCTAGACTTGAATAAATCCAATCACACAAATACTGATAGGTAAAGCTAATGGAAGGCATTAGTAGAATTTAAAGAATCAAGTGTACAGGACCTATTTCTGGCCCTTGGGGACTTGGATGGGCACTGGTGGCTATCCCATCATATTACCATTCATTTATGTGTTTTTTCTGAAATAATCTAGCTGCACATGGCTGGAAACAGTATGTAGGGCTAGGCAGATCCAGCAGGGATCCTTTTCTTATATGGGTGTCCTTCATGCTAGCATGTTAGTGGGAATACTTCTCTCTGTGGGCATAGGGTGAAGTGGCAGAAGTGAGAGAGGTTTCTTAATCCCTTTCTCCTGCCTGCAAGTGATTGCTTTTGAAATAAGGCCTGAAAGAACCACCCAAGCCAGGTTCACTCCCCTGAGAGAGAAAGATGTTTTGGCAGAATTATTCTTAGTGCATTGCCACTGAATTGCAAGGATGCATCTTGTGCCATCAGATGCATCCCCGCTGCACTGACAGAGATGGGAGAACCAGGGATGCTGGTTCCTAAACTCTGTCAAAGCTCAGTTCAGCTTGCTTCCTTTCTCATCGTCATCCTGTTTTCCCCAGTTAGGTTGACTGGAAAAAGTACATACCTTTAATGGGAAAAGTGTGCATCTTTCAAAGTTTGCATTCCTCCCCTGGCCACATGGACCAAAATGTGAAAATGCGATTTTTAAATGTGCATTTTTGAACATGAATGCAAGTACATGAATGTGCAAACATTTTGTGAGAACATGCAGTCCACATTCAGGGTTGCAAAGGGGGTATTTTCAGATGATTTTGCCCCTGAAATGAGATTCTCCTGTATCCCTGCTCAAACATACACTTCCCTCTGACATTGTGACTGAGCACCACCTAGAGGATCATTCAACAAATGCTGTGGCCATTTGTTTCTATCCTTTATCCAGTCAGTTTATTTAAACAGCTAACAAGAATATATGGCTGGGGTAGGAGCAATGTAGAGCATTGAATTGGAGGCTCGTGGAAGGCTATTCATTTTGAGATCATTTTGAGTGCATGCACGTACACAAGGTTGTGTTGACGGGCTTCTGCCCCAAGAGGCTTTTAGTAGAGAAAAGCAAACTGCTGGCAGTGAAGGAGCCTTTCTTCCTAGCCACTTTCCCTTCCAGATAAGAATGATGTAGCAGATGCTACAAAGAGCAGTTCTTTACATCTGGCATATGCTGGGGTGGGCAGGAGATAGATCAGGATCTATTGATAAATCACTGGGTATTTGCAGGAGATGAGCTATTTTTTCTGACTCCCAGAAAACTCTGGCTGATTTGCTACCAATCCCACAGAGACCTTTTGAATGTTGACAACTACAGTTGGTGTAACTCAAAGCCCTGGTCAGTGAAGCAGTATTGCCTGGTGATAGAATTAATGAAAGTGTCAGACCCAGAATGCGGCAACAGTATTTCTCCCAGTGGTTTTATTGTGAAATAAGGCACAAGGTCAGCAAGGGCAATACCTTCCCCTTTAAATGCTTTTCTGATGGAGAAAGGCAAATCTGTAAAGCAGGAGAAGCAAGAAAGATGCCAACAGCCACACAGGCAGTGAAAGGTCTGCTTACTATATAAGTTGCACAGCAAAGAGATGCTGTGCTCCCCTTGGTTTTATTGTAAGACCATCCCGAGACTTTGCTAGTGGATGGTATATAAAAGTTTTAAATAAATAAAAAAAATGTGAGTGCTCATGTTGAGAAGGTCCAGTTGGGCGAGAGTGGGAAGGCTTCTTCCCTTGTCTAGCAAAAGATGGCACTGGCTGCTGTAACTTGGGTGCTCTTAAGGAGATCACACACTCCCACTCCAGAAGTTCTGGCTTCAGTTTAGGGCAAGGAATAGTTTCAGCATAACAACTGCAAAATAATATCCTTCTTTCAGAGCTGGGATGTCCTGTAGAGCTTAAGAGGAGGCGGCCCTGCAGACTTGGGTCCCATTCCTGCTCCCAACACCTTTGTCTGCTATTATTTTTCTTCCCTAGTGTCCTAATGGTCAAGCCACAGGTTTAGGCATTAAATAACATGAAAATTGTGGCCTCATTTATTCATATGAAGGATACACACGAGGACCCTCAGGAGAGACTTCAGGAAATTGTTTTAACGGTAAGCTGCAGAGGGCACGGTAGCTGCTGCTCGGAAGTTCATTCTCATTATGAGTTTTGTGATTATCTTTGTGCACAGCTGTCTGTATCATTTAAAATAACAAAACAGTGTAGATGTTTTATAAATAAATCTGAAGGTAGCTATCTACAGTGTGTGGCATCATATTGCCAAAGCAACAATTGCAAAAAGATCTCACCTTATACATGCCGATTGTTTGAAAGTATTAATTTGTATTTCTCCCAAAATGCTGGTGTAATTTAGCCCGCACTGTATGAGGCAAATTCTGCCTTCCAGTTGGTTAGCCAGGATCACAAGGCAGCACTTGCCCTGGCTGAGCAAACCTCACAGAGAACGTGTCAATATCTGCATTTTAAGAAGCTCGAGTTTTGTTTCATTTTGTTTGTGGAGTTCCCCTGCCCCGTGTTACTTTCCTTCACCCCTCCCCCGTTTTTGTTCTTGGCGAAAGGAGGAGACCTTTGAGGATTCCCACTGTTTATGTTTGCATGAAATTCTGTATGGTTCCCCATTGGGAAGGGAGTATTTTCATGGTGGGAGGGAGGAAAGGGGAAGGAATACTTTTAAGAGTCTTTCTCCCATATTTTTAATCTGTACTTGAACTCATTTTGGGTTCAGAAGAAAAAGTGTCACTAATGTAAGGTCCTGTTGAACTAACTGCTAATAAAATGGGGTTGTCTGTTTTTAGATCTTTGTGTGGCCTATTTCTGTGTTTGTGCTGTCCCTCCCTTTCCACCTTCTTGAATTTGAAAAAGAAAACACCGTCTTTCTTCGCTTTTAAGGAGCTCTGGTCATGTTAGAGAATGCGAAAGCTTCCAGCTTCTGTTACAGGTGAAGCTTTAATGCAAGGCTGATACGCTTCTGGCTGAAGAGTATATTGCCAAAGAGAGGTTTTGGACTGTTCTGAGTTGGACTGAAAGGATATCAAATCTTGCCTGTGTTCTGTTTCAGTTCCCAAATGCAGTTCTTCACAGTCCCTGAGCATCTCATTCATGGGCTCTGCATTCAGGTATCTTGCCCTGCTATCAATCAACTTCAGTGATGCACATGCTCATGTTGCTGATAATCCAGTCAAGAGCCAGAATGGGGAACATGTTGGCTACCAAGTGAAGATGAACCACTGTGCCCACAATTTCACACCCGTGGCTGTGCAGACTGGGGCTGATGGAAGGGCCAGAAGTTCCCAGTAGAGGAACAAGCATGATCATTTTAGTGTACTTCACTGGCTTGGTACAGCCTCAGCTTCCCAGCCCAGTCATGCTTTGTGGGAACCCTGTGATTTTAATATGATCATTATATAGCAACCACTAAAAGCAACGGTGATAATAATTGAATAATTACCAACAATGGAATACTGATTGAAAAAACAAAAGTTTAAAAAGATTGTTGTTTTAGTTTCATTCCAACCTTGGACTCTGTAGTTGGTTTTCATCTGGGAATTTGAACACTCTGACCTCTTGATTCACTTGCAAATGCTTTTGAAGTTATTAAAAAACAGAAAGTAACTAGAATCGTAATTAGAAAGGCTGATGTTGTGATAACTGTTAATGAAGGCATTCCTCCAGAAGGTGGCAGCATCAGCTTCTTGAAAACTAAACGAAACTGCCAGCAAAATAAGGCCTGTCAAATAGCAGTTCTTGTGATCCTGGATAAGATGCTAATATGGAGTGAAACTGCATCGGTGTAGCCCTCCACTTGTGTGAAGGGGTTCCTACAGGTTTGCACCCATTTTGATTATACCATTGCAACAACCCTTGAGTTAGTCTGGGGGAAATTTCCACAAGAAGTAGCAGTACACTTTCCTTCTCTGACCATGTTCTGCAATTCATACAATTGCATCTCAGCCAGCATTTCTACAACTGCTTGCAGGTGCAAATACACACTTTATATCAGCTGCATTTAATCCTGAGCTGACCCTGCCATCTTGTGGGTGTGCTTCACATAACTAAATTGGTTACTTACGAACACAGCAACCATCCCATTTATCCCATCGTGGATGAAGAATGTGCATGACTAGGAAGGAGACTGAGGCCTTAGAAGTAAAGCCTTCCCTGCCCTGTTTCCACCCCCTGGCTTAAGATAGCCAGAAAACACAGGTGAGAGCATATTGTTGCCAAGCACAACCAATGCAAGGCCTTTCTAATGCTTTTTGAGCAGACAGGTAGCTAGTGCCAAAATCCAGAAGGGGCCTGGAATGACAATGAGAGCAGCTTCTCTCTAATGGAGGGGCGATGTCATTGCTACCATCCAGATGCTCGCAGTCATGGAAGCACACTGGTGGAATTGGGCCAGTTGCTAACTCGGGCTAGCCTACCTCACAGGGTTGTTGTGAGGATCAAATGGTGTTAAGCTGGAGAAATATTTAAGGGCTTAAATTCTTAGCAAAAGGAAATAAGGAGGAACATAAATATAATCAATGCTTCTGATTCTGTATTTCCTCTTAGCTACAGGAACCCCAGCTAAATGCTCTCTGACCTTCAGTCTCTGCTTGTACCATTTTTACTGTGCTAGTTAGCAGCCATGTAGGCAGATTTTCTAATAACCACTTTCCTCTTGTAGTTTCTTAACAGGTTCCCACTACTACCGCCAACACCACAGAGGGTTTTCTTCACATCACATAGGGGAAATTCAGAATCTTGTTGCCAAGGGCTCCACAAAGCACCGTGTTCATTAGCTGAAACGATGTTCATCTTTGCATGGCTTGGGAAAAAGCTCACTGTCAGGAGTTCAGGTTTAGAAGTTGCTTACTGCTTCGCTATTTCCATATTCCCCACCACAGGGACTCTTAATCCAAGAGTTTTGTGTATGGGCCAACAGCTGGAGCAAGGATAGTGCAGATGGAGATGTAATACAATGTTTATTTGAAGGAGATTTGGCTGGCAGAATCGGGCACACAGCATCCAAACTGCTGCACCTTTGGCAAGCATGTTTCAGAAGCTTGTTAAAAAGATTCTTAAAAAATCCTCTGCTGAATGTCTGTCGCCAACACTTTCACTGATTTTTCTTGAATATGAGATGGCTCTTGCAACTATTCGTTGGTACAAGTTCAGTCTTCAGAACGATAGCATAACTGATGCTCCCCAGTGAGAAAACACACACACACAAGCACTCCCACAGCCTTTGCACACAGCAAACTTCATAAATGGTGTACGGCAACCAATTGATTGAAAAGCAGGAAAGCATTAGCACTGGACATGAGGAACAGATAAGATCACTCTCCACATAGATTTCACCACGAGGTGTTTTGCTATGGTAGCCTTCGCCTACCTGGTGCCCTCCACAACTCCCAGTCTCCCCCAGCCAGCCCTGGAAAAGGCTGCAGTACAGTCTGATGCTTACATCCTGATTTTCCTCCCTTCTCTTTTTAGTTCAGTCTTACATTTCTAATTCAGTACTTGGGAAGGATATGCTTCCTATGACCTGTTCCCTGCAGAGGGAACAGAATGTTTTCCTCTCCAATGACAAAAGACGGTAAGTTGTCAGACCAGCTTATGTTGGCTTGAACACATGCAAGCGTCATGCAGAAATGCCTCCGCACTGCACAGTTTGCTAATCAGAAGAAGGCAGAGTTAAAAAGACCATTGATACCTGCTCGGTATTCTCTGGGGCCAGTTTAAAAGCACATGCGAAGAAATCTGGGCCTCCTACAGCAATTCTTTTGCCATGCACATTAGATGCACTAGCAGAATGTTGAACCTAATTCAATCTTTGCCCTGGCCTTGCTCTATAGAGACCCTGCCAGCTTGTTGCACTTGGACAGACGATAACTGGTCGCTCAGTGTGGCAATAGCTCAAGGTTCTTTCTGGCTTATCAAGCTTCCAGTCCCTGTGATGAAAGGCCTGCTAGGACCCTTTGGGGCAGGGGAAATAATTGCATATAATCAAAGAAGCAGTGAGTTTCCCTGAAGCCAACAAATTTCCTTAACGAACAAGATGGTGTGTAGACACAGGATTCCACAACAGAAATGAAAGCTTTCCTGTTCAGAGGAAGGAAGTTCTTTCTTCATGAGCTTTGAGGGCTAGTAATTACTACTTAAGGAATGAATGCCCTCGCAGTTATTGCTTCTGCAAGGGCAGGACCCCAGGGCCTCATCAAGTCTCTATGTTCCAGGAAGGAATAGCATATGTGGGCGATTGTTTCCTTTCCAAATGTATAGAACGGACATTATACTCTTGAATGGAGCTACCTAGGGTAGTGATAGAGCTGAGCAGACATAAACACCCTTTCCAGTCCAACCCAGCCGGCCAGCCAGCCTTCTCTTCTCAGCCCTGTTGCATGGGCACCGTAGGGTGACGTGCTTCCAGGGGTCCTTGTTCCTGGGTGAAGAGATTCCCGCCACCCTGGGAATCAAGTGGAAATCGGGGGTTGCAGAGCGTGGGGTAAGGAGAGGGAGAGTACCAGCTTGAGCTCGCAAATGGCCCACCCCCTCATGTGGGATCTCTCTAAAGGGACTCCCTCTGCAATCAATGGTGCTCTGTTTGCATCCCCGTGTAAATGGGGGATTATCTTGACTTCTCACTGACACGACTTCACTCTCCAGCTCCATAATTTGTAGCAACAGAAGATGCATAATTTTGTTAAAAATCACTTGGGTCACACAGCCTAGCTCGTAGTATGCTATGCTTCTGCAGGGCGCCTGACTTGTCATAGGCTGATCTCTCCCCCACGCCACCCTGCCTTCTATCTGCTGCTTCTGTCCAAGCAGATCAAGACCAGAGGTGTCTAGCTGCACCTTTGTTATGCTAAAGATGACCAGCTGGGCTGCCTTTGTGATACAACAGGAGTGTTGCAGAGGTCCTTTGCAGAAGACCCCCAGTGAAGTTAGAATGCCAACTATTAGGAAGCACGGCTCATGCTGAGAAGTTGGTCCCGAACCAAATCTCTCTCCCCGCATCCCAGCCAAAAGGAGCAGGGTTGCTCCTGCTGCTTGTGGGCCAGAAGGTGGGGACATCGGATCCCACGCTGCTGGTCTGCCCTTTTGATCTGATGCTTGACTCTAGGACGGATCATGCTGCACCTGCCCCATCTGACTCTGCCTGTTGCGCAGAGTGTGCCACAGAGCCAAATGTGGTCCGGCTCTCATACACCACGTGGCTTATCGCTGGCTTTGGCATTTCAGCCAAGAATTCAGACCCTGCCTCTCGATGTGCAGAAAGCTGCATTTTGGGAGAAACAGGCTTAGTCCTCATGGCTATCACATTAGATTCACAGGGCATGACATCCCATAGTGAGCATTGTTTTTATTTATGTATTTATTTCATTTTTGCACCATCCAATAGCCGAGGTACTCTCTGAGTTGCTACCTATTCCCTGCAGGGGAGCAAGCCTCTCTGAAAACCCCTGGGTACCAGTGATGAGCCTCCGACTTGCTGGGCAAGAGCGGGCAAAAGCCCCTTCCCACACATGCCTGGAGCTTCCAATGCCAGCTGCCCACCCAGGGCTCAGACGGCATTTGGGGCAGCTGACACTGGCTTCCCTTACCCCCTGCCGTGGCTGTGAGTCCTCTCAGGCTCACCATAGCCTTGCCCACATTTTGGTTTTACTGGAGCATTTGCATTTTGAGTCTGGGTGCACCACTCTGATAATTTTCAGTGCAGTTCATAAGAAATGCACATCCTGATACATGTTGAAGATGGAGCTCTGGCTCAGAGAAAAACCACACTAGAGGAATCCTGCCAAGCCTGAATTCATTCCCGATGCTAAACAAATTTCTGTGAACTGGCAGGCAGTTCCAGATAACTGGGACATGCTCAGATGCAAAAAGACCTCAATTCTGCTAACCAAGAACATGAATCCAGTGTGCCATTTTCTTGGGATCGTAAGCTCCACAGTCTCATGGACTTGGCACTGTCCTAAAGCAGCCAGCTTTGCAATTTAAAAGCATAACCAATGTCTCAGTTCCATTTTCAGCAGATTCAGTAGTAAGTTGTACCAAGCAATTTCTACATAGATCATGCAGCCAGTATCTTCTACAGGTCGTGGGAATCTCCACACCGACGTGAGCTCTGGTTTGGCGCCCTGTGTTCAGGGAAAATATGGGCTGCCTTAAACAGAGAGGGGATGCCGAGTGGTCAAGCTTTATCACTTCCCCTTGGCACAAATGGGTTTCTTGTCCTCCTTAGGTTCTGATCATAACAGTGCCAATGCACTGGGTGGCGAAAGGACCCCCTGAGCCCAGCTGGGTGAGATCCTTAGTCTGTTTTCCCCGCTGCTCTTCTGCATGCTTTGAGAGTGGCAGAGAGGGTGTGCAAGGGCGGCGAAGGTGATGCACACAGCACATCCTCTCGGGGAAGCAGCATGAAGCCCCCAGGCTCAGCTGCCGGCATTGCCAGGTAGCACTTGAGCCCTGGCTTGCTACCGCTGGTCGGTGTCAACTGTAAGCAGCGAGATGGACCAAGGTATACTCGTCGGTCAGTGCAGGGCAGCTTCCTATGTAAGAATCTAATTGCCTGCAGGTTAAAAGAAGGCAGGATGCAATGTCCAGGCAAAGACGCTGAAGCGGTTTCTGCCCCTTGCCTGCCTGATCCTGGCTGTGGCTCACAGAAAAGGTTGGCCTGGGGTGTGTGGCTCAGTGACCCCAAGACATCCTGGACTGGGGTTTGCTTCTTTGATCCTTAATTGAATGATTAAAGGGAAGCTCTAGTCTAACCTTTATGTATTTATGGGCACTGCATTTTATTTTTATTTGAGTTTGGCAGCGCTCCATCCTGCCAGGGTGCCCGGGAGCTGCTGCTCTGACCAACCACTCCGAGCTTAGCTTGGCGTCTAACGGCACCTTGCACTTCAGATGGAGGAAACCAAGACTTTTCAACGTGACTTTCCCACCCCTTCCTGAAACTGGCAGGCCTCCAAAAGGAGGCATTTCTGTTTCTTTCCTCTCCAGTGGGTGCTCGACAAAGAGTCATGAGGAAAGATGGTACAGGAAGGACATCCATGTTGGATGTGAAAGGATCTAAGCAAACACGCACTTATACAACGCCTGACACAATTTGGTTTGGGAAAAAGGGTTGCTTTCAGTACATCGGGCCTCGGTTGTGTTCTTGAAAACACCAGGCCAACTTCAGCCTTCACACAGACACAGCGCAGGGTGGGTCTTTGAGCTATTTGGAACGGCTCACCACAAATAGACTTTCTGACCTCCTTTTTACAAGCCTGGCAGCACAAGCAGCATATTTGAAGGGGGGAAAGAGCTCACGGCGTGTTGGATGCTTTTGGGGGCAATGGCCTTTTCAGTGCTGCAGTTACAGAGAGAGGATGTCTGCAGAGTCGATAATACCGCTGCCTTCCCGCTTCTGCCGCACTCTCTTCTTTAGCCGTCTCCCGTGGCTGCCACTGCTCCACAGCAGCCGCAGAAGCCATTTGTACTCAGAAGCATTTTGGGGCTTGTGGGTTGTTTGCTTCCCACTGGAATGTGCTCTCAAAAGAGGTCAGTTGACAAGGAGACAAATACATTTCCCAGAGCCTGTGAGGGGGATGTGGTTCCAACTAATCTGCTTTGAGGGTTTTCTGGCGTTGTTTGTTGTGTTATGTATCTGCCTTCTTTAATGAATCCTGAGAGTTCGATCAGCAGGACATGGGTGCAAAGGAGCAAGGTGGATACGTAGCCCGTTTTTCTCTGGTTGTCTTCTCAGTTAAAGCTAAGTCAGTGTTTTACTTTATTTGTTCCCTGGACAATGTTTCCAGCACTGGTGTTCAGCCGCAGAGCACAACAAACGGGACCTGCAACAAGGAGCTGCAGTGTAGCATGCTCGGGTGCAGAGTGCCAGCCAGCCACAACCTCTTCCAGGATACTCCATTCCACCTCCTCTCCTCAAAAAGTGGTATTCTGCGGCCACTGAGCACACCAAGTTGTCTTTGGGCTATTTTGGTGCTCCTTCCCTTAAAGTATTGCTTTTATGAAAATGTTTATTTCTACATCTGCAAACCTAGATTTCCCTAAGCCTCTTGACACCTCCCTCAAGTATGTGACTGGTGTGGAAAGACGCTTGCTATTAGTATATTTTGCTTACTTATTTATTTACTTACTTAAAATATTTATATCCCGTCCTATACAAAAATCGTCCCAGGATGGCTTACCATATAGGTTCATCTCATATTGCAAACTTACAGGGAGTTCTTTCTCTGTCCCCAGACTAGCCATAAAAGAAGTTGCCTCAGGATATGTGCTGAGAGTTGGTGATGACTTCTGAGGTTTGAACCTAGCACTTAAATGCCCCCCCACCCCCACCCCCAATTAAGCCCTGGCTGTGGCTAGATCTATGCAAACATATTTACTGAAAGCTGTAGGCACCCATGTACTCAGGGTGGGCTCGCTGTATGAATCCCCTTCTCCTGAAATGTCTAACTTTTACTATTCTGACACTGATGTTCATACACCTGTGAGTTCATACGCTTCATATCCTGTATGTCAAGTTGAGAGATGTGTGGCCCTGTAGATTCTTTTGGACTGAAATTCGCATCATTCCCACCCCCCATGCTGGATAAAGTTGGTGTGGGTCCCACAGAAGAGCAGGGTCTGTGAGGACCGTCTTGCCTGGAGGCGGTAGAACGGAGATGCTGGGACCGCTGGGTGAGCCGCCACCATCTGATCCCAATGGCCATGCATGACTGCCAGCAGGAGAATGCCTGAGGAATCCTCTTTCCCTACAGGGATGAGAGAAGAAAACAGGTTGGATGAATAAAATAAACTGAATGAATACAAGTTTGAATGAAACCCCTGGAAGAGGCTGCCCAGGCAAAGGAATGAGGTGTCCTCACAACATGTAGCTGTCACTGAACTATTTCTGCCTCAGATGTTAGAGAAAGAAAGTAAGAAGAGTTGGCAGGAATTCATTTCTTGAACATATTTATATACCATTAACTACATTTTAAAATGTCAAGCACCCGCATGCTTTGAGGTGCTCTTTGTATCATCATCATTTCACATTTTCCAAGGCTGAGTCTTGGATCTAAGCTGCATCTGCAATAATCCTCAGGGCTAATACAAAAATGGAAAATAATGGTGTTTCCAAATATTATTTTCTATGCATGCTTATTTATTTTCAGAGGCAAAACCAATTAGGAAAGCTACCAATTGGGAAAGCTATATACCAGTGACTGATTTTGGGGTGGTGGTAGTGAATTTTGAAAACATTGTTACAAGACAAACTCTTCTGAGCAGGGGGATATATCTCCTATAGGGATGAAGGTGAAAATTGCAGAGAATGTTGAGAGCAGATAAACAAATCGTAAGTCACCCAACTGTGGTTTGTTTAGCATGATGTATGAACCAGGATCTCCAGCTTGTCTCTTCCCGAAAAAGCTTTCCAGGAAATGTCAGTTTACTTTCTGCAGTGAAAATGGATGCAGAGAACTCATTATTTTTATTGGCTTTATGCTATTTATTTATTGCTAAAGGTTGTTTTCATGTATTTGATTTTAATTGATTGCAAGCCATCCTGAGATGCCATGCATAAGGGACAGCATATAAAAGTTTTAAACAAATAAAATAATTTTTCTAGTACTTCTTTCACTCCTATGTCACCGAACAGCCCAAACTGCCCGCCAACCTGGTTTCCTAGCATTCCTACCAATAAGTCTTAAAGCTGTTTATATCACTAATACTAATATGTTCCTGGTAAATGCAGTTATGGTGTAGGATGGCTTCATACAATTCAGTGGCTTGGAATAATTCATCCCAATGCTTCTTGCATGCTTTAGGGAAAAATTCTGCAGTGATGTCTGTTACTCCTCAACTCAGAGGATTACGGTCATGGTATGCAGGGAGGAACTCGGAGGTGAAGTTTGTCCCTGTGCTGTTCCTGCCCTGCGAAACTGCTGGGCAGCCAGTCTTGACCATCTCCTTGCCATGCTTTGGAGTGGGAGGCAAGGAGGCGAAGGTACTGCCAGGATCACGGCCACGGCCAGGGCTGTTTTGCGCCCTAGGCAAGGCTGACTACGTGCTTGCACACCCCCCTCCCCACACACACACACTACCAACCAATTTTCAAAAACAGATGAATTGTAGGGAAAATGAAAAGCTCAGAACTAGAGAGTTGCTAATTTAAAAAATTGCAAGAATAAGTAATACAACAATCTTGCATTTTCTTTTGCAAATACAAAACAGTTTTTGTACACAAATCGCAAATCATTTTGAATCATCCTGTGAACTGTGGTGTTAAAATTTAAGTCTCTTGAATGTTTCCATTTCAGGCACATCAAAATCTCATTTTGCATGCCTTTTCCTCTGCAGATTTTGTCACCAAGGCCAAGAGATGATGCTCGGGCATGTTCCACTGATATAGCTGCCAAACCAGCTAGTCTCTTTGGCAGCACGGTTGGGCATATGTACGTTTTGACAAGTTTGCTCTTTGAGAAACTGCATTTATCACTTGCCACTGACACTGGAAGTGTGAGAAGGATCCTTAGAGCAACAGAAACATTAGGTGCCCCATCCAGGAACTTTTGTCACAGTATGAAGAGAAGTACTCTTGTGATTGGCATAGACTTTGGAAGTCTTTGAGCTATTGCTGTAAGTTCACAGCACAGATTTTCAGCATCAATATCTTTGTTTCCATTGGGCATCAGTTATTTTTCCGAATTCTTGCAGGCCTTGAGTACATCTTCAGTAAATGTTTTGTTGATACTGTCTATATCTTACAAGAAGACAAATAAGAACTCTCTTCAACAGATTGTATGGCCATGTCTAGGACAGCATAATAGAAACTTTGAATTTCTGCTTTGGATCTTGTGGTGCCACTTCCTAGGTCTCATATACAAACTGCTGTTCTTTCTTCTTTTTTGAACTTGTTCTGTCTCAAAGTTTGGTAGTATTTATAGCTCAGTTAGCTCAGCCTCTATCAAAACTTGTTGAAAACCCTCATCACACCTACAGACCATAAGGTAATTCTTCGTCACTTGCAACTGGCTTGTAGCTGAATTTAAAACAGCTTTCTCTTTATTTTGTAGTAGCTTGCTCGTAAGATAAATCTCAAAAAGGATGTTGCACTGTGTAACAAGGGATACCACAAACCTAAACTTACAAATTGCATCAGCAAGGGCCTTAGCTTTGAGAAGCATTTCCAGATAATTTTTTTGGGCTCGTGTCATTAAAGATCTCCATTAAAGCATCATATATACTACCAAGATGCTATCTCAGTGGTTTCAAAGCATCAATCAGACTTTCCCATCTTGTGTGACTCAATGACTTAACAGTTATGCCTGATACATGAATAATGAGAATTTGCCAACACTGAATCGATAATTGCATAATTGACTACCAAGTTTAAAGACTGTGCATTTCAGGGCGCAAAAAAGGCACTTGGATTTATATCTAGGTTGCTCTTTTGTACACCACTTTGCTTTTCATTTTACTTCTATTATCATAACCTTGACCATGCAGATTCTCACGTAGGAATCCCATTTGTTCAAGCTGTCCAAGAAGAGTTTCTGTCATAGAGGCACCTGCAGTCTCCTTTAGTGGAACAAATCCCAAGAAATGTTCTTTAATCATAACCTCAGGCTTGGACATCTCAAGTTGCAGCTGATGGTTTGACTACATCAACATAATGTACAATCATTGTCTTCTGTTCAACAGGACTAACATCAGGTGTCCAGTCCAGAATAACTGAGTAGCATTTGGCTGAGTTTACATGTGCTTAAGTGTTCTGCTTTATAGCACCTGTAGATGCTATATAAGCTCATTTTGGAGATCTTTCCCTAAGCAGTGAACCATTGTTTCTTCACCTTCAGCTCTGTGCAAATGTTCATTTGTGATAGGATAAAAAAAGGCTAAATATTCTATAAACTTCAAAAAATGTCCATTGTTAGCACTGTGCAACTTTTTACTTCTACCATGGAATGCCACATTTTGCATGCCAAGAACTCTGACCAAAGCAAGCAAGCGTTCCAAGAATTTTTACCAATATTGTTGTTCTTGCCTGATTTTCTGCTGGCATCAATTGTTTTTCCTTTATTTAAGTACAATTCAAGTTCTCTGCAGGTCTGTTAGTTTTCAAAATGGAGAGTGCTCCTCTCATGTAAAGACAGAATTGCTCCAGTGTTCTTCAAGTCTTTTGAACCTGGTTCTTGTAGCGCTGATGCACCATTTCCTTTGTTGAATAGCCTACAGCAAAAACCAAAAAACACATCCTATGAAGTGGAGTATACCAGCCACTGATAGCTCACTTCTTCACCTTTTGCTGATCTAGAAGTGTATAGGAGAAACCCTTCTGTTCTTTGAGTCTTTGGAAAAATCATATGATACAACCTGCTGTAGTCCATGATGTACTATATTATTTCACAAATCATCACTGCAATTGTTAGATCAGTTAGCGGCGTCACTGGTCTTCAAGCTGGGCACAATACCACCCTCTTTTGCAGTCTTTGCAGTACTTCCACTTTCCTTGAAATCCTTTTTCCTCTGTGTGTTTTACTGAAATATCTCCAAATTGTGAAACTCATTTCTCAGTGTTTATACCATTTGAAGTAGGAGCACCATGTGCAGCTTCCTCAGTGCTAGCTTCAACAAGGGAATAGACGTAGTCTTGTTCTTCAACTGCTTTCTGTGTATAAAGGTATTTCCTGAAGAGCCCCTCTTGCTTTGCTTGCTTAGCTCTTTCTGCCTTTTGTTTGTGCTGCAAAAAAGGTGGTCATTTCTTATCAGTTGTAGCTCCCTAGAAAAATGACTATATTTTCTAAATAAGTTTAAGATGAGTCCAAGGATAAGCCAGGAGTATAGTTAACACAAAGCCACTTAGTCCAAGCCAGACAAGATCAAGGGACAGTTGGGTTTGTTCGTTTGTTTATTTATTTTATTTATTTATTTTTCGATTTATATCCTGCCTTTTTCCTACAAAGGGCTCAAGGCAGCTTACATCTCCTCCTCCATCTTATTCCCACAACAACAACCCTGTGAGGTAGGCTGGGCTGAGAGTCTGTGACTGGCCCAAAGTCACCCAGTTGGCTCCATGGCTGAGCGGGGACTAGAGCCCAGATCCTCAGAGTCCCAGCCCCATGCTCTTAACCACTACACCACACTGGCTCCACCATGTTTAGGGTGGAGCATGTTGCCTGGAAATGAAGCCAGCCAATCATGGGGTGAGCAATAGTGAGGCTATAGTATGTCAACCCATGTCATGCCACCCTTCACTCCAGAATTTGCTGCTGGTGAAACAGCAGGATCCCTGAAAAGTTTACCACAATTGTATCCTGAGTATTAGTTCTCCTTCTGTTGCCCCCTTTAGCTTGCCATTTCTCAGTTACCTGTGGCTGAGATCATCTACTGCCAGCCATAGCTGCCGAGTCCCAGGGGTTGTTGCTGGCTTGTAAGTAGGGACTTCCTATAGCTTTAGGGAAAGGTGTCGGAGCAGCTGCAAAGTTCTTAGTGGAGAGGCATCTTTTCCCTGCACTGGCTCCTCTGCAGCAATGGCGCTCTGCACGTGGCTACAGCCGCATTCCCCCAGTTTCCTCCCCTTTCCGGCAGCCGCGAAGCTGCCTTTCTGCCCATTTCTTTCCAGTCGCAGCAGCAGAGCTGTGGAGATTTTAGTGTCTTCCACTCCGGCTCTCCTCGTGGTGTTGCTGGGGTACCGTTGCTGTACGAAGTGGTTTCTTTTCTTAGCTCTGGAGGCTGTTTCCTGCCTTTTTTCCTTTGTTTTCCTTCTCCCTCCTTGCCTTGCTTCCCAAAGTTGCTGAAAAGTTTCTTTTCTTTTTGCAGTATTGGAAGCTATTTCCCCACCTTTTGTCTTGGCTGGCACAACAGAGTGGCTTCCCCCCTCCGCCCCCCACCTTCCCATGCTTGTTGTCAGACAATGGGAGGGAGAATTATGCTGTACTTGATAAGGAGATGCTTCTCTGCAGTTACTTTGTTTGCTTTCGTCTTTTAGCCAGCTCTTTGGAGAGCTAAAAAAGGAGTTGTTTCATTGAGGCTTTTCCTCTCGAGCTGGTTGGATCTTCTGGGGTAGCTGAGCCCCTCGGACTATTTTGAGATGCAGCGAGGAGTGGCAGCATTATCTCTAAGCAGGATGACACAAAGTTTGCCTTTTCTGAGAGTTAATGATCTCATATGATCTACCCAAAGCCATACCATACTGCTGTTATTCAAAGAATGATGTATCCACATTGCTAACATCATTCTCACCTTGACAATTATGCCGACTAGCCCATTTAGGGCAGTTTTCTGGAATGCGTTTGACCTACTGGGGAACGTCTTGTCAGAAAAGTTAGGGTGCGCTCTTGAAATGCTTGGTTGTCTGTTGAGAGGACCGTTCCCCCTACCCTGCTGGGGGTGCTCAGCAGGTTTTCTCCCCACTGCTGCCTGCCCATTAGCCCCGCTTGCCGACTTATCACCCCATGAGGCCGACTGCAGCGGCTGGTGCCAGTGGGGCTTTTGCACGTGAAAGGGGGTGCAGCATACAGAAAACTTTTATAAGACTTGATCATTATGTTCCAGAGCTCTGTGCGGGAAACTGTATTTTGAGAAACTGTATAAAATGGTGCGCTTCAAGTCAGTTCTGCAACCCAGGCATTGGGCGCCCTAGTTGGCCTAATGGTAGCACCACCCCTGGCCAGGAAACGTCACCTCTTGGTTGTGTTGGTCTCTGCCCATCCACCCCGGAATGCCCCATAAATTCCTTCTCCAAGGTTACTCTTGTGACCTCAGAGAAGCAGCTGGTGTGATTTATTTTCCACACAGGGAGAAGGTGCTCTGAGGATCAGCTCCAAGGTCAGAGCAAGGACTGCACAATCCTATGGACTTCTAGAGTTTGTCTAGGGGGCCATAGGAATTGACTCTTCTAGTCATAGTGCTATTTGGGTAACTAGCTGGTGTCTGCCATCCCTACCCTTTAATCTGCATCCTTGAACAGATTTCTCAGTGCACAGATGGAGGTTCAGCTCCTGTATTGATTTATTCATAGGGATGATTTGTACAAAAACCTTTTGTGTGTGTGCATGTGTGTTGTGTGTGTGAGCACTGACTCCTTTAATCTCCATCTGCTGTCGCAGGATCTGAGAGGAGATGGCTCAAGATTAGAAATACCTCCAATTAACTGCAGACAGAGCCTTCTCCTTTTTAGCAATGAATGTCTGAGTTCCTGGAACAAGTTTCTGATTAGAAAGGAATGCCGCCAGCATAATCCTCATGATTGTGTAAATCATATTCCCCTGTTCCCACCCACTCCTGCTTTATTAAAAATCCTAAGCCAGCCAGAGGAAATTAGTGTCCCATTCTTTCCACTGGAGAGAATGACGGGTGAACGTGTTGCTGCTAGCACCCTACACGGCTCCCCATTTCATGGCAATGGCAGGATCAGGTCCCAAATGGAATCAAAGCAATTGCTTTCCAAGGAGGCCTGCTGCTTTGCTGGGGAAGAATTGGTCTTAAATCAGGGGCAGTTAGAAGGCAGATCTCCGAGTCTTTTTGCAGTAGCTTGTCAAGGGTTTCTGAGTCCAATTATTTAACAAAAGCAACAACCAAAAGATTCCTTTCCTAATCATACATCATATGTTGAAATGAAACAGCTTGGAGTAACCGGGAGCGGAGTATTGGAGAAAAGTAGCATTAACTCCATTCTGTTCTAAAAAACAATACCTGGGCTCAGAATGCCCTAATTCAAAGTGAAGGGTTTTTTTCACCTGGTTCTGGGATCCATTAAAAAAAAAAGGGCCAAACAAAGTAGAGCTTTGTTTGTGCTCCCTTTTTGTAGGTAAATCAGTACTGAGCGTCTCACCTTGTGCCTCTTAGGACCAAAATGGGTATACCGCCATTTTGTACATGAAATGTGCACATGCTGACCTTAAGTACGTAAGAGACAAACACGCAAGCTCAGTGCACCTAAAATGCACGAACGGCCAGTGCAAAGCAGGAGGTGTTCGGCTCCTACAACTTGCTCTCCAGCAGGGTTGGGTGAAGGGGGAGTTGCGTCTGTCCGTTTGTGCTTGCTGGCTCCTCGGTTTTCCACCCGGCGCCAGGCACCGCACAGAATCCCCTGTGATGTGGTCCCACAGGTCACAGGGTGGGGGGAAAGTAAGCTGAACCCGAGTGCTGTGCGGTGTTGCGACGTTGTCTCCAGCCTGGGGTCTCCTTCACATGAAAAAGAGACTAGCCCGACTTTGTACAGCACACCCCTCCCCAGATCCAGGCTGATGGAAAATGCTTGAGGAAATTAAGAATCAGCCTAATGAATACCAGACTGGGTACTAGAGAGGTTTATTTTAACCTGTCTGAGTGACAAATGAAGTGCAGTTTAGTTAGGGCTCCAAGCTGGGTGTTTGGAGGGGTGGGGGCAGAGAAGAGGGAATCGCCACGGACCCAGAGTTTTCATATCCTGCTATTTGTGCGGCAGAGACGAGAGAAGGGTTTTGTTTCCCCCAGAGAGCCTTCCATTGCTATGGACGCTTAAATTGGAAGCCAGTGGCATCAATCACAATGAGATTAACTTCTGAGTAAGCACCCAGAAAATTGCACTGCACATTTGCCAGCAAAAGTTCGCAGGCACGTCCTGGGAGGGGCTGCCTGAGTGCTCATGATGTGCGAACATGCAATTTTTTGAATGTTTAGAACAGCAGCTTGAGAAGGATGACTGAGAAAAGAGCAGCAACAAGAGATACTTCCTGCTTCTCTGCTCCAAGTTCTCCGCACTCCAAATGAGTTTTTCTTTCACAAACCCCATGGTCGCCTTCCCCAGCCTGGTGCGCTCCAGAGGCCTGGGACTACAGATGTTACGGCCATTAGAAATGCTGGTTGACACTGATGGGAGCTGAAGTCCCAAGCATCTGGAGGGTACCGGGTCAGGGAGGCTGCCCAATCGTGTCTACTAGGGATGTGCAAGGAATCCTCTTTGGGTGGAAAATCTGCCAGATTTCTTTGTTTCAGCTTCCCAGACTCTGGTCTGCTTTGCAGTGGCCCAGAGTTGGCCTTCCTGTCAAGCACGACCAAGGTTTGTGGGGCACTGTCCAGAAATTGTGCTCCACATGCTGGTGGCAGTGCGTAGGATGGGAGGTCGGCCTCCAGGAATGGCAGCCAGTGGGCCTGCTCGCTCTGCCCCTTTCTCCTGCATGCCACTGCCGCCACCACAGCCATGTCTTCTGCCCAAGTCATCTCTGCATTCCCGGGATAAGCAGGCGTCAACAACATCAGCAGTCACACCAGGAGGAAAACCCCCAGAGCCCCCCCAGAATCCATCAAAATCCATGAGCTTCTGTGGACAGTTCATTTTAGTATGCACCCCTCTGCCTGACGACAGCAACAAACATTATTTAAAATTAGTAATAAAATTTAATTTAATAATAAAATTAAATAATGTGCAGGTTCTTTGGAGATGCATATTTGGGGTACATTTAAAAAAACAGTAGCCAATCAGTGGCACCACCTCCAGTCTGCTGCTTGGACACTTTGGGGGCGGGGGGGGGGGCACTTACAGTGGCATGGATGAAATCACCAAGATTGCAAGGGTTTTTTGCCATTCTTGGTGAGCACCTTGTTCACTTCTTCCTGCAGCACAACGTAGGATCAGTTGCCCCGGTTTGGAAACATGACAATCCGCTGTAGACTAAACAACCCCTAACACTCCCAACAGAATCTCATAGGAAAAACAAGCAAGCAAACAGATGAAGCGTCATCTAAACCCAGACCACAACACCTGCCCTCCCGCCCCACCCCATGGTTAATTACCCGTGATGGCGTATTGCATTGTACCAACCAGACTGTGCTCATTCATATTATGAATGAACCTGTCTGGATGCCAAATTCCATGAAGGAGGCAGGATGATTGCAGAATATCAGCTTTGTCTCGGTTTGGGACCTTTTACCTTCAGAGAGCTCTTTCTACTATTAACTGGTCTACTGAAGGATTGGTGCACATCTGCAATACAATGAGAATGGAAAGATGTGCACTCAGATTATGCAGCTCATTACTCAGGGTTTTGATCTTCACTGTTATCACTGTTTACCCTAGATTAGAACATGGCGAACACATGCACGCACATGGACACACACAGCAGGTTGCTCGAGTCAGATCTGGTGTCCTTCAGGAAAATATTCCTGCCATTGCACATCTTTCGATCAGCCTTCTAAGATGTTGCCACACGCTGCCTTCACACAACTCAACCCTTTGGGATGTGCATAATGCAAGAAGCCACAGCTGCGATCTGCAGTGTTCAGGATGGCATTGATGGGTGCCACAGCTTATCCCAGCTACCTGAGCTCCAATGATCATGTGAACCCTGACACTCTGTGTAAAAGGTTTGTGGGATTTTGATACCTTCTGTACCGTGCCATCCTTTAGCACCAGCCCAAATTCTTCGGCTCTGAGAACAAGGGGAGCCTTCTTTGCTTCCCTTTCTCATCCCTAAAGTCAGCTCCTCAATTTCTTGAGGTTTCCATGTGCCTAAAGGAAGGGTCTCCCCAACCTTCACCAGCCCTGTTTGGAGGGTGATACTGGATGAGAAGGTGCACAGGTTAACGGCTCTCCTCCTTGCTTCCTCCTGCTGGAACTTTTTTCTCTGTAGTTGGTGTGGGGAGGAGGAGGAGGAGAAAACAGGAGGGTTACACAAACATTCCCGGGACTTGGAAAGGAAATGGATATTAACCAGTGCCCTTCTGGGGCTTATGGGAGGTGAAGGACAGATTTGTGTTCTGTTTGGCTGATCTCCCGCCTGCCAGCCTGCAACAGAAGAGCCTTGTGCTGTGCACGGGACAGGAGAGGAGGGAAGGAGACATCTGGCACTAGCCGAGTCAAAGGAATGGCTATTCTCTGGCTGAGGATGCCACAGGGAAGGGGTGCAAGGAAAAACAAACATTCTACTGAGAGCAGCTTTTCATCGTCAGCAAGAGCTGTGTTGAGGGGCCATATTTTCTTTGGAAGGCTGGCTAGATAAACACAGTTGCTATCGGGGGCAGCTTGTGGAAGCTTCTGCCAGAAGGGGGGACTGAAGCAAGACTGTATTAATTAATCTAGAATAATAGGATGTGACCCTGTGCACATGCTGAGTGCAGGACTGCTGAGAAGATTTAGGGGCCTCCAAACAAACAAGACGCATTCCCTTCCCCCAAACTTTGAAACTTAGCAGTGTTTTTCTCGGCATCTAGCCCAGCTCCGGCCTGCTCCTTTCAAGCCACAGTTGGTCAGGGCTTCCCACTTGGGACAATGTCTGGAATCTGTCTGGAGTGCAAAGCTTGCTGGAGCTTGGTTCCTCTGCCACACTTTGGATATCCAGCCATTGGCCTCTTTATTCATATGCTCCAGAAGTAGCACTTACCCAGGCCTGGACATCTTTGGCCTGGCCTTCTTCAGGACTCTTGTCATGAACCCAGAGGCTGATCTGCTTGAGCTGATGGTTCTCACACTCACAGCAAACCCTTGGATGGCTCAGATGCTTGAGAGATAAGGCTGCAAGCATGCGTGCACAGTCTGGGAGACACTGCCACTGAACTCAGTGGGACTCGCTGCAAGGCAGACATCTCTGGAATCATGTTGCACGCAGTCCAAGTTTCTCATTAGGCTTTAATCTGGAGGAGCGCTTGCCACTCTGCTATGTCAGCATTCAAATCTCTGCATCCACTCCTTATTTTACATAAGAGTCCTTCATTCTGTCATATGTGGGATTAAATTTGCTATGCCCTACATTACTTCCCCAGTGAACTGAATGTACTTTTTCTAGTTAGAGTTTATTATTATACCAGTCTTATTTAACTGAAAAAGTTCCTGGGTTCCCCAGTAAGAAGACCATTATGTATGAAGCCAACGGCCTTCGTAAGTTTCATTTCAAGGGCCCCAGATGTCTCTTCAGGCATTCAGTTCCAAACCTGTGAATAAGCCGGTGGGAATTTGAGATTGATGTGCATGTTGGCCATATGGCTTGGTTGATGACTAATTGCTCTCAATCTGCATGGCGATTCTCCAGGATGAGAATGGGAATTCTGTTGAATGAGGGTCTCTGTCTCTGTGTCAAAAACCCTATATGCCAGGAAGCACCCCCACCCGCTTTGGCCAGGCTAGCACTACCTAAAATGTGCGGCCAGCAACCATGCTGGTGCTGAGTTCCCACTAGCCCATTCAAATGTTTGGAACCAACTGCCTGAATAGGGCTAGAGTTTAAATAGGAAACAGAAAGTAAAGCTGTGACAAGAAAGTAAATCTTTCTTTAATTTTTAGTACTTTGAAGTAATATGTGATAAAGGGCAATATTTAAAAGAAGAGAGCAACGTAGCTGCTACCTGTCCTCTCTTCCCCTCTCGTGTGTGTGTGTGTGTGTGTGTGTGTGTGTGTGTGTGTGTGAGAGAGAGAGAGAGAGAGAGAGAGAGAGAGAGAGAGAGAGAGGTGTAGACATTTCCCCTCGCATATTAAATCACCCCTGTGGTGTTATGAGATGCCCATGCACATTGCATACGAGTTTAGTATCTGTGTGAAGGAGCTGCACATCTATGCAGAGCGGCCAAATGAACTGCTAGCACTGGCGGTGGGAGCAGAGCTAGGTGATGCTCTCCCCACACACGAGGAAGGCCTGCACACATTCAGACATTTCTGTGGGTAGTTCTGCTTCCCTGGGCTTCAATATGCTACTGATCAGGGCGGGCTGAGGAGGAAGAATCTCCACACGGAGCACACATGCGAGCTAGGCCAAAAGCACCCCTGATCTCCCTTCATTTAATCCCGTTTTCTCCTTTGGTGTTGAAAATTCTGGCACCACAGACAGGACTGTCAGAGTGCCAGTTTCAACATTCCCTTCCGCACGTGTACAGAAAGTGCATGCTCCCAAATCCACCACTTCTCTCCACCATGACTGCTCCAATAGCACAGCCTCAAAGCTCCTCACGCATGAATAATGTGGCAAAGTCCCTCATGCCTCTGCATCATGCTGTTCTTTTAGGCACGTTGGACACTGAGGGCCCTGGGACGTGGCCATTCTTCCCCTGCGGCCCTGCTGAAAGGTGAGCTGCACAGAACTTAATTCAGAGGTGGGATGTGAGAAAGAGAAGAAAGGATGCCCACACGGACTCCTCCTATTTATTCATTATATCCTGCCCTTTTTCCTTCAAGGAACTCAAGGCAGCTGCCAGAATCCTCCCCCTCCTTTCAACCTCATCTTCATGACAACAACTTTGTGAGGTAGGTTAGGCTAAGAGTCACTGCCCGGCCCAAAATCACTCAGTGAGTTTTGTGGCTGAGTGGAGACTAGAATCCAGATCTCAGTCCAGTACTCTAACTACTAGGCTACACCACATGGTCATGCCCCTGGGAGCAAACTGGGACTGAGAAAGCCCCTGTTTATCCATGGGATGCAGCAGCAAGCACATGACCCTTCTGAAGCATTTGCGGTTTTCTGCATTGGAGCCGTTTGCTGAAACTGAGGCTGGGCTAAAATAGAACTGGCAAATGGCAAAGCCAACGGAGAACTTGGCTAGCCATTTGTCAGAAATAATATACAGGCAGGTTCCAGCAAACACACTCAGTTTTAATTATGCCAGGGTGTGGTAGCTTCGTTATATAAACAAGATAAATAAAGCTCCAGTATTGTCTGCAAAATGCATTTGTTAATATAAACTACTGAAGTGTTAATTTTACTCTCTGTGCAGGGCCATAAAGCATAATTGGACTCCTGCTGTTCCAGGAACGTGCCTGATTCTATTTCCCCCCTGAGTAAAATCCTAGGAATTGCTTATGAGCTTGTGCAACATCCACATTCCCCAGCTGCTATTTCTGTTCCTCCTCGGTGGACTCCTTCCCAAGCCCATTTTCCTTTGTGGCCTGTTTTAGGTCAGTGCTCTGCAGCATGCCATATTCCACGGCTTCAGGATGGAATCAAATAGAATGATTAATCCACATCCAACTCAGTTCCAGTAAGAAGGCAGGAAATGGAGATGCAGGGAGGAACCCAAGACATATGCCTCTGCTCACTTGTCCCAGAACAGCTGCAGATGGTTAGACTTCTGGCAATCTGAGTGTGCAAAGATGCCCTATTGTAGGCTCTCAGAGTGTAACTCAGGGTACTTCCAGATGGAAGAATCCTTGTGAAAAGCACAGGGTGCGAATTCGGTCTAGTCCTCCTTAACAGATGCTGTGGTGGGAAAAGAACAAGGAAAAAGTGTTGGGAAACACAGAGGGTTGTGAGTGGAAGATGAAGTTGTCTGGACACCCCCCCCCCCCACACACACACACACAAATTCTATAAATGAGGCAGGGAGGTGGCATCAAAGAAGCACCCTTTATCACCTTCTTTTGCCACTTAACACCTAGCAAAGTTCTGAATCTACTTTCTCTGCATTTAAAAAATCAGTCAAAAGAAAGCAGTTGGTCCTGCCTGCCTTACAAAGTCTGCACATTACTATAATTCAGTGCAGCACAATTTCTTATGACTAGAACCACTATAGGCCTGCCAAAGGGTTGGGTGAACATGCAGATCTTTGAAACGTGACTGACAAAGAAAGGAATGATGGAAGGATCCTCTTGTATTAGTTGTGTCTGAACTAATACGGATGTAAAAAGATGGTGGGGGAGAGAGCTCTTGCTCTTGGGTAGCCTTCTTCTACCATGTGCCCTCCAGATGTTTTGGACCCAACCAGCATGGCCAATGGGAAGGAATGCCAGCCATGATAACTGGAAACAGCTGGAGGGCGCCAGGTTGGGGAAGGCTGCTGCAGTATATAAACCTCCTGCAATGCGCGGGACCTGCCAAGAAACATATACTTTGAGGCTAATGATCTGGCATGCCATGGCCATATAAAGCCTCGAAGCTCATTAAGCGCAGGGATTGCTTTTTATATTACCAAGCACTGTGCAGTCAGCTCCGTTCCGTTTCCCAAGCCCAGCGAACTTCGCGTCTGAACCTGCCCGCTTCCCACCATCTCGCCTAGCGGCCCCTTCCAGCGGTGCCCGTGACGAAGGCGCTCCGCCCTCGCCAGGCCCCCACCGAGGGCGCGCCGCGCGCCCAGCGCCTCTTCCACGCCGCGCCCGGGCCGCGGCCGGTGCCCGCTCGGAGGACCGAGCTCCGAAGCACACACGCTGACTGCGGCTGGCACGGAGACGAACCTTCCCGGGGTCACCGGATGACTTCTCCCAAATACTTCGGCTCCCACAGGCCTAACGTGGGAGGGCCGAGGGTAACAAAAATTAAGCTGCAGTGCTTAACCAGCGAATGAGCCCTACTGAACGCGGTTGCAGTCTTTTAAGTAAATATCAGAACGACCGCACGGATAATTCCTGCTGATTTCAATGGAAAGATAGACAAGTTTAATTCTTGCTTTGAAATCAGTAGGGCTGAAAGGTCTTGACTGCGGTAGTAGCTGCACTGATACTTATCTATATCGAAATATAATTATCAATTGTGTGACTGTTAAATTCTGCTTTGGATTCATGAGTCTGTGATTGTTATGATTTGGCGTGCAGTCCAAGCGTCCCCATGGCGGAGGCAGGCAAGCTGCCTAGTTCAGAGCCTTACCGGTATCCGGGGCAGGTTCTGCACTGGCGGCACATAAGCCCGTGGCCTCAGCCTCACACTCCCTTTTGCCCTCTAACAAGGCTCAGCTTGGATCTCTGCAAGGGGGCAATCAGTGCGGTTCTTTCAGCACCGGCTACGAGGGAAGCGAAGTGGGGACTCCGATTTTGGAATGCCAGCTCCAAGATGGTACAAGAATCCTTTGGCCTCCCAGAAGACATCAGAAGGCCATTGGCTTGACTCATTATAATAGAACAGTATTATGGATCAGCCTTTACTGTCCTCCTGTCCTGCTGTCAACCCATGCTGGCTGGGGATGATGGAAGTTGTAATCCAACAAATTTGGACGGCACCAGTTTGGGGGAAACTGCTATAGATTATGTATAATGTTCTTCTACTTTAGTGCTTTTCCAATATATATTTGCTCTAATGCCCCATGCTTTGCTCATACTTTGAGTAAAAAAAACCTCACTATTTTATTAAAATGATAAATTGATAGTGGAGTAAGATGGCAGATGTATGGATATGGATTTTAGCAGGCCCAGCATTAAGAAGGCTGCTGGTTTAGGCATGAATGCTTGCAGAATAAGGTGTAGATAGATACGGTTTCTCCATCATTTCTGGGATTTTTTTTTCAGGTCTGAGACACAGGCAGCTGTCAGAGATAAGCCAGGAGCAGTGAGCCAGAAGTCAGAGAAACCAAGGTCACAAGGAGTACAGAATCCTACCAGAGTCAGAAAGTCCCTGTTCCTTAGGCAAGAGCTCAGCCTAAACAGGAAGTCTTTTATAGTTCTTCCTGTCCAGGCGGGACCAGTCCAGAGTCTGGGAACTCTTCATTGCCAGGAAGGTGACCCAAGCGGCAGCAGCTCACCGCACGGGCAGTTCAGCACATGCACAGAACTGAAGCTTCAAGATTTTGGCCTCAGAAGGTCCCAACACTTCAGGAATATCTCATCTTTCATTTGTGGTTCCTGGGTCAGCTGAGGATTAGACTATGCCACTATCAGGTGCACAACATCGACAGACTCCCTGCCTGTGGGGAGCAGGTCAGCCATGCATGGGAACACGATTTTTGCAGAGCCAAGGTGAAGTTATTACCAGAAACACTTGCCACAATTTTCGAAGACAGCAAGAGAAAATCCAGCCATTTGGCGAGAAGAGAAACTGTGCCTGCTGTTTCGGCTTTCCACTTTCCTTTTCTGGGTTTAAACTGTACAGAACCCTTGCCACCTGGGGCCACAGTGTGCCCCCCTCAGTGCCTTTGGAACGGCACGGCATTATGACATCGCATCTTTCTGACCGAAGCTTTCTTGGAAGCCAAAGTGGGAGAGCATTCTCTCCTAGATGTGTGGGAGAAGCTTGCTTCAGCTTTTACCTGGGCATTTAAATTCATTTATTTATTTAGTAGATGTATACCCTGCCATTTTCAATCAAAGAACTCAAAGCAGCTTACATCTTTCTCCTCCTGCTGCTCTCAGTCATATTCCCAAACAACAACCCTGTGAGGTAGGTTGGGCTGAGAGTCTGTGACTGGCACAAAGCCACCCAGTGAACTCCATGGCTGAGCGGGGTTAGAACCCGGGTCTCCTGAGTCCCAGTCCCACACTCTTAACCACTACACCACACTGGCTTAAAGATGCATCACAAACCTCTGAGTTGCAACCTGACAATTCTACCTCTTGCTTAAGTTGCCCTGCAGCATCCTACAGAGCAGGGTGCTGAATCTTTTTCTGCCCAAGGGCCAAATTCCATTTTAGAGAAACTATCAGAGGCCACATTCCTGTGGCTGACAGGCCCAAAAGAAATGAGGTCAGAACACCAACATTCCCTGCTTGCTTTAGCTTAAAGGACTTGCTGCTAGTAATGGAGCCATTTCTACTTTTTAGAATGGGGGAAAGCCTGGACAAAAAGCTGGGGAATCACATGTCAGTGATCAGGGAAAGGGGCCAGGGTCAGGGGAAGGGGAAAGGCCATGGGCTTCTGAGTAACCCAGCGAGGCAAATTCGGCATCCCACCTGAGGCCCAACACCCCTGTTCTAGACCCTTAACAAACGTTCTCTGAGAGCTGGTCGTTATGCAGCCTAAACAGCATCACCTACACTCAAGAGGGAAGTATCAGTAGAATTGGAAGAACCCCAAAGTTTCAGGAGGGACCCCAAAAGGGGAGAAACTCCCCCACCAAACACCTAAATGAAACGGTGCTCAGGTGAATGCTGGCTGTTGTGTGGCTGGGGGTGGGGGAAAGGAAGACTGGCAGAGACAGAATGGAGTATTTGGGGAAAGGGGGGGGAGGAAGGGAGGGGGGGAGGAAGGGAGGGGGGGGGGGGGGGGGGGGGGGGGGGGGGAGGGATGGGGCCCTGAAAAGTAGCATATTGCCCCACAACTTTTTGTTGCAGGCCTCACTTGCCCACATTGATTTCAGACTTACATTCTCATTTTGATTACTGCCAGGTGTTAAACCAGTTCTGTGTTATAGAAGGCTTTAGATAGCCCAGCCTACATTGCCATTGGCGTGGTACTTCAAAGCAGAAGCCTGTCTGAAGGAATGCTGCCTTCCAGATGCTCCTGCCTGAGAGCTCACAGAGGTGTAATCTGTGGTTACCAAAGACGGTGCCTTCTACATGGTGGCCCCTCTCTGCGGCGCGCCCTTTCCAGGGATCTATGTGGCGTCTTTATTGCATACATGTAGACACCAGGGTAGTACCTTCTGCTTTATGCTGACGTTCCACCTTTAACCCTGCTGATTTCGTGCTGGCTTCTTAAAGTTTTAAAAAGCCATTCTGAGATTAGGTGACTCACTTAAGATTGCCTCTGTGGCTTGTTCTCTCTTCTGTTAAAAATGTGGTTTAATTATGTTAGATTAGATGTTAAACATACACATGGTTCTTTAGTACTGCCTAATTATAAGCTGCTTGATTGTTTTGACTTTGCTGGACAAACTGCAAGTGGGCAGGAAAGGCCGGCCACTTCCTGAGCTGCTGTTTCTGGCCCTTCAGTTGCTGCCTCATTTGCCAGGATTAAGCAACTCTTGGCAGAGTGCTCTGGAGGAGAGAGGCATTTCTGCAAACCCAGTCTACCTATCCGAGAGCATTTGGAATAAAGGGAAGGCTATGGGGGAAGAGAGAAGCAGAGAGTTTCCAACACTGCTACTGTCGAAAGTTCACAGTTGAAAAATGAGATTTATGGTTACTAGCTTCCATCTGTTACTAGGAAATTCTGTTCACTGATGAATTGCCATAAATCAGTCTTTAGTACAGAAGGGTATCTTCACCTAGAAATAGAAATCGTATATATTTATATTTCAAAAACAGGTTAAACTAGATGACGACTATTGCTCTGTCGTAATCAGTCCATTCAGTTATTCATCCATCAGTGTCTTTGCCCCAGGCTGGCAACCTGTGGCCCTACGCATGCATCAACCTGTAATCATCATTGCTCACCATTGGCCAGGCTTCGAGGGTGGGACTTGCAGGCCAAGACCTCTGGAAAGCAACAAGCTCTCCACCCTTCCTTAGCATAGCTAGGCTGGTACAAGTGTCAGTCTTACGTTGTGTGAAACTATTGCTATAGTTCTTTGAATACATTTTTTAAAACCCCAATATCGTGTTTTGTTTCCTTTTTTAAAAAAAATCCTAAGATTAACTGCAGTAGGAACAACTTTCACGGTTGGTGACAGGGGTTTCCTGGTCATGGCGGAAAGGGTGTTAGTGACATTCATAGAAACAAAGTGAGTCAGAAGGGGCTTCCTGAGCCATCTAGTCTGACCCCCGGCTCCAGCTGATTCCACTCATGTAATCCCCAACATGTGTTTGTTCAATCTTTTCTTGAACACCCTCACTGATGGGCTTCAACCACCTCCCTTGGAAAGCCCATTCCATATCCTAGGGGTCCTAGCTGTCAGGAAGTACTCCCTGACATCCAACCTGGTTCCTTGAGTTTGCTCAACAGGGGAAGGGAGATAATGTCCTGTTCTCCCATTTCCACCTGAAAAGGGAAAGAATGGAAGGGGTGATACAGATTCAGAACATGGAGAAGAATTAGGTTCTGCCAAAATGGCAGAGCATCTCACCTCAAAGGGAATCATCTAGCGACCACCCTCTTTTGCAAGCAAAAATAATTCATTGTTTTGCTTTCCCTTGGCAGCTCACCTTTTGATAGCTGTCAAAGGGAAGCAGAGTTTAAAAGAAAGGAAAACAAACCCTTTCTGCAGCCTCTCAAAATCAATGTCCACAGTGAGTGACTGCTGCAGTTTGAAAGCAGGTATCCCCTAAGGCTTTACCCAGGCAAAAAGCTGCCCATTTTGAACCTCTGAAGGTAAGCAAATGCACACTTGAACAAGTTGGACTAGACATTTGTTTTAAAAATACTGAAAAAATAGTGTACATGTGGGGTGCAATTTTTTTAAAGCAGTGTCTAACTACTGGGCAGCCCCTCCAGTGTTCTCTTTAGACACTTTTAATGGGCTGCCATTGCCTGTCAATTTAGAGATCAGTATTTGCTATTGGAAATCACTATTTGGAGGAACTGAAGGAGGAACAAAGCCATGGCGAGTCCAAAAGGGCTTGCAATCATGGTGGTCCTGCTGTGCAGTCTCCTGAGAGACCCATGGGGGTACCAAGAGAGAAGTAGGGGACAACCCACAGTGAGCCTGATCGTCCATTGGGTACAGTTATTTACAACCAACCCCAGTGGCTTATTGCTAAGGGTGTATTACATGATGTGCAAATCCATTACTGAAATGAAATGCTACCAGAGATCACATAGGGCTTGCTCTTTGTTGTTGTTAGTCGCGAAGTTGTGTCTGACCCATTGCGACTCCATGGACAACATTCCTCCGGGCCTTCCTGTCCTCCACCTTCTCCCGGAGTCCACTTAAGCTCACGCCAACTGGTTGGGGCATAGACTTGGACTATTGTGATGTTGAATGTTTTGCCTTGGATTTGAACTGAGATCATTCTGTCATTTTGGAGAGTGTATCCCAGTACTGCTTTTCCTACTCTTTTATCGACTATGAAGGTTACTCCATTTCTTCTGAGGGATTCTTGCCTGCAGTAGTATACCTGATAGTCATCTGAATTAAATTCCTCCATTCCTGTCCATTTTAGTTCGCTGATTCCTAAGATGTTGATGTTCAGTCTTGTCATCTCTTGTTTGGCCACATCCAGCTTGCCTTGATTCATGGATCTTACATTCCAGGTTCCTATGGAGCATAGCTCCTTACAGCATCGGACTCTCCTTTCACCACCAGATACATCTGCAACTGAGTGTCCTTTTGGCTTTGACCCAGTTGCTTCATTCTCTCTGGCGCTACTAGTACTAGCCCTCTGCTCTTCCCCAGTAGCACACTGGACACCTTCCGACCTGAGGGGCTCATCTTCCGGCGTCATATCTTTTTGCCTTTTGGTACTGTCCATGGGGTTTTCATGGCAAAGATACTGGAGTGGGTTGCCATTTCCTTCTCCAGTGGATCATGTTTTGTCAGAGCTCTCTGCTATGACCTGTCCGTCTTGGGTGGCCCTGCATGGCATAGCTCATAGCTGCATTGAGCTACGCAAGCCCCTTCGCCACGACAAGGCAGTGATCTTTACCTGCTCATAAAGAGTTTGGACAAACACAAATCAAGTTAATAGCATGTTATGTCCTGTTAACACTGGGTCATATAATGAATTATTAAAGCCTTTGCTCAGGTTATTTAATATTTATTCACTTGATACAAATTCTTTTTGATTTTTTGTAAACTGTCCAGAATTTTTCTTCGTGAAAAGGTGGTACAGAAATACTTTAAATTGCTGGGAGGGTGAACAGAAGGAAGATCGCTGGTGATTTGCCATTGACTTCTGATTTCTGATTCCCAATTGTTTAATAGGGAATAAGAACAAAACTGGCTCCCACAGCTTTGCCCTGAAATAGACCACTGAAAAGAAGTCAGCTTGTGATATACAGAGGTGAGCTCCATTCAGTTCTGGTTCCTGAGCAATGGGCACAGGGCTTTTTAAATTCTAAGTGTGTGTCTTCTGTTCGTCTCTAGTTGGTGGATCAGGGAGTTCTTGTAAAAAGAAGGGTAGATCCCTCAATCCTGAAAGCTGCCCTGGCCATCCCCATTTAAAAGTTAAGGAACTCCCCTCCAAGAATGTGTTCCAGTTAAGTTGTTGGTTACATTGATTTGATGATGAAGCAGCAAGTGGTGCTCAGCTCTGTAAAAGTTGTAGGAATTCTTTTATTTATCCTGTCCACATTTAGGCAGACAAAGGTCTACAATGCTCAGCAATCCTCAGGAAGATTTATTTTCAGTCTAAATATGCATAGGATTGTGACTTGCATGTATGAGATGGGCAGCTTGATAAAGCTGCCCATCATGCATTATGGATTATGCATTATGGACAGCAAGGTAAAAATGAAGTGTGTGAAATCAATGAAATCAAATCAATGAAATCACCTGAAATCATCAGCAAATTTACAGCTGGAAATATATTAAGCTCCTATTGAATTTTCATTTCAGCTCAGTGAAGATTTTCTATTTACTGCTTCCCTTTGATAGCCTAACATGGGCCTGATCCACAGAGTTGGATCCCCTGTTTTGAGGATGCTCACACTGAAATCACTAGTTGGTGCTTCTTTCCCCTCCAGGAGAAATAATTGCAGACGACAAATGAAAATGTTAATTGGTTGTTAATTTGCTGTATCTGCTTTTAGTTTTGTCACAGAATTGAGATCTGGGCACTTTTCCTTTCCTTGTCCTTTTCCTGGGCACAAGAGCTTTTCCTTTCCTCCTCTTCCATACATAACCTGTAGGTGGTGCTGTGGAATAGTTCAACTAGGCAGGTGAAAAAAGCTGTACTCTTACAGTGAAATACTGGATTTTCCCTGCTCTATAAGAACAAAAAACAGACAGTCAAACAACCTCACTGAAAGTGTTCTTTAAATACAGAAATGAATCTGAAGGGTCATGATGTCATCCACCTGTAAGTAAGTGAGCAGAGAATAAATGTTGAATACATGCCTTATATACAAAGCCTAAAGAAATACTATTCAGGCAGGACAACCATGTTCCAGGCAAGGTAACCAAACTATTAATCCTTTAAGTCCCCTACCAAGACATCCATCATGCCTTGGTAAGAAGTCCAGCTGTTTTCTGAGTGCATCTGAGATTCTGGTTTGTATCAGATCCTAGCCCATGGCCTTCTAAAGTTAGATGTCCATACATTACAATGAAACATGTTTATTTTCCAAGTACACCTTAGCCAATATTATTGTATTAAGGACCACATTACTGCATTTGCCTTACCTATTTGTGTTGGGGGATGATAAAAGCTGGACAGTTTGAAGGAAATATAGTCTAGACAATGTGGTGAGACAAGAAGAAAACAAGAAAAGAGAAGAATCTTGACATTTTTGAGATTCTTAAATGCCACAAAGCTATTCTGTGGCATTTATGAATTCCATTGTCCAGGAAGACCAAACTTAAAGCTTTGAATTACATCCTGGACACCACATGAAACCGTGTGCAGGACAGATGCAGAACACATTCCATTATTATAAGCTTTAGACCCTGTAGTTTATAATACTGGGATGCATTCCATGCAAAATTGTTGCTCCTCCTGCTAACATCCTTTAAATATTTGAGCACTGTCTATATAACCTCTCATGGGCCATTCTAGGGTATAGAAAGGAAAAGGTCATTTTCCCCCCTCTTATTTAATTCCCCAAAGCTTCATGGCATGGTCTTCATTTGGATTCTGTGTGCGTGATAAATGAACAGGCAGATGGAGTAATATATGCCTCTTTCTGATAACTGTCCAAGAAAAACGTTGCTTCATTAAAGGCATTCCAATATTGATTGCACTCTCCAATAACAACTATTTGAAATATTTCCTTAATTCCTCAACCTTGACTATGAAATAATTCACTCTGTATGATGGAAGACCTTTCTACTCGAGGGCTTCAGAACATCCAGGTTACACTCTGAACTGCACAACTCTCGGTCTTGCAAGGCGCCTGAAATTTCAAATGGGCTTTCTGGCAATCTCTTCCTTCTTTTATAATTGGCCATGTCCTAGTCCTATTGGTTTGGAATACAGGTCTGAAAAATGAATGGACAAAGCCTCCAAAAGACTAAGAAACCGAAGGGTGCCTTGCATTAGCCACCCAACGGTCAAAATGTGAGATCTGGGCAGAGGTCAATAACTTTATCCAGAGATTTATCTCAGAAATAGTGAGTAGGGAATGCACTCAAGGGAAACTCAAGAGCTAATCGCAAGGCAATGTAGCACAAGAAACAAATAGGTTTTCAGTATCAGGGCAGAGAATGAAATCAATTTCACACTAGATTTAACAACAAAGAGTCTTCTGACACTTTAAAGACTAACACATTCTTATGGCATAAGCTTCCATGGACACAGATTTAGCGATTCTACCAGTGCCAGCATTTGTAATAAATCATTTGTACTGCCTCTGTTGATGTCGTTGTGTAGAATTGGAGATTGGAGGTGCTTCCAGACAGGTGGTTTCTAGGATAGCAGAGGTGGCAGAAAAAATGTGGGAGTGCTACAGGTGGAAGACGATGTCACCAGTAATCATGAAGGGTTAGCAAAACTGGAAAGACAAAAAGGTTGTTTCTCCATTATCCAAACGTTACCTGGCCACAAAATGGATCAAGGACCTACCTCAGGTTGTGACTTTGGAGGCACAATTTTTAAGGATGGATGATTTTATCCAGACTAGGCTTCAAACTTACCAGTGCCAGCCTCTTGCTACAGGGTAGAAACTTGCTTCCTCTCAATCATTTTCCAACATTTGTTGTTGCATCCACAAAAAGCAATGCAATGTGAGGGACTCCTTCCACGTGAGGCTGCCCATGCTCTTTCCTAAAGGGTTGAAGTCAGTTCATTGCCCCAAGTCTTTGCCTCAGAGCTGCATCTGCTTGTTGCAGTTCCTCAACCTCACATGCTTCTTTCTGTTTGATTAATACTAATGAGGCACTTTTCCATTAGCAAGGTTGTGGAGCTTTCATTTTGGTTAACTAGCGATGAAAAACATGCCTGTTTCTGCAAAATGTATGGGCTTGGGCAAACACACAAGCTGCAGCATCTCTCCCCCACACTTACCACCTGCCACTTCCTTGTGGCTGAAGTGAACCAAACACCCCATTCCCAAGAAGCAATTCTCCCTCACAGTGCTGCGTATTGAAACCACGTGTTGAAATGGGTTCTGGGCCTGGAGACAAGCTGGCTCATTAACCCAGAGAAGGTTGCAAAGAACAAGGGAACAATTTCCTCCTCCTTCTTCCCTTGTAAAAACAGTCTACAATGCAGAAGGCCTGACAGCTTTGCCAAAGGCCTTTCCTCATCAGCGAACCCTCATCCTCTGTTAGTAGCAGGTCATGGTCCTAAAACTCCAGACTGCTGGCTACTTCTCTAGCACCACATAAACAAAGTCACACTGTTGCACTTCCCAACAATTAACCTGTTGTAACTGTGTGCCTTCTGGTCCCCAAAACATCCATTAGTTCTTTTAGGGTTGGAAGACAATGTAGTGAAAGGTGGTATGTGTGAGAGAGAGATCCATCATTTTACCACCTTGTAAATGAGTTGGCTGGAGTATGCTTAATATGTGCCAGTGGTAATCAATTCTCACTAAGTGGGGATGCATGTGTAAATATAAGATGTCAATTGCAAACCCAGATGGTTGTTAAGTAAGCCATGTGCTTATAAAACCCCCTGCTGTGCCCAAATGCAAAGTACCTGCCATTGCCATAGCTATGACAACCCATGTGCCATTCACATGATCTTCCCACAGCTTTGTTTTTAAACAGGGAAGAATCGAATCTGATTATCAAACAGTATCTCTGTCCTCCCACATGTGGTTTGAGAGGCAGAAACTGTGGTGAGCTTCAATGTCTTTTGAAAACTTTCTTGTTTTCACTGAATCAAGCTGCTGAAGCATCACTATGCCAACTAAATATTAACGGAAGTGACATGAAATAACCTTCTTCCTTCACAATGCCCATGTGCCTGTCCTTCAAAAGCAAAACCTAACAAGCAATAAACTCAACACATGATCAACATGACAAAAATTTCACCCACTCTATCTTCTCTGAAAAAGGAAACAATTTGATTTGAAACTCAAAAGTGTCAAGACCAGGAATGATTCTCCCATGGAGAAGCTCCCCCAGTGGGAATGGTCTGCCTCTTTTAGGTATCTAACTGCACTGGCTGGGGCACTGGTGGTGGGATACCGCATAAAGCCTACAAAGATTACCTGAGAAAGAGCAGGCAGGGTCATCTAGAGGTTGGTGTCCTTCAGATGTTCTGGCCCTACAAAAAAAACCATACCTCAGTGAGCAAGCATCTGCTTTGGATGCCAATGGTACCAGACCAGATCCCTGCCATCTCCAGTTAGGGTTCGAAAATATCTGCCTGATACCGCTTGCCGCCGACCCTTGTCTGCAGTACTGGACTAGAATGAGAGTGGTCTGATTTCTAGCTTCCTAACATTTAGGGCTTTAAAGATCATTTAAAGATCCGGTATCATTTTGAATTGTGTCCAGATGCCAGCTGGGAGGCAGTCAAGCTGGTACCACTGAGGCACAGTAGACTGTGTGAGGAGTGCCAGTTAAAACCTTCAGGCTTCTGGGGGCCATTGTTTGGGCACAGACTGCCACAGTGCTTAAAAGCAAGAGAGCAAATTTTCCATAAGGCAGGTGCCATGTTGCTATGTTTTAGTTACTTCTTTATGAGATGGGCACTAGTTTCAAGCAGTTCTCTTTAAAATGTCCGTCTGCCTTCTTTCTGGGAAGGAAATGTCTTATTCACTGCATAAAAATAGTTTGGTTTTTATAAATTTCTCCTTTGAATGGAAATCTTATTGTACCCTTTAGGTAATTTTATATCATCTAACAGAGGTAACCTGCAGTAGTTTTAGAAAGCCTCAGAGGCACTTTACAGAAAGAAAAGAAGTCTGTCCATATACTTCAATTCCTTTGATGTGTAGGAGCACCCTAATGCTGCCCATATTTGAGAACATTCCTCAGTCTCGGACAATGTCTAGCAGTCAGGCTTTTAATGGCTTTCTTTTTTTCTATAATTGCAGAAAGGTAGACATTTGGTTGGGTTAAGATGTTTGATGGGTTGGTGACAGTAAAAGATTTCAACTCTCTCCCTTCCCCCACTCTCTCCTCTACTTTTCACATGGCAAAGAAATGAAACTCTGGATCCAAACCGCCCTGAACTCTGGGGAAGCTCTGATCTGTCAACAGGGTTTGCAGCTGTCTTCTGACTCTGTAATGGGAAATGGAATGACCTGTGCTCTGTGTTATTTTAATACCATGCTTCATTGTGCGAGCTACAACAAGTTTGTTTCAGCCCTCCAAACACCCAACACCTTTGCCATGAGAAGGCTGCGTAGGAAGAAGCAGGTGAAATGTGAGAAGGCTGAAAGGAGAAAAAAATATCTCTGTTCTGGCCTTCCAGCTGCATGAGTCCGATTGCCCAATTGTTATATCCAAGCAAATGGGCATGAGATCTAAAATTATACCAAAAAAATTCGATGTAGTGTCGGGGATCTTCATGGTACATCAAGTATGTTATTTAGCAAGATATTCACGTGAACAGAACATGGTTCTGTCTCTGAAAGTCTTCAAAGTTAGTCCTGTCTTATGTTTATTTGGGAAAATTCCTGGTATGCTGGAGGAGATTAAGAATGTAGGTTGACTTCTACATGTATGACTGAGACTGCTAAAATTAGAGAATGAATGAGCTTTATCTCAAATCATGCTAGGAAGTAAACTCATCTAGCCTGGAAATGAGTGGCTGAATTTGATCCACGCCCCGTTGCCTAGGAAGAAAAGAACTCCTGCTTCACATTCCAAACCAGGCTATCACATGCGTGCATGGTTTTATGTCTGCTGAGAGCCTGCAGTGGGCATGCATCCTGGACTTGTGTCTGCAGAGTGTGCATCATTGCTCTCTGGAACACAGGTGACCTGGCTGCTTGGCTTGGCTCAGGTTGGCCTGGACACTCCATCTTCACAAGCAAGCAGCTGGAAATATGTCTTGAGGGCATGAGTGGCCTATGAAGCTTGTGTCTCAAGGGTTTTGTTTTGTGTCCCAAGTCTAGTCTCCTGGTCTCTGTACAGGCCTGAGCACCAACCTGGTACTCTGCCTGTGCTGCAAATCAGGCTTAGGAAAAGTGCCAATGGAAGCTTTTTCCTAAGCCTAAGTGAAGCAAGGAGCAGATTTTCTTTGCATGATCACAGTGGGGAAGGGAAGCATTAAACATCCCCTCTGTGGGTATTGTTGTCCAAATAAAAATCCCACCCATGCTTGTAATTAAATACAAAACAGCTATGCAGTTCTAAGCCATGCAATTAGAATCATGTGTAGTTAAGCCGTAAGTAAAAGTCTGCATCAAAAGCAACCAGATCGATAATTTCTTGAATAGGAATATTTACAGTCTACCTGCCAAACATAAATTGCAATTGATGAAAATAAACTGCTTCAGACTGGCTAGTAATTATAAGATCTCACTTTGACCATGCACGTGTCATTTTTTTCCTGCTAATTTATTCTGGTTAAAAATAAAATAATGACTACGGTGCAACTATAATTGGTTCATTAAAGGCATTGATCAGTACCTTTATGACCAGAGTGGGCAACTTGTGGCCCTCTAGGCGTTTGGCCTACAACTCCCATGATTCTTCATCATAGGCTATGCTGGCTAGGGCTGATGGTAGTTACAGGCCAAGACATCTGGAAAGCCCACTCTGCTGGTAAGGAATAATTTAAAGACATTACCTCCCTCTCTCCCTCCCTCCAAAAAGAAGAGCCAGCAAAAGATATGCAATGTGACAAAAAAGAAGTAAGACTTCTTTGTAAGGACCAAGCAATACTATAGATAATATGCTGTTTAGTTGTAAAATCAACATAATTTATGCTGTGGCCATAGGGCAGAGGTGGCGAATCTAGGGCATGTGTGCCACAGCTGGCACGCAGAACCCTCTCTATCAGCACGCGAGCCAAGTCACTCCAGCATCACCCCAGCAGCCGAGCATCAGATAACAACGCACATAGAGGCCATGCGCATGCTCGGAAAGGAGTAGCGGCACCAGGCGATTATATCACAAGCTGCATCTCATTAGCTGCGACTCATCTGAACTTTCGTATGGCCAGTCAGTGTACTGCCAAGGATTTGCTTGGACTGGCTGTGAGTTGTTTTTTCTAAACTAAAACCTCACTTTCCAGGTTTTATTGCGGTGTTGGCACTTTGCGATAAGTAAGTGGGATTTGGGTTGCAGTTTGGGCACTTGGTCTCTAAAAGGTTCGCCATCACTGCCCTAGGGGTTCCCACCTTGCAAGATGGTAGCCTCCAAATGTTGGTTCTTCCATGTATCAGTGCCATAATGGGCTGAAGGCAGCAAGGTGGGCGGCATGGCGGAGGACAGCTTTGCCATTGCTGGGTTTTTCATTGCATTCAGAGGGGACTGGAAGAGGCTAGAAGAGGCTCAAAATAGCTTGTATGCTGGGCCCTCCTGTCTCCCCTCCTCCCCATTCCCTGGAACACCCCCTTTCTGACCTTGGAGACCACTGACACAGGTCTTTCCATGCTGGCTGCGAGGGGGTCAGATCTCTTTTGAGGGCTGAGTGCTTTCTAACCATGGATGGGGCATCCCGATTACCGTGGGTGGGGGAGGCAATTGCTAGGACCAACAGGATTTGCACCATTGCTCAGGAAACATATAAAGAAACATCAGTGGAAAACTGGTGCTGGTGCTGTGGAATTTCTGCTCAGTCACGTGACCGTCAGCCTGTAGCATGCTGCAAGCTTCCACCTTTCTTCCCATCATTGTTCAATGTTTACATGAAAGCACTGGTGGAAATCGTGTGGATGTTTGGACCATATGACTGGCCCAGCTCCATCTCTCATTATGTCCCAGGGGAGGCTGTAGAACCCTTGAACCAGCATCTGGAGGCTGTTTTGGGATAAATCAGACCAAACAAACTAAAACTTAAATCAGACAAGGCAGAGGTACTGTTAGTTGAGAAACCATCTTCTGGGGCTTAAAGTTGTTCTTAGATGATATTGCCCTCCACCTAAAAACACAAGCCCAGGAGTACAGGCCTTACCTCACTCACACATGTACTAGTGAGGCCTGTGCTAGGCTAGTATAAGGTGCTGTATGTGGGGTGCTCTTTGAAGGCAATCCGGAAACTAGAATGCAGCTGCCTGAGGGTCGGTGGAGTGAGGAAATCAGATCACACAATGCTCAAACTGAGGAGGAGCAGAAGCTATCAGAATTCGTTCCTCAAGCAACTGGCAGGATCCGTGCCATGGGCATGGCTTAATTCCTGGCAAGCGCCACATGAATCCTGGACATGTGGACTCATGGCTGTGGCAAAGAGGACCAGAGCCCAGCCCAGAGACTCTGTCAGATTCCCACCCCAGAAGCAGAATCCTCACACATCCTTAGCATATAATACGCCTGATTCATTGCTTACCAGTGTGCCTGTGAGCCAAATTGGAAGTGCTGGTTTTAAAGTCTTAAAAAGCTTGGAACCAAATAACCTGAAGGGCCACCTTCACCTTAATCAGTCTGGCCACACTCTAAGATCAGCAAAAGAGGTGCTTCTCACTTCCCTCCCTGAAAGACAGTTAGGTGGTTGAGTACACAAAGAGGTCTTTTCCACAGTGACCCCACACTTGTGGAGTTAGTTGCCATCAGAGGTTCTCCAGGCCTCATAATTGCATGCTATTAAGAAGGTCTGAAGACTTCCTTGTTTACTGTGCTGTTCCCCTAATTATATTTTATCAGACTGGGCTGGAACTGCTGTAGGTACAGCCTTATGCTGGTGTTATGTTGTTTTATGGAATTTTAGCAGCTTTTATTGCCACATCAAGGGTTTTTTTTAACAAATTATATGCACTTTTTCTTATGAATTGATTCTATGCACCTGGGGAAAGATCCTGCCCTGAAAAGCATCCTCTAAGTATTTAGAATAAAATACATGCATACTACTCAATTTAAATTAGCCTGTTTTGTTTTCTTTTCTGGTTTAAGAACATAAGAGCCATGCTGAATCAGACCAAAGCTCCACCTTGTCCAGCATTTTGCTCACACATGGCCCAAGAGCTGCCAATGGAAAGCCCACTTGGTCTGAAAATGCACCCTCGAAGTGCGTCTCTGTCCCTTTCCTACCCCATTCAGTTGTGAGTAACTCTTGATGCTTCTAGGCAGGCTGTCATTGTGCAACCACCCTGCCCCATTCATAGGGTGGTCCAGACATTGCTGTCACCTGCCTTCCCATATTTTCTCACTGCTGCTTCCATCTCTTTTCTGTCCAGGAACAAACCCAGTGAGGAAGAAGAGACAGAACAGTTGTGCAGTGTTCTTGCTGGGTCATGTTTGGAACCCTCTGCCTGGAAATCACACCATGGTTATGCCCGAGTAGGGCTGGACCATGGACACTGGCTGGATGCATTCGCAACATGGGTGAGGGTCCCTGGCCCCACACCCACCATCTATAGCGAGGGCAACTGTGGAAGAATCTTGTCCTTGGTGATACAATCACACAGCCAAATGGTGCAACTTGGTGGTGTAACGTGGTGTCCTGCAACAGCAGGGAATTGGACCTGATGACCTTCATGGCCCCTTCCAACTATTCTATTCTATTCTATTCTATTCTATTCTATTCTATTCTATTCTATTCTATTCTAATGATTCTATGACATCTTGATTAGATAGATGGCTCTATGATGCCCCTTCAGAAGTTCTCCAAGTGATCTCTGGGATATCACCATGAAGATACCCTCTCAAGATTTTTAAAAATGATGTTAAAGCAAATAGATTTAGAACCAGTGGCAGTGAACAGGCTCAAACAAAATGAACGAATGTGGGACACAAACTTGTTTCTGCTGATCTCCTTCTTCCCCCACTGCTACTTTCACACAGACCCCCGCTCCTCCCGATCTTCCCATAAATTAAGGGGAACACTATAAAAATGGCTAGTCTGCCCTCCCCCCACCCCAATTTCCTTGGCACGCCAGCTCTGCTCGCATTTTCCAGACGCAGAAGGCGAGCGCTCGATGAGGCCTAGAGCACAAGGTAGGCCCACAGCCCACATTCTAACCCCATCTGTGAAAACAGTGAGAGTCTAGACGTGCATGCCCCAACACTGCCTGGTATTGTTCAGTCCAAGCACCGCCAGCTGTTGCGCTGGCAGAAACGCCGACATCAGTCACCTGGCTCAGGGGCGTGAGGCAGGACAGGCTCAGGTCTGGGGGAAGAAGAGGCACGCTGGAAGGGGAGAGGGAGAAAGCTAGAAGGCCGGGTGGGTTTCTTCTTCAAAGGCTTCCTGCACAGGATGAAACATTTGTGATGTAAAGTGACCTTCTGATACTATCAAGGGAGGTCATTGGCTAATTTATTATTAGCAAATGTAGTGGAAGGAGCATATATTTTAAAGGCAAAGTTAGAACAAGTACAAGAACAGCAAATCATTTCTGCTTTCTCCCAGCTCAGTTATGAAGGGTGCTGTATTTTAAAAAGTAGTATCAGTGAACACTCAAGTTTTCTTTACACAATTTGTGGTGACAAAAATGGTTTCACTATTTCACTTCCAGATCCAGTTCAGTCTATATAGATACAAAGAATGTTAAGATTTCAGCTATAACTTTCTAACTCAGGTCATTTGCAGATCACTGTAGTTCTGTTTCAAAATCTGCACTTCACCTGTGCGAGCATACAGCTGAGATAGTAACACTGCTATTATTTGCATTAAGGTGAATTAAGAGACCTTGCTTAGATAAATGAATCTGCTGAAATGAAGTGAACTGAATTAGACAGCCATCTTAGATACACTTATCTGAGACTAAGTCCCACAATCCTCTGCACTGTTCAGGTGGAGTGGTGTGTGTGTAAATGCCATGATAACTTAAGAGTATGCAATTATTTTGCTACCCGCCCATGGAGCCTTATGGCTAATAGTGTGGGATAAAAATCAAATAAATAAATAAATTTCATTCAGGCTCAAGCAGTTTCTCAGTTATTCAAACACATATGGAATATTACATATAGATATTTTGACATTTTGTAAACTGCCATGGGAATCTATGGAAGGATAGGATATATATTTCTGAAATAAAACCAATAAATAAAATATGTTGCTTGCACATTTATCACATCATCCTTCACAGGTGTTAAGTATGCAAAAGAATACATATATAGAATTGGTCCCCAACACTGCAAAAGTAAAGAGTGTCTTGAACCAGCAGTTCCTTATGTAATATAATGGTGGGAGCATGCCAGATGTCACTTGTGGGTCTCCTGAGAAGAAGACACTCAGGTGAACTCAGTGAGTACTCCAGTATTCAAGGATCATGAAGCTGAGTGCCAGGAGGAACTTTGGGTGACAGGATTAAGGGATTACTCCCACACACCCTTCCACGGTCCACCTGAGAATTCCAGGCTGCACTCTTCCAACAGGTTTAGTTTCAGCCCTTGTTTCCCCCTGCATTAACCCTTAATATCCCCCAAGTCTCATCCACCGTCCCAAGTGACCTATTGCCCCTTAGCTGAGCCTGAGCAGCACTTACGCCTAATTTGACTGGTTTGTTTCACTTAAGGAAAAATATTCTGCAATTTGCATATTTTATTCCCCAGAGTAAGAAGAGTGGATAAATTATGGGCTATTTCATAATACTTTTGCAATGGTCATGTAAAACCAAAGCATTTCTGTGAGAAATGAGGACCGAGCCAAAGCAGAGCTGTTTATTCAGCCTTAGATCATCCGCAGCATAGGAACTGTCTTCAGTGGTTTCCGAAACCATGAATGTGCCTCCAGGCTCCAGCTGGATTTCCACAACTGCATCCAAAGTGCAGCGGGTTTGGATGTGCAAAGCAGCTTCTGATTTTTGCCTGGCTGTGTGATCCAAAGTAAATGCAAAACCAGACTTATTTATCTAAACCCTGCATCTCCTAGCGAGCCATTGCCAAAGCAAAATCAGACACAGCCATATGGCATTCCAGTGATGGAGATGCAGTGCAGTTGCCCCTATCTTTGGCCATACAAACCTCTTCCAACTTATAGCATGTTTATCTCATCTTTCCTCCAACAGGGTCAGGGTACCAAATGTGCTTTTGCTCTTTTTATTCCCACAACATCCTTGTGAGGAAGGAATGAAATAGTGGACACTGAGAATTTTGATCTTTGGAGGTTCTAATATGGATTTAGCAAATTCACACCTCCTGTTCCAATATGCAAACTGAGACAAAACTGCATCTTGGAATCCCCACTTTTCTGAACTTGGTAACACAGTTCATAAAAAAGCAGCAAAATGTGCATATTAATGAAAAATGTGCACAAAATGCATATATTTGATAAACTGCCCACCTAATGGCAGTACAACAATTTAAAGTAATTGGAAAAATGTGTGCATTTAAAAAAAAACACAAAAGAACATGCATTTGGGGCAATGCACAAAAATACAAATGTCCTTGCAGACTTTTAAAAAATACTCATTTATGCAAGAATGGGACAGAATGAGTTTAATCCTCAAAAACCTGAAATTGTCAGATCCCTCCCTCCTCTGTTTGGGAAGTTAAGCTGAGAGAGACAGTGACTAGGCTGAGGCTGAGTGGCAACTGGAATCTGGCTCTCCCCAAGTCTTAGTGTGACACTCAAATAGCTTTCGCTTTTGTATAGGGAGGGAACATGTCATCACTACAACAAAGGCAAAGCATTTAATCCAAGTTCATTGCTACTAAACCTAGATTTCTTGTATTCCAAATGCAAGGGTTCATAAATGGGTTGAGCCAACTCAGCACAGGACGGAAGACTTACCAGTGACCAGGGACTTAATCTGTGACTTCAAGAGCAGGCCCTTCACCCCCGCCCCCCGTGGGTTTTCTTTCCCTGCCTTTCCATATATTCCATTACACAGCCACAGGTTGGCACTGCAATAAAGCTATGATATAGTGCAGCCTTCCCCAACCTGGTGGCCTTCAGAGGTGTTTGGACCACAACTCCCAGAATTCCCATCCAGCAGGACCATTAACTGGGAATTCTGGGTGTTGCAATCCAAATGTGTTTGCAAGGCACAAGGTTGGGGAAAGCTGTGGAATTCAAAATACACGAGTCTCTAATAGTGCCTCACCATGAACTTAGGAAATATACCTGACTTTTCTCACAAGATACAAAAATGACCCCAAAACACTGGAGAGGCCCTGAATGATGGTGGCATTGTGTAATGCGCCTGCAAACTACCTACGTGAGGAATCACAAGTGCATAATAAATGGCTCACATAGAGAAGCTCTAAAGCTAGCCAAGTTTCACATCTATACTTAACTCAGAGTAACTGCCCACTATCCACATGAGTAGAGTTGTAGTTTTATATATACAAGTTCCTGGAATGGATTAAGTTTCTTCTTACGCCTTCCTTATTTAGTACAGGAGGCTTTCCAGGCTTAATGATTACCATTCTCTGAAATACTATATCCCAGTAAGGCTGTAGTGTTATAAGCCTCACATATTGGCCTGGGTTTTTCAAACGAGCTAGGACAGAATGAACAATCTTCAGCAAAAATAAGATGTACTCATAAAAATAGAATAGATTATAAATTCTGATGTGCCAAAGGAACAGAAATATAGCATGCCAGAACGGTTAACGCTCTGATTTAGTGTGAGATGGTAAAATGCATATGACATGCTGGAGTCTTCACAGGTTGCAGGTATGCTCTGAAGCAACCAGGTGACTTGGCTTTGTTCCTCGCAGGCAGACAGTGAAACATTTATTTCTGTTCCTCCACATCTTAAAGAATGCCATATTCTTCACAACAGGTGAAAGTTCTGATTCAAGTTTGGTTAGTAGTGACATCTCAAGTTTGCTGCTATGAAAAGCATCTTAATTACTGTTTTAGTGGCACAATGCTATGCATGTTTGGGCAGAAAAAAATCTTATAATTGCAAGCATTCCCCAGCCAGCATCATAAATAAAACAAAATTACTGTAACATAGGCAGAAGGGCAGCTGCTCATCAGGAGCTGATTTGTGTTTAACAGGAACTGTCTACAGAATATCTCCAGTCCAAAAGCAGAGTTGAAAATTAATGTAGATCCATACATTATACTAATAAGGAATAAACAATATAGAGGTATGTCCAAGTTAAACCTGGGAAATGAGTATGTCTCTATTCCAGTATGGCTCAAGTATAGGCAACATGACTGTACAATCATCAAAAATTGTCCCAAGATCAATACACAAAACAACACAGAACAAGAAGACCTCATTATTATCTGGTATAACATTATTCACGTTCCTCACTGGGTGAAACGCTCTTTGGATTGCTACACTGATGGAGTGACAAAAAGGTATTTGAAGGGATGTCAGTGATGGCATGAGAAATTAGGCTTGTGTTACATGTAGCACATCTATAGGAATGATCCAATGGCAATTTCCAGTCAGCCAAGATGCATCCACTCAGCCCATACTGAACGAGAGCAATCATAACCACTGCCTAAGGCCAGCTGAAGAAGGTCTGGATGGGGCAGAAGAAGCTGCCGGTACACCTGAAACACCTCTCCAGTCATAGGTTTACTTCTGGCAATCTTTCAGCTAGTAGAAGGCTCATTTGAAGGTGTTCTGGGGGAAGGCTGGGGTGGCTTTGAACCCCATGGATCCAAAGTCCACTTGCTCTCCTTATCCCCTCTCCCCTAGCAGAGGGCTCCCCAACCTACATCAGCTTCAGACTCTAATACTTATTTCCCATTCTATTGCCTTCAGAGAGGACACAGATATCTACCTCCATTACTCATAAAGCCAGGCTTTGGAAATGATTTGGGATCTGCTATGAAAGTCTGGACCTAACTTCAGCTTTCTCTGTTAATATGACCATATGAAGTGGCTCCTTGGGATTGGTGATGCATCTAACTAAGACCTATGGTAGGAAGACTCCTCTCCAGCTGTTTTCAGCTGGATTGTGCATGCATGTGTCTGTGCAGCAAAAGTAAGCTATTATGACAAGATTTCTAAGGCTGGTTGTACCTGGCCAATATTATATTTCCTGTTTGTTTATAGGACCCTTCATCTGCAGTATAGCACTTGTGCTTATTGCTGAAACTAGACAGTTCCTGGTGTTCTTACCGAGAACTGAGAAAAGTAATAGCTCTAAAGATGCTGTATAGTAATAATCCAGTATGTGCTCATGGAGAATCCAAAGAATAAGATGCAGCTTAACATTCAAAGGGAAATATCTGGGTCACTAATATCTGTGGAATATCTCAGTGCTTCACACAGGCCATTCGCTGGGCCCCTGTTATACTTGCTAAGACTGCTTAAATTTTGGGGTCTCAAACTACGGCCTGCGGGCCGCATCCAGCCTACCCATTTATCTTGCCCACCTTTTAATTATGCGAGCCCAGATGTGGCCAGGCCAAGGGCGGCCGGTCCCGTGCTGAGGCCTTGCTGTGCGCTGCTGCCTTCCAACTGGCCCCCTGTTAAAAAAGTTTGAGGACCCCTGGCTCAAATCAATGTCACCTAGATTTAAATAGCCTGGCCATGAGAAAGATTATAGATTTGGTTTTGCTACCAGATAGGACATGGAATGAAATGCATATACAGCAAAGCACTTTGCATATGTGAGGCAATGTAGAAATGGCAACTAATAATGATAATATATTTTTTCACACACTCTCTTGCTGTCTCTTAAATAAACTTGACTTAAGGGGCAGTGTCAGCACTGCCCGTCTGCTACACTCTTGACACACCACTAGTGCAAGCAGCTTCTGACAATGTGCCAAAAGTGTATGGTGGGATGCTCAGTTTCTCCGGGGAACCTGCCCGCCAGGTTACGCTGCTGCTGCACTGGTTGCTCACAGTAGCAGCACAGGTGTTGCCCAAGGACCCAGAAGCTTGTATGTGCGGTCTGACCCAGTTTGCTCCTGGCATGTTTCTTAGGAGCATCCCTGCCTGCTAGGAAGTATGGTTTCCCAGAGCACACTATAAACCCAACAATGGCAGCTCAGTGAAAACTCAGTAATTGAAAATGTTGGGGGTCCTGACAAAATTAGAGCATTGGGGACCCTTGGGGAAAGGTTGCATTATTGAAACTGCTTTAAGCATCTGCTTCTATGGTAAATAATTAATCCGTTCTGCTGATGGGATTGTGCAGAGGCTAAAACATAAAATTGCACATCTACGGGGAGGGGGAGATTCCATTAGCAGTTGCCCCTCCTTCATGCACCCCTGCACCCACATGTCCCCAGAATCGGCTCGGGACAGATCCTCAGTGTAGGGTGGCTAGCTGCCCTCTTTTATAAAGTACAGTCCTCTGTTCGAATGGCTGTCCAGTTTAAGTCAGAAGGCCTTGAAGTTGCCCATCAACCCACCTGGACAGCATGGCACACAGGTCACCTGGTTCACCGTCTTCCATTCTGTTAAGATGTACTTTGTGTCTATTTACATTATAATTATCTCTGAATTTGTCTCTGTCTTCATAGCTCTCAGCCCCTGCTTCCTCCAAGTGAGTACCTATGGGACCAGGTCAGACTGGGGCTACGGTTCATGGGTAGGGCAGATTTACAGCTTCCCACCAGCTGCATTGTTCCCCTAAATCCAAACTGCCATGTGCAGGGGATAAAGAAAGAAAGAAATCTCAACTGGGTTCAATAGAGGGTTTCCTCTCTTGTTAGTTCCCACATGTGCATAGAATTGGAGGAAGGGCAATTTAAATCTTGCTAATATGCCCATTATGGCCCTGGACTAGATCAGGGACATTTACCTGGAAGTAAAAAAGAAAGAAAGCTAACCATGTTGGTTTGAGACCCACACTGTAAACAGATTTGGGCTTCACACTGACTAAGTCTATTCAAATTATCCTAGACAATTTTAAATCAGGTCTAGCATCATATTTACCTGCATATCTAGTTCTGGGTGTTGGTTTCAATGAGGTACTCTCAGCTGCACACAGCAGCCTGATTTTGAACACTCGATGTTTATAACACTGGCAACACTGGCAACTCCGGCCAAGCTCAGAGTCAAGATTCAAGAGCAAATGACATAACACAGCATGGACCCTTCAGGACCTAGGCCTCAGTTGGAATACTGTGCCAAAAATGAAAGCAAGCAAGCTGGAAACCTCTCAGAGAGTACAAGACACGGATTCTAGTCAGACAGCAATCCAAGTCAGTTTAAACCATAAGGCCTCATATACAATGCACCTGCTACTGTTGTCCAGTGTCTCTTGGTGCAATTAGTTTTCCCTTTCCAGCTCGTGCATCCTTTCTTCAGCTTACGACGTGTGAGATGAAAAACTGAAGCTCCCGGTGCTACAGAGCAATCCTAGGAGCACCCCCAAGACAGCAGGAAACATCATGGCAAATGTTATTCCACTCTGCACTTTTTAACATTCTCACCATGACGGAGAAGCATTCCTGGTGAGGGTTTCTGTACTGTTTTTGATGAGGATGAGCATCGGACAAGCACTTAGCCTTGCTTCTCGGATGTCTGCTTTGCTCTCCCTGGCCCAGCATTACTCTGTTTTAAGCGACAGCACAGCAACATACCACAACTTGGAGCGGATGTGTGGCTGTGCTGTGGTAACTGTTATCAGGCGGAGTGGGAGGGGCACAGCCTGTCTCCAAGCTTGTCATAGAATATTTATGCAAAGAGCCATTAGAATCTGCATGCATCCAGAGAGAATGCGAAACATATGTTCACTGCAGTCCCCCAGCTTGGAAATCCTAACCAGATCAGCTTGCACATGCTCCGTCTGCCATTGGCTCTGTGAGGATATCACGGGTGGTCTCCTGAAGGGCTGGCGTGTCTCCAGTTTGCCCAGATCCTTGATGTCAGGGCAGAGATGGAGCCACATCCATGGCAGGTAAACAGGGTACTTTTGAAAGTGAGAATTAAAAACATATACTGTAGGTTACCCTCTCAAATATGTTTAGCAAAGGGAAGCCCCACTGAAATCAGTGGGGCGGATTTCTGAGTAAGCAGAACTAGGACTAGCACGATTAGCAAGAATGAGGATCCACTGCACTGGTAATGTTATTATAGAGCGCCTTTCTGTCAAAGAATGGTGGCCAAGAGAATTAATGTTAAAATCCAGATTAAAAAAACAAAACTTAATAACAACTTTACATGCAAACAAATGTAATAAAAATAAAAGTAGAAACACAACAATAGAAATGAATAAAGAGCACTAACCCCCCCCCCCCCATTTAACAACAAAAAAGTTCAGATTTCATTGCTGGTTTGGAAATGAGAAAGTGGTCTCTATTGGAATATTCGTGCAATGCTGGGTAAAATGAAGGCTGTCTGCCCATCATGTTGCATTCATATTAGGCAGAAAATGCCTATAGATAAACGTTTTCAAGTGGCTTTGAAGCAATTGTTCTGAAATGTGGGAAGCAACACTGTGCTCATGTTTGTTTGTAAAACACTCCTAAAGGGATACATCTGTAAGAAAAGAACCAAAAAATTATAAAAGGAAAGGCAGGGAGTGTGCTTAGGAAGTCATCCAACCCTCACTGATATCAAAGCAAACATTAAATTGTTGTTAGATCAATCACCCAATATGCAAACAGATTTTCATGCCTGTGGCTTACACTAAGAAAGCTGGTTTGGAAATGCTCCTTAAGCATGGTTGTTTCTTGCTCATTTAATCATTCTTTTGTTTGTCTAGAGGTGGTGGAGGACTCTGAAGGTGGTTGCATTAGTGAAGCTAAAGAGCTGCAGACATACTCAGCAATTTGGATAGGAAAAAACCAGCAGGAGCCTAGAGCCACAATGGGACATACATACAATAACGTTTGACAAAATATCTTACATACACCATGCATAGATCTGCATTTGCTGCACAAAGTTGTTTTTGTATTATTACATTTGAAAAGATGTCTAAAATCCTATCAGTTCATCACCAACCACCCATGTCAAATTGGCAGGGGATTTTTTTTTGTAGCAAAATGAATAATAACAACAACTACACCTTCTAATTCATTGTGGATTATCCTACCATTGAACTCACCTTCTTAGTCATGAAAGGCTTGCTTTGTAAGGGAAGAGAGGAAGCTGGCACTTGTTCACACACACTACTGAAATCATACTAGCCTACACTCAAATGTATTCCCAGAGGAAACACCCACCACAGGCAAAGGGTCCCAACCAGTCTGCGATGGCCAAAGTACCAGGCCAGGAAACTTCTTCACGTGCTGGAGGAGCAGCAGTCCAGTGGGCTTTCCCTCCAGCATATTATTCGTGAGGGTGGGCATTCCTTGTGGGGCCCATAAATGCACAAATCCTTTTTGTACGATCTTTCCTCCATCGCTATCTGCCCTTTTTAAAGCAGGAAAAACCAAACAGATTTGACCTCTGTTTGCATGGGCTTTAGCATCGATACTGAATGCTGTATGATGGAGGGGAGGGATACCTGGTCTCTGAGGTTAAATGAATCTGTCCATTTTGTTTTCTCTCATTTTCTCATTGTCATTTTCTTTATACACTGTATTTACATTGTGCCATTTTTTCCTGACAGGAACCCATCATTCAAGGTTTACATAATCCTCCTTCTTCTTTCCATTTTATCCTTGCAACAACCCGATGAGGTATGCTAGGCTGAGAGTTAGTGACTCCCCCAGACTCCCCAGTGAATGTAATGACCTAGAAAGGACTAGATCCACAACCTCCCAACTCCAAGCCCAGCACTCTAACCACTGCTCCACACGACTCTTCCCCCAAACTTTGGAGTTTTTGAGATTTAAAAAGAAAAACTTGGAATGTTGCATTTGTTCTACTATATGCATTTTTGTACTTAATTTTGCCTCATCTAAACACTTTTAGCAAGCCATTTTCCTAACACAGTGCCTTGCTGAAGATAAGTTTCATGAATGCACACATTTGTCTATGCACTTTCCCCCAATATATGAATTCTATGCATTTTTAATGGAGAAGGCTACTGCAAGTTTAGAAGTATGCCTTTTGAAGGATAATTGAACTTCAGTACATGCCTTGTATTAAAATGTGAACCAAACTAATCCCCCCCCCGCCCGTCCCTAGTGGCCCCTACTCTACACATGAGGACTGCCAACCCACTAAGTATACAAGTCATTCCATTACCAGAATAGTGTGTTGGTCGGTGTGTTTTTCAGCCAGCAGTGACTATGGAGTAGATTGACGACTGGGCACAGCAAGTGTCCATCTTTCTCCATGGCACCAGAATGCCTTGTCCTGTGATGCTATCGCATAGCCGAGGACACCCCCGGCTGACCCTCTCTGCAAATCCTCCAACCCCCACCCCATTTGCGCTGTGGACGGCTCAAAGCCATGCCATGTCCATAGGACAAGATGTCCAGAACATTTTCCAGTCTGACCCTTTCAGGAGTTATTATCCAGTTTCTGTCTTCATGCCAAAGCCTACCAACATCATCCTTCTGGGGTTGGCTCTATATCTAGATTTGACCAGAGGCTCCTGGGAATACTTCTGCACCTGAGGGTGTGTGTGCCTGCCTAGGGAAAGGAGAATCAGCACGTCTTGTTCCTACAAGCATGTTTTTCAGCGGTATGGAAATTAAAAAGTTGTGTAAGGGCTGCTCCAGCAGAGCTTCCCCATGATGGGCGCTTGAGCAATTAGAGGTGATCTCTGAGAATGGATGAGCACTCAAAGAACCTGCTGCTGGCACAACAAATGTATAACTTGGGGAGTGGGGAAGATTTTAGGATCATGTTCTCTGACTCCTAGAGGCAAAAGAAGGCAAGGGATCCTAGAAACAGTCAGGGACTGGAACTGGTGTCTTATTATGGGACGAGCCATACATGGGATTCATGTGCTATTGAGGCGGTGCTCTCCCACTGTTTCTTAAAACCAGGGTTCTCCTCATGGGGATCTCAACAGATACCACACAGTTCTTGTCTGCTCAGTTGAACTGGAGTGTGGGGTGGCGTACAGCAAGTTAGCTGATATCAGGGAGGGCTCGGTGGCTGACCAGACACACCCAGAAGCCCAGCACATAGTTGACTTTGGAACATGTGATCACAAGATGTAGTGATGACTAGCCACTTGCATTCCTTTGAAAGATGGTTAAACAAATGCTTGTGGAATAATGGCTAGATGTCATGATGGCTGTAGTTCACCTCCAGATCAGAGGCACGATGCCTATGGACGCCATTCAATGGGGAACATGGACAGGAAGGGGTGGTTGTGCTCACATCCCACTTGCAAGCTTCCCACAGGCAGCTAGTTGGCCACTGTCTGAACAGAAAGCTGGACTGAAAGTCTGATCCAGCAGGACTCTTGTTATGTTCTTGAAGTCTTTGGATCAGAGAAACATTTGCCCTTTCTTAAGTTTTCAGGCCCTTAGTGAGTAAATTAGGATGTTTCCAAAGCCAATAAATAAGTGAATAAACAAGCAAACAAATAGGGTGGGCAGGTTATAACTTTTGAAGGCCTATTTGCAGGACTCATATAGCAACAGCAGAAACAATATGTTACTTAATTGTAGCATCTTGTCCAATTGACGTTTTAGTATTTCATTTATATATTTAATGCATTTACCTACTGCCTTTCTGACAAGGCACCCAGAGCTTTTGCCTTGACCCAGCATTGTTCTTCTTCTCCTTATCTTCATTTTCCCTCTCTCAGGTTGATGCGCGTGCAGTCTGCACAAACCTGTGGTTGGTTTCCCGCATCTTGCCATGTTTGCAATATGATGGGAGACTTCCATGACAATGCAGAGGGTAATTGGGAGTTGATGCGCATGCTCAGTTTTCCCCTAGAGGTGGCCTCCATGACATGTCATGCTGGGCTAATGCCCGTGTAGCTGTTTGTTGTGGAGATCTGACAGGACACAATGAGATGAGCAGCTCCATGCAGTTGAGCACAGCTAAACAGCTCACAGGATCACAGAAGAGTAGAGCTGGGAGTGGCCAAGAGGGCCATCAGGTCCACCCCCCTGTTCAGTAGAGGGGTGGGAAACAAACCTGATCAGAATGCACAGCTGCTCAGCTACTTGCTTGAAGCAGCCTTCCCCCCACCAAGCAATGTTCCACAGAACAAACTAAGCGGAAGAAATAAAAATGCAAAAGTAACACCAGCTGGTCAAAAAATAGAAGCTTGCAAAGATGAAGTGGCTGAAACTATGGAAGGCAAAGGACAAGGAATGGTGAAAACTGACTTGAAAAGAGAAGGTGAGGCAGGTGATTTCCAAACCAGTTCTGCAAGCTAACCCTCTGACACCATTCCGGTGCAACCACAGCATGGTATTTGTTCCCATTGGAAATGTTGATGTGCAAAGGACAAGAGAAACCGTGACTAGTCCAATTAGAAAAACAGTTGAGTGAACAAGTGGAGATCACGGTAGCCTAACAGGCTAGTCATTGCATCATGTGTATTCAGACTGAGAATCTTCCTGTTTCAAAATAGGAAAATGTCTAGTACTGCTTCCCTCTAAAGCAAGCATTAGGAAAGCCAAAGAAAAGAGGTCCTTTACTGCAGAAGGAGAGGCATGGCGATGGCAGGGCCACAAGGAGACGTCGGTGCAGATTCCAGACTAACCATGGGAACAATGGGTGGCCTCTGAACAATGTGGACTGCAGTCCTGCATTTGGGAGAGAGCTCCACTGAACTTAGACTTATATCTGAATAGATATGGACAGGATGTGTTGTGAGGCTGCAAACTTATGCACACTTACCTGGAATTAAGTCCCAATGAATTTAACAGGATTTATGTCTGTGTCTACATGCATAATAGGATCACACTGTTAATAAAGGATTGATTCTCATATGAACAATTATATTAAAAAGGCATTTTAACAGTACATTTCAAGTTTCCCAAGTACAGTTCTAACACCATCCCTGTAATAAGGGCTTGTCTTATCCCCATCCTGGAGATCAAATTTTGTGGCTGCAAGAAGGTGAGGTTGGATTAATAGGAAAATGCTTTCATAATGAAAACATGAAAGGTTTCATAGAGTCCCGAGGTCACAGTCTACAGCATTCAGCCACTGCATCAATTCTTTCTCCCTCACAGACCTCACACACGGACATGATATTCCAAGATGGTAGAACTGACAAGGAGGAGTATTGGCTAGGAGGCTTGGGATAATTGAGATCCCCCACACTGAAATCTCAAGAGGGGGCTGCTGAAGGGTCAGTGGGACTGCCAAAATGTGCTGGCTAGTTTCACCCTATCATTTTCCAAAAAGAAGAGAAGGGCAAGGGAAAGTCATTGGTGGGAGCAGAGAGGAGGAAATGTTTCAAAACGGGTGAAGAGTTCAGTCTGGAACTCTTTGGGACTCTTCTAATACATGCATGCAACCAATGAAGCAAGAGATGGAAACAGAATGATAATTAATTTTCCCCATTGCAGGTAAAAAGGCCAAATCTTCTTTGTGGGTTTTTTCCTCTTTTTTGGTCTTGCTTAGCAGAGCACGGCTCCTTCCAAAGACAGGAAGTTTGGACAGATGTCTTGTTTGAAGTCCCCCTGGCCTACTCCTTGGAGCAGCAACTTCTATGGTATGATGGAAAATGAAAGGGGAAGGATGCCTGGGTGCCCTGGAATGCTGAGGGCTGTCCACACGCCATGCAGACTTGCTCCAGCAGGGCTTAGCACAGTGATTGATGGTGCTGCTGCTGCTGCTGCTGCTGCTCCTGCTGCAGAGGGCCGAAGGACTCGGAGTTAGCCATAACAGTTAGGTCTGGAAACAGTCCAGTATCCAGATGTTCCGTTTCTTAAAGAGCTGGTAGAGTAAGTGGGTTGGGAGGGACGGAGGGAAGCGGGGGGAGAGGAGTTCGCTGGACCAGACTGTTCGCAGCTGTCATGCTTTTCTGAAAGATATTTGCAAAAACCGAAGGGTGAAGGAGCAGCTGCAGTTCACACAGCAGAAAAAATGCCTATATTTCTGCTTAGATCCTTTGGATAAAATAGTTTTGCAGTAACAGAGCAGCAATGCTTGTAGTCTCCATGGGCAAACTAGGCAAAGGTTAGGTTTGTGACTGGCAAGGCATCATAGCCCAAATAGTTGGCTAGAAAACCAATGGACTGAACAAGACTGATTCCCTCCCTGTGCTTCCTTTGGCAAACATGACTGACAAATCTTTGCTTCTTTCCCATTGCAAAATACCTCCTCCCTCACTAACTCAAGATTTTTCAGGAGTTTCTTTGCCCAGCACCAGGGCGAAACACTTTTATCTCAAAGTCAACGAACAGGTTCTAGCAGCTTTCATTTCCATGGGGAGCAGGTCCTATAAAAGTTAATGGGTCTTAATTGCCCATTCAAGATTACGTCAGAATACAAGATCCAGGCACTCCAAAATATCAACAGGGGTAGCTCTAAACAATATCCTGTTATGGAAATTCTAGTGCACACACTAGATCTTAGCTAAGCTTGGAGGCACCAGAGAACTCTGAGGCATCACCATCATCTCTGCTAATCAAAAAGTCCCAGCACTGTGAGTCCTGGCTCTGCTACACCACTCGCTGCCACATCATGCTAAATGGTAATTAGGTGGCAGGTTGTGAGCGGTCTCCACTCAACCTCTGGAACTGAGCTCATCCATAAGAGCTCTGCACATGACGACTCTTTCATCCTATCTTCAGCATATTATTATTATTATTATTATTATTATTATTATTATTACATTTCTATGCCGCCCCTTGCCGAAACCTCGGGGCGGCTTACAACATGATAAAATACATTGAAATACAATAGTACATAATAAATTACCATTAAATATAAAAATACAAAAAATACATTGATTTACAAATACAAAATTAAAATTATCAGTATAAAATAAAAATATAGGGGGAGAAAGAGAAGGAAGAAGAAGTTGCCCTGGCCAGATCATATGGTCTGAGCGTGACACAGGTTCACAGCCCAGACAGTCTAGGTGCAACCTGGCACGGTCCATTCACCTTCCAAGGCCTATCAGTTGTCCAACTAACCATTTAGGGAGCTTGGGCAGGCTTCTCTGGGGAAGAAGAAAGGTTCCCCAGTGATGGGAGCTGCTGACTTTGTGTCCACCATGCTCAGGCTTCCTTGATCCCAGCCAAGTTTCATTTTGGAACTACCTCCTTCACTTAAGCTGCATTTCAGAATGAGCATATAATTTGTGAAACACTGAGTGTGAATGTCTTTCTGTGTAGTAGTCAAACAGAACATATATTACCTTAATTTGTTACTTCTAATGCACTTGATCCCTTGCAATTTTTCACTAAAGTGTAATAGACTAGGGAGCTGAGCTGATTATCTTTTTGGGAATTATGGAATTATGTTCTGGGGAGTCATCCTGTTCTGACTCAGTCATATTTTGAATCAACATATTGGATTTTTCATAATTTATGTTTAAGCCAGACACATTTCCAAAATTTGATATTTGAGACAGGATTGTTGGGTTTTCTGTTTCCTTCCTGGATCCTACTCCCGAACTCAAGCAGGGAGAAGACAAAGAGGTCTCCTTTTTCAGTTGAGCATGATAATCAGATTGCGGAGTATAACTGCCCAACAGCATAATCACATCTGCCCACTGGCATATAAACACTCAAGGGTGCATATGTACCTCCCTTCCAAACCTTCACTTCTGCATATAAGAGTCTGTCTCCAGCCTAAAACCACCTTTACCAAGCAAGACCTCCCTGAACTGAATCTCTCAAAGCAAGCCAGAATAAATACTGCATACAAATGGCCAGCCCTAACTATTATAACCCTGCACTTATGACCCAAAGTCATGGAAAGATTTCCAAGCAGCTGGTGAACACATGAACTATTGTCCCCTGCACAAACTAAATGGGCATGCTGGTCTCAGCAGTGCTCTGCAGGGAGTACTATGTCCCAGTGCTAGAACAAATTCTTGATACACAAGCCGATTAGGGGAAAGTTCAGAGACACAGGCTCTTCTAGAAGTAATGCTAAGAATGTAAGAAAGAGCCATTTTAAGTTGCTGTGCTCAAGGTCTAGCTCTGTATGTAAAAACTTCTATGAAACATCTTCAGCACAGAGCCTCCTGTGGGGCCCCCCTCCCACCACCATGTTAAGGTAAGGTGAAGCTACCAGGGGGGCTTCTCAGTGGTAGGGTAGCCAGGTGTTCCTTTTAACAGAGAACAGTCTTTTATTTGAAGGGCTTCTGGAGGGCTGTCCTTGGCTCTGAAGATATGCTCAGAGTGAAGGGCTGCCCAGCCCAAGAACCATTAGGAGGAGCTGTGCCTTGAGGCTGGCTGTCAACAGCAAAAGAAACACAGGCCACCTGCTCACAGCCTTCCACACACAATGTGTGTCGGTTTAAAATGTAAGAATGATTTCTGAATTTGCATCTATACGTATATATTAGCACATGAAAAATTCATGCAAATTTTATCTTCTTTGGTCCTCTTTTTTGGTAATTCCCAAGTATCCACCCTACTTCATATTGGCTTCTTAGTTGTGGAATGCTCTCCGCAAACAGAGTTCTCTGATGCTTCATGTTGCTATGGGACCAGGCAAGGACCTCTCTATTTTCCTCAGCTTCTTAGATCACTTTTGCTCTTGCTCACTGTATTCTGCTGCTGCTGCTGGATGCAAGCTTTAGTTGAGTAATTCAGTTATTTGTATTTATATTGTAACTGTCTTATTCTTTCCTCTAAACTTCCCATGGAATATAACTGAAGGGTTATATTCTTATTAATATAATATAATACCTGTAACAAACAAAATGGGTAACTGTTCAGATGCCATTTTAAAAAAGGCAAACATTGATTTGGATAAGGGAAATTTGGGAAGTAGGTGCCTTTCCTGCCAACCTCTTCTTCATCGCAGATGGCCACTTCAATGCAACTCTGCTCCCCTCAAGGGGTTCCAGTTTGTGTACTTGTAAGAGCTTAAGGGGTGGTTTGTAGCAGAAAAGCAGTAGGACAAGGATAAGTGCCCCTCCTCTCAGTCACTTCTTTGCTTCAAATCCCATCTATCCAAAAGTGCTTTTCATTTCTTTTTTTACAAGTGTATGAACCTACTTCCCACGGTTTGAAATGATACTTAGTTTGAGACGGCAAAGCTGGTGCACCTACTTTCACAGCTGTCAGAGTGAGATCTGCTGTGCCCATCTGGTCTGAGTGAAGCCATGCCCACTGGCTCTCCTATACATGCCTCCTGCCATGCTGCACCTCTCAAGTCCTCAGAGGGAATGGTCTGTCCACTTCTGTCCTTGGGGTCCTGCCCCACAGCAGGAAGGAGGGGGCAGGCACATGACTCGGTCCCTCAGCTTGCTAACCTTTCCAGGCTTCAAACTGTATGAACTCCAAAACTATTGCATGGTTAAGGACATCTGCCCCAATGGCTGGTGATGTTACTTCTGCTTTACATCACAGGAGCACATTTAATTTAATTCAAATTGGTTAATGTGTTTTAAATAATAAAATAACTCTGATGTGCACACCCACAGAGTCTCCTTAGTATAGATACCAACTTTCAGATTTCTAGGTGTTCCTGTTTGGGCACTATGGCAATGACAGAGGGACAGGTACACACACCCACTGAGAGAGAGAGAGAGAGAGAGAGAGAGAGAGAGAGAGAGAGAGAGAGTCTTTTGTTAAAGCAGCACTGGGCCTCTGTTCCTAGGCCCAGCATTAGCACCAGGCAGCATGGTCATTTCCCTGCTCCTGGGAAAGGCTCACAGAGAGGCTGACATCTTGCTTCCCCCACCCTGACACAGCATCCAGAAATGCTTGGCTATGTTGTTTTCCCGTCCCTTTGCACTCACTTCTGTGCAGGCTCCTGGAGTGCCGGTGAGAGTATATTGGGAGCAGAGGGAAAGCCCAAGAAGCAGGGCAAATTGCCCATACCCCTACCCACCGCTCTCCTGCTGGAGTATTTGCCACTGGCCGGCCTTCGGGGGCTGCTGCCTGGCCTAGCCACACCATGGTTTGTGCTCTGCTCTGCTTTGGGGGTGCAGCAAATGCCAGTGGGGGGGGCAGGGATCATGGGGGCTCTCTGGTGTGTGACCTGCCTTCTAGCTTACCCTGAGGATCCTTTCCAGGCAATCCAGACTGCAGGCAGGCAGCTGTTTCCCCCACAGAGCTGCTCTTTGTGGCCAATACTACTGTAAAGACAGCAATGGCTGCAGCAGCACTGGGGAGGTCGGTGGCGGAGGGGAGGCACTGTGAGTGAGGGGGTGTGTTGGGGTAAATGGGTGGGGCAGGTGGCAGGGAGATGACAAGGTGTGGGGGAAACCGTGAGGTAGAGTGGGGGTGGAAGAGAGACCAACAGGAGAGGAGACATGCAGCAGAGGCCTTGCACAGGCACTGGCACCTTTCTTGGCTTGCCCCTTTCTGAGCAAAGCAAATAAGTACAACCTTATTTGCTTATAAAGTGTTGAGGCTGGTGGGCATATGAGTTCTCCCATTGTGGCATATAAAACCCTCAGCAGCACCAAATGTAATGACTGAAGGAGATGAGATAGTCCACTGACACCTCCCCTTCCCTCGAATCTGAGGAAAACACCGTGGTTTCCAGCATTCCTCCCTTGCTTTAATTCTCTGCCATTATGATAGATGGTGACTCAGGCAGAAAACAGCAGCTCCATCCAACAAGAGTGTACAGCCCGGCTGGCTGAAATCCATACCTCAGAGAATGTAGCAACCATCTAGGCCAGCCAGGAGTGGGCCTGAATGCAGGAGGCTTAGGGCTTTTCCGAAACGTAAGCTATCTGTGATGTGGGCTTAGAAAAAACCCAAACCCAACAATGACAGATGGCTACATAAAAGAAAGGGGACAAAAGCATGAGTAACAGTTGACTAAAGAACTATCATGCGTCAGTATTTCTCAGCTCTCAATTTAGACCACAGCTGGCCTTGCATGAAGAAGGCCTTGAAAGCCTTTGTGGGTGAGAAAGAGAGATGGATATGATCTTCATATTCATACTTTTAAAGCTCTGGAACAGGGCTGAATGACTCTGGGAAATCTGGAGGTCAATTTCCATCTCCAGGACCTGCCCAGAATCCAACCACTTTTGAGGCTGTGCTGCTGAAATCCAGTGGTATGGTGGTGGCAATAAAGCAAGTGCTGGTTTGCTACTGAACTTTGGCATGATGGAGGCTGAAAAGAGCCAAATTAGCCTGCTACAAATATAAGAACATAAGAAAAGGCACACTGGATTGGATCTATGGTCTATCCAGTCTAGCACTCCATTCATATGGAGGCAAACCAGCTGCACACAAGATTCCTCAGGCAGGATGGGTAGAAGAGTTCAACCTGCCCAAACTCTTCTGGGTTTCTAATAACAGAGATATCACATAGCCAACAAGACAGTAGCCACTGATAGCCATTTTCTCCATGAATGTGTTCCTCCTTTTTTAAAGCCATCCAATGCCCATCACTACTTCCTTTGTCAGTAAATTCCATAGTTTAACAATGTGCCTTATGAAGAAGTGCTTCCTTTTATCATTTCTGAATCTCCCACCAATCTGCTTCATGGAATGATCCCACTGGATTCCAGTATTATGAGAGAGAGAGAGAGAAATGTCCCCTTCTCCACTTTCTCTACACAATGCATAAATTAAAAAACCTCTATCATGTCTCCCCTTACCCCTTTTCTAAACGAAATAATCCCAGTTGTTGTGACCATTTCTCAGAGGGAAGTTCCTCCAGCCCCCTGACTATTTTAGCTGCAGTTTTTCCAAGTCAATGACATTCTTTTTCAGAACTGTACAGCCAGAACTTTACAGAATATTCTGAGTTTACACCAACATTTGTATAAAGGGAGTACAGTCTTGGCAGTTTTATTTTTAATTCCTTCCTTACTTATGCCTAACATGGAGTTTGCCTTTTTTGCAGCAGCTACCTTCCGGGTTGACATTTTCTTTGAGCTTTTCCAGTATAACCCAAGATTCCTTCATGATCAGTCAGTACTAGCTCAAATTCCATCAGCTGATACTTGAAGTTGCAATCTTTTGCCGCAGTATATATTACTTTACACTTGCTTGCTTACATTGAATTGCATTTTCCATTTTGATGCCCATTCTCTCAGCTTAGAAAGATGCCCATTCTCCTTTGGAGTTCTTCATACTCCCTAACAGTTTGAAGTCATCAGCAAACTTGGCCACTTCATTGCTTACTCCTAGTTCCAGATTATTTATGAATAACTTGAAAAGCACTGGTCCCAACACAGATCCCTGTGGGACCCACTGTTTCCTTTCCTCTATTGGGAGGAAGTACCATTTATTCCCACTCTCTGATTTCTATTCTTTAATCATTTCTGATCCATAAGAGGACCCCTCCCCACATATTCCATGTTGGCTAAGTTTGTTCAGGAGTCATTGATTAAAGACTTTGTCAAAAGCCTTTGGAAATCTAAGTTAACAATGTCTACTAGATCACCTCTGTCCACATGCCTATTGACACTCAGGGAACTCTAACTGATTAGTGAGACAGGACTTTCCTTGTGGAATCCATGTTGATTCTTTTCCAACAGAGCTTGTCCTTCTATGTGTTTAATAACACTTTCAATCAATTTACCCAGAAGAGATGCTAAGCTGACCAGCATGTGATTTTCCAGATCCCTCCAGGATTCCTTTTTAAAAATCGTTATGTTGGCTATTCTTCAGTCATCTGGTACAGAGGCTAATCTTAGGGACATATTACATATTTTGGTAGGAAGGTCACCATTTCATATTTGAACTTTTTAAGAACGCTAGAATGATACCATCTGGACCTAGTTATTTAATAACATTAAGGTTGAGAATGTCTTCTTAGTCCTTCCTAACTGCCTTAATTTCTCAGACTTCCTGACTACATGAGTTCAGGAACAGGTATCTGTTCTGTATCCTCATCTGTGAAGGCAAATTAGAATTGCTTTAAATCTAAATGTGGGCCATTTCAGGCTCATGCTGCCAAGCACTGGCAGTGTACTAGTTAGGGGATGGGATGGGATGGGGTGGGACTGGTTAGGGGTGGGGCTGGGGCTGGAGAAGAGAGGCCCTCTTGTGCAAGGACCCCCTAAAACCTGGAGCCAGCACTGTTCAAATAGAATACCTGCATCATGAAAAATTAGTTGATGACATGGACATTCAGGCAGTGCTAGGAAAAACAGAAGTCTACCCCTTCACCACCCTTCAAGACCTGTGAACTAATTTCCGAACTAATGGCAGTAAGAACTACTTAAAATTGTCTCTGTTTTACTAAATAAAACATAGGAAGCTAATTAGTTTGATTTATAAAGCTGTTTTGTTCATCTATTTCTGTTTAACTTTTGGCCTTGTACAATAAAGAGGAAGTGGGAGATATATTTCTCAGCAAACTTCAGATTTTCTGTAAACAGACTGAACTGCTTGCTGCCTGACCAAGTCTGAGCATGGTAGCAAGAAGCAACAGCCAGGGATGTTTACATATGCACAGAATATTCCTCCCTGTTATTCACATTTCCTGTTGCTGCCTTCCTGGTCAGGATTCTCCTTTGCAGGAACCAGGAGATGCACAAATTCAGTGCTCAAATCCCAACACACCACAGATGCTGTGCACTCACCAGGTATTGTTCTCTTGTCTCCTACTAGATGTTGACTACAGATAGGCCAGTGCAGAATGGGGATTGTGTTTGCTCATTTCAGCAATCCGTGTTAGTGCAAGGCAGTCCTATTTATGCGCCTGCCTGCTGAAGTCTCCTGCCTCCAGTAGTGGGAAAGCCTCAGAAAACTATCCAGAAAACTTTTCCATCCTCCATGTCTTGCAACTCTCAAACATCTGACATTTACTGTATGTGGCTCTTCTGTTGAGCAAGCCTGGCCACCCCTGCTATAGTCTATAAAGAATAGAGTGATATTCTGATTTTTTGTTGGTGTGCTCCAGCAACCAACATATATTTACAATATAATCCTGACAGCCTCTTCCTTTATAGAATCCAGCTTGATTCTATATTAAGTATTTCCCACTCCATATAGGGTGAAACTCTTTGTTGTAACACCTTGAGCATCACTTTTATTGCATGGGACATTAGTGCAATTGCCTACAGTTCTGCACTCCTGAGAGTCTCCTTTCTTAGGAATTGGAATATATCGAGCATTTCCAGTCTGTGGGCCATTATTTTGTTTTTCATATTTTCTGGCATATTCTTGTTAGGATTTGGACTGATTCAGCTTCTGCAGCTTGAAATAGTTCTATTAGTACACTATCTACCCCAGGTGCTTATCATAAATAATCATGCCAAAGCCAGTTCTTTGTTCTTACCCAAATCCCTCTCTACAAATCATTCTATGTAATGCTTGCAAAAGCAAAGCTGCTGACAACTGTGCCTAATATTTATCTTGCTGACCAGAGCCATTCCCCTTGTTTTCTCTCTGCTGCTATGCTGTGAATGCACTGTCCCTTACATTGTATGCCCAGCACTTATTCTTTTCAGTGGTGAAAAGCACGGGGGTGTTTCTTATATGCATTCTGATTTTAATAGGTTCTTGTGTTCTAACATCTTGTATAGTGAATGTGTATGGTTCTAGTCATGAATGCTGAATGTGTGTAATTTGTGATAGTCCAAAGTACTCCTAAGCCAACCTGCTAATCCTTTCCCTTGTCTCTGCCTGATCAGTCTGCTGATCAGAAAACGGAATGGGACAGCCTCCATTTAGTGGTCATCATTTGGCAGGCTTTCCAGCAGAAGACTGCCCATATAAAGAGAGGCACCTGGCCCTGTCAAATCCCCCAAGGAGCCTGAGATGGTCTAAAACCAACCCAGTGAACAACAGGCCTTCCTGGAAAGATACTGATGGTTGCTTCAAACTGTTTGCACTGTTTCCTTACTCTTCTCCTAGTCTGGTTTTATGAGGGAAGAAGGTCTACTTGGGCAGCCAGGCCCTTGTGTTGTTCAGGACTGCATTTCATGTATCATGTTAATGGGATGGTGCAAATACAGCATGAGGACAGCAATCATACGTGTACCTGGATCAGACAGAAGATGAATGAAACAAGAGAGAACAGAAACCAAGAATTCTAGACCCATTTCAAGAAATTGCCCCTGCTGGATGGTGGTGGTGGTGTGAGAGAGAGAGCAGGAGAGGAAGAGGGAGAGACTTGTTGTAGGACTGCAAAATCCTTTTAAAAATCATGGGCTTACTTACAGAGATCCTTCAGTTATCTTTGAAAAACTCTCCTTGTGTCACATTTGCTAACATTTGCCATCTCATTTTATAGGTTCTGATACACAAGGATGTAAAAAACCTTCTCAGCAACTGCAGGTTACTGAGGGAAGTCTTGTGCAATATTTCATTTTGAGTGGTGATGTGGCACTACTACTGTGATACTGTTGGTACAGAAGCATATGGAATTTGGGACAGGGAACCCAACTGAATTGCTATAGGAAGGGAGAGGTTGCGTGTTACTTAGTAGCAGTACAAACATTCCTGTTTTCTAGAAAGCATTATGGCTAACAAAATTCCTTTAATTAACAACTCTTCCTCCCAACAGACACTTCACCCAGTGTGGCCTAGCTTCAGCAAACATTCCTCTGCATTCCCCTTTGATTTCATAGAACAGCAACTGTTCCAAAGGCCTTCTGTCTTTCTCCTTCTAGCATTGCAGAGAAGGGAAAAACTGAGGTAATAATTGTTATTTCAGAGAGCAGATCCCTTTGGAAACATTCCTATTCCGTTTTTACAGATGGTGCTGGCTGGTGTGCTTGGGCAAGCTGTGGAAAGGCCCTCCCTCCACACCGATAAGCACACTTCTGCACAAGCAGAAATTCAGCAGGTGGACCCTTTTCCTGGCAAGGAGGATGATGGTGATTCTGCACCATACCTACTTCCCAGGTTGGTAACCCAAGAAACCCATGCTCACCTGGAAGGTCTGAGCACCACAGCTCCTTTCAGCATGAGGCTAACCTCTCCCGAGAACCACAGCACAGCATATCAGTATGTGAAGCAGCCATGGTTTGGACTTCCAGCAGGTGACCATGGATGGTCCAAGCACATAGGAAGGAGACTTACGTTCTCTAAATCAGTATTTCTGAAAGTGTGAAGCAGTGTTCCTAAGAGGACGAGGACAGTGGTGGCAAGAGGTTTCCCATATTACTTTTATCTTCTCCTACTGCCTTCAGGGAGCAGAATATTAATTTCAGCAGCTTTTTGTCTCGTCTGCTGAAGTGGTTTGTCACATAATTCTTGAGGATACAAGAGACCTCCTGGAGTAAAAAAATGGCAACCCATAAAGTTTAAGAATGGCAGCCCCCTAAGTTTAAGCTTCTTCTTCAGTTCGGGCAACATTTCAAACTGTGATGCTTCGCCTCCCAGATATCTGAAAGGCATCATTTGTGGAACTTAGTTGAGATGGATCACTCTTTTCTGTTTTAATAGATGCTTATGTAAAGTATTGCTTGGGATGAGGGGAGGGCTCCCTTTCAGAAGTCTAAGGAAAAAAGATGGAGAGAAATGGCAGGCAAATTATCACTATCTGTTTCTACTCTCTCCCTCAGCCATTTAAATCTCTTTTCACCTCATCAGGGCACACAACTTATAATGTTTATTCCCCATGACAACCCTTGGATGATATCTCTTGATGCCTTCTCCTTTAGCAACAAGTTTCTCCACATCTAATGAGCTGTCCTTATTGTTGGTTTTCTCCCTTCCCTTCTTAGAATAACTGCTGGGGAGCTTCCAGACAAGACTTTTACGGCATCCTGCCTCTTTCATGGAATTTTATGGGGGATCTAGATATTGGATTCCACTCATAACCTTTTTAGGTTTAACCACAATTTCTTCCATCTTTTTCTTTAAAATAGAAAATCTGTTTAAGAGGAGAAAGATGGAATTGCTGCATGTTGCCTTGTGTTTGTTAGTGCTAGAAGCCCTCTGTCCAGAGCACCCCTTATCCTGTTTTAGAAAGATAAACACTATACAGATAAATGATGAACAATAGGCTATTTCATCCCAATAATTGTCATTGGCTTTATCCTAGAATTCAATGTTAGTCAGCATTAACTAGAAAATAAAGAAGCTGTATCACCCATTTCCTTCCTTTCATGTTTTTTCTCTACCCAAGTTCACCACTGTCATTAGGTCAGAGTTACCAGATTTCAATTCATTTGCAACCAATTCCGCAGTAGTTACAACCAAAGAAAGTATTAATAAACCCCTTTCAGACAATAAAAATGTTAACTAATGTTCTAAGGAAGGCCTAGATAATTGCTGGAGACTTCACAGTTGGCCTGATTCGTTGACTGTATGTTGAAACTATTTCTGTACTTTTCAGTGGGAGGTGGATGAACCCCCACCCCCACCCCCCAGCCTCCTCCCCAAGGCATTTTAATTTCTGGGACATGTGTGGGTATTTGCATTGCACAAGCGATTGTGCTGTTGTTTATGGCTTTGATTTTAGGGTTGTGTGAGTGCAATCTTATATGACAAGGTGTAGCTTGCAAGGCTAAGAGAAATTCCCTGTTCTACACAATTATTAAAGGTGAAGGAACCCTTCCAACTTCTTTTGGCCATCTTATTGGAAATACCTGTGTTAGAAAGCCTGTAGGTTGTGTTGGCTGTGCAGAATGTTCCTGTCCACCTCCTCAAAAATTACATGTATTTAAAAATGTGCAAATATCATATATCTCTTATTTTATTCCATGTTAGTTACAAGGTAACAGCTGTTGTGTGTCAGAATATTATTGGCTCCAGTTTATCCTAAAAATCCTGACTGGTACAGAAGATGTACCACAGAGTCCTTTGTTGAATTTCCAAAGATGCCAGTGTCAAATAGCCCAAGGATTATATTCAAAGATAAATCCTCACATGTTTCACCACTTGATGTAACATTCAAAGAGGGGTCTGTATCCTGTATGCTTTGAAACGAATCACCTTACGAGACAGCTTTGAGTCAAACCGCACTCGCTCAAGACACATAAAATCCATGCATGAAATGTAGCCTCCACATGGGAAGCACATGTGTCTAAGCTCCATATGTTTTCTCAGTAAGGGGAAACCAGGGGAGTCCCTGAGGTTTTGCTTTGCAGCTGTTCTGCTATTCTATATGGTCACAGAAAGACTTTTTCCCCTCTCTCCCCCGAACCTTAAAACTTTACTGGAACTCCTCGGCTGGCATTTGTAATACAGTTCCTCATATTTCAATGCATGCTGCCTCAGGCCTCCCATTAACAAGTCAGACCTTGAGCGGAACACAAGCCTCCAATTTCTTGGCAATCAGGATTTTTTAAAAAATGGGAACTGACCCCAAGGGCAAATGGAGAAGGAGGGAGGCTGGGCAGGAGGGAGAGATTTTCAGCTGTTTCTTGTTACTGGTCATCATTTCTTTTAGGCATGATGAGCCCTTATTTCCTCCCCCTCCTGCTCATATAATCTATTGTATCTGGTTTATTGCATTAACAAAAATTCAATTGCCTATTCTGAATCTCTGTGTCAGTTCGAAGAATTACTTTTCCCATTTTTAGGGGGAAATGCATTTTACTTTCTGTACATGTTATTGCATTACTGGATTTTTTCTGTTATTCCCTTTAAAAGATGTTTTAAAGTCCATCTGCCTGCCCAGAAAGCTCTGTTGTAGACTTCCAGATCTCCCATCAAGAAATACAATCCTGTAGGACCATGGACTAAAGCCATGTTTACAGCATGGATGCCCATGGATTCCTGTACAGTTCGAATGCAACATCCTAGCTGTCCTGCCACTAGTGACTTTCATTTGTCAGCTCCTGTGTTTGTCCACTTCCACACTGACCTCCTTCTGTTCCTTTTCCCTCTTGCAGTTCTTCCTGCCGGAGATCAAGGTGAGATCCATTGTGGTCCAGAGTTTGGAGTGCTGGACTGGGACTCGGGAGATTTGGATTCTTGGCTGTGAAGCACGCAGGTGACTTTGGGCCTGACATGGTCTCTTAGCCTAACCTACTTCACAGACTTGTTGTTATGAGGGGGAAACGGAGAGGAAGAATACCTTGTAGGTCTCCTTGGGTTCCTTGGAAGAGGGAAGAAAGGTGGAATATAAATGCAATGTAATAATAATAGGTGAATAATGGTTTTGGCCTATGAATCATATTGCAAATTTTAGTACTGTGGATTTAAGTTTTAAACCTGTCAATTGTCCCAGAAGATGCATTTATATATGCTTCCTTTATGTACCTATGCTGGCATACATCTGTGTAGCACATATGGACCTCTATTCAGACAGTGCATTCTTTCTCAGACGGATGTACACACGCTAAGCAGAGGTACACACAAGGTACACACAAGCCAAAACATAACATCTTTTTCCTCCCAGTTTTGCCTTAAGTGGGCTTAAGTGGATGGAAGAGTCCTTGCACAATTCCAACTTCCAGATGGAAGAGTCCTTGCAAGACATTGTGCAGCTGTCCTATCTTTTTCTCTTTCTGGGTGAAAAATAAAAACACAAGAAGTGGTAGAAAATGCAGAAAGTTACAAATGGAGCAGGACAGCATTTAGACCCCTCATTCCATGAATGAGGCAGGATGGCTGCATCTGATAAACCTCCATCTAGATAAAAGGGTGGTAGGAACCCTATAAGGACCCTAATTTTGGTAGGGAAGAGTCAAGTTCATCAACTGCTGAGACGAACTTGGGTTCTCATAGCTTTCATCTTATCAATTCTGCAGCCTAACCTACCTTTCCCAGACCTGCTGTAGCTGCCATATTAATGGGGATTCTAGATAACACCTTCCAGGGTGGACTAATTTGGACTGGGAGAATAGTTAATCCCATCACAATGCAGGGCGGCCATATGTCCCCTTTTACAGAAGACTGTCCTCTGTTTTGAAACCATCATTGGACTGTCCAGTCCAAACCCACTTTAAAGATAAAGACCCATCCGGAGGAAGCCTTGGAATTGCTCCTCCACAGTATCTGGACAGCAGGCCGGGCAGCTAAGCATGACAGGCACCCAGCCAATCTTCCACACAATGTGCTGTTTTTTATTTCCGTGATCACAGTAATAATATTTCCCAAACGTCCATCTATACATATGCAAATTTAATGCAAATTGCAGGCTTGGTGACCCATTTTCTTCTTTCTGGCAATTCATAGGGACCACCCTGCCTCCCAGCCCCACAGCTCCAATCCAAGCCAGCACCCTTTGTGGCTACGTTTTGGCCTGGGAGATGCCACCACAGACCCTCTGTTGCAGCCCACTGGCCTTATTCTAAGCACACTCCACGTCAGGCCTGTTCCATGAATTCCCTTTCCCCAGAAGAGAACGACACGTGCCCATTCTGCGTGCCTCGCAAATGCATTCCTTTTTCCCGACACAGAGATTAATGAGCGTCCCTCACTCCCAAGCGCTGCGCAGCCTTGCTGAACTGAGGAAGTCTGCCATTTATAAAAACATGAGGTTAATGTTGGGGCAGTTTGCGAGACAGCAGGGGTAGGCCCAGACTACACATAGGCAGGGGGCATCAATTAAAAATGGGGGGATGTATTCAGCACCACAGGCCTGGGCGATGAATTGAACAAAAAGAGCTTTCTTTATGGTACTGCTCAAGGGAAGCTAGGCTGGTTCAACAAGGGGTAAGAAAAGCCATGATCTGCGTCAGAGAGGCTGCAAGGACACGCAAAGACCGAGCTCTGGAAAAGAATGGAGCCCTACTTGGAGTTTGTTTATGCTATAGACACTGTGAAAATCTACAATGGACTTTGGGCAGGCTGTTATCTATGAATCTGCACAGTCAGCTTATTGCACAATAAATCCACATTTCCTTCTTATTTGTTGGTTCTGATTCCTGCTTGCCTGGGATTTGTTTGGCCATTATGGGATCAAGGTGCGCAAGAAACAAAGAGTTCATGCCATCTGTAGTCAAGTGGAACCATTGAAATCAATGGGAATTAAGTGGGTCAGCTCTTAAGTATGACTGTCTGCATCCAATCATTAGCCTCATTATAAAACTTTTTCTTTTTGGTAGTTCGTTTGTTTTTTCAAGTGGTGGTGGCATTCTGAAAAAGTGGCATACATCAAAAAATATACTGTGTAGCCCACATTCCTACCCTGAACAATTTCAAACTAGTAGATGTACTTCTTTGTTCAGGTTTCAAATGTACTTATCAGTGGCCATTCACTTCTCCTGTTTTGTACAAGAGTGAATAGCTTGCTAGATTTTTTAGAAAGGGCATTTGTACAGCAGGCCTCCGTCCACAACAAGGCTACAGACTTTTCAACACAAGGCTTTTGTCATGCAGTCATCATTTCCTACTTACCATTGTTTACCTAACTTTTTTTTAGAAGATGTGATTGTCTGATTTTATTTCTGTGATTATCGCTTTTGGAGAGGTTTTTTAGAGCAAGCACAATGATGCATTTAATTATGAAAGTGAAAGAAAGCATGATTTCCTCTTACCCATTTGTGCTATTCTGCTATATTACATTGCCCCCTAGAGGTTATGTGATGGAAAAGCACAAATGATCTAAGCTCATGTAGCTCAGATGTCCATTCTGGGATGAAACCAAAAATAATGGCCTTGTATGGATAAACTGCATGTGGTTCCCTATCTTCCTTGCAGACAGAATGCTGCCGTATTGATGTCTTTGTACTGTGCAAAGAGGAAAATATTAGTGAGGTGCCTTTAGGATTCTCAGGCACAAGAGCCTTAAGATACCTGTCAGGCTACTCACTGGAGCATTTTGATTGACAGGATACCTTGCCTGTCTGATCCTCAGTACGAAAGTACAGGTGTTTCTTCAGGAACTGGAAATGTGGGCGCACAAAAGTGCAGGTGTTTCTTCAGGAACGAGCACACAAAGTGTACTTTTGGCACACAAAAGTATCTCCACAAGACAGCTCCTTTTCCACGCAAAGATCGCATCATGCTGTTACCATTAAGCATGGAGTGCTCTGCAAAGCCAAGCGCTGCAGAGCCATTAAGCCTCATAATTGGGAGACGTGATGAGGCCTCCAGAGGAAACACATGCGTGTGAGTGCTGCTGCCAGAGCAGATGAAACACGGCTGGGGGCCTGGCTATCTAGTGCAGAATCTGGCATGGTGGATGTCTGGAAATTGCATCCATGTGCACATATCTAAGTGTAATGGCAAAGCGTTACGGCTGCAAAGAAAACATATTTATTTATTGTATTTGTATGCTACCCCATATCCTGAAGCCTTTCTGGGCGGCTCACAAGAACAGGATAACAACATAATCAAACGTCATAACGAGATTAAAACCATAACATTTGATATGAACATAAAACCCAGTTAATACAATATAATATAAATAACGGGAACAAATCAGACATCAATAAAAGGGCAAGCAGCAAAATAATATGATAAAACCAGGAATATTACTAAAAACAAGCATTAAATAAAAATGTTTTACCTGGTGTCTGAAGCAGAGTAAAGAGGCTGTCAGTTGCACCTCTGTCAGAAGGGAATACCAGAGATGAGGTGCGATAACAAAAAAGACCCTTTTCCTTGCCAATTCCTCCCTTACTTCATTTGGGGGAGGTTCACAGAAAAGGGCTTCCATTGATGATCTTAACGGTCTGGTAGGGATGTACAGAGACAGGCATTCCTTCAGATGTCCCGGTCTCAAATCGTTTAGGGCTTTGTATGCACTTTGTATGGGTCCAGGCAACACAGCCATGGGTATGGGTGCCCATGCAGATACCTCCCAGCAAAGCGGAGCATCCTATTCAGTGGCTGAATGGGGGCCCAATAGAAGCCCTGCTCTGCATACCTCGGGACCAACAAGGAACAAGGGAGCGGGTGATCCAAAACAGTTGAGGGACAGGCTTTCAACTCATCTCTTTGATTTCTCCAGCTTCCTTTAAAAAATGTTGTTCTTTCCTAAATATGAAGAATGCGGTGAATTTTGCATTCTCAGTGATGAACTGAACTGAATTTCTTACTCGTCTTCAGTCATATACTGTATGCCAATTAAGCTGTGAACAAGCATGGTTCTATTACAGCTTGCTCTGGTGTTAAATAGAGCATCAGGAGACGGAAGTACCATCACACACACCATGTGCCTCAGGTTTTTCTAGATGAGACTTTTAACCAACCACTTTATTGCTGCTTCAGCTTCTGAATTATTTGTGGTGGGGGGAAATCATGACTTTCCCCCCCTTTTGCCTTACTGCGCATTCCGCTAAATAATCTTGAGGTGGCACCAAGCCATGGTATGGGTGCTGCTGGGCAGAAAGCAGCAGAATGAAATTCAACAGGGACAAATGCCTAGTTCTCCACCTAAGGGAAAACAAACAAACAAACAAACATATTAATACAATATGGGGAATATTTGGCCCAACAGTACTGAGAAAGACCTTGGAATTGATGTGGACAACAAGTTAAATATGAGTCAGTGATGCGATGCAGCCGCAAAAATGGCAAACATTATTTTTGGATGCATAAATGGAAGCATCACATCCAGAGCATGAGTGGTACTAGTTCCCCTTTACTCTGCACTGGTCAGACCTCACCTGGAATACTGTGTTCAACTCTAGGCATCCAGGTTTTAAAAAGATGCAGAAAAACTAGAAAGGGTTCAAAGAAGGGCAACAAAGATGATCCATGGTCTGGAAACTAAGGGTGAGAGAGTTGGGCATGTTCAGCCTTGAGAAGACTACAAGGGGATATGATAGCTCTCTAGAAATACCTCAGAGAGGAAGGAAATGACCTCTTCTTACTCATCCATGAGTGCAGGACATGAAACAAGGAGCTTAAACTGCAGCACACCAGATTCATACTAGATACGAGAAAAGACGTCATAACCGTCAGAGCATATGGCAGTGGAACCAGTTGCCCAGAGAAGCGGTGGGCTCTCCCACACTAGAGACATTCAAGAAGAAACTGGACATCATCTGAGTGGGACGGTGTGACTTGGTGTCCTGCACTTAGCAGGGGGTTGAACCCAAGGACCTCCTTGGCCTCTTCTGGCCCTACTTTTCTATGTATCTGTAATTCTGCATGCCCACTAGCTTGAGAGTAAACTGCATCTGACGCAGTTAAACCTCCCTCTGTGTGTGTGTTTACATATGTGTATGTGTTGCACATGAATTGAACTGGACTGGAAACATGAATAAAACACACTTGAAAACCAATAGCTTTAAGTAAGCCTGTTTCTGAAAATCATCATCTCTGTTTTCAGGTCTGCCTAATATGGTATTACTCCGTGATTTTATTGTTATGGCTTACAAAAAATATTTAATGGACCAACTAGGGAATTTAATTTTGATTTCTCATATTTTCCAGTTTAAGTTCATCTCAAACTTTAAGAATGTTTCTAGTTTTAAGTTTGATTTACCCCATACTTTCATAATTTAATTTTGTAAGTTCACCGGAAATGTCAGAAACATTTTTTCACCATATATGCATCTTTGTGTGCATTTCCCTTTTACAAGCAATTTTCATAATATAATGCATTTTTCCATTGTTATTTCCTCTCACTTGTACATTTGGAAGCATCTTTTTTAAAGTGGAGAACTTAATTGTGCAATATGGAGAAGTGGGAATCTCAAAAGAAAACTGAGGTTTGATTTGCATAATGTTTGCAAGTGTGAAATTACTTTCTCATTCCTATGACCAACACAACTATCTAATTCTTTCCTTTCACTTGTGGACAACTCCGAATGCTGGTATGGCCTGGACAGCTCTCTAGCACATTTGATTTCACCCTTGACCCCTTTCTCAAAATGCTTGGCACAGTGCTTGTCTTTGTGCATTTTCCCATCCTTGCATGAGAACCCAGTGGGCTCCTGCCACCACGAAGCTGGCCCTGGGTAGCCCAGTCCTGACATAATATGCTACTGTTTTATATTTCTGTGTCAGACAGAAGTGGCTCACTCTAGAAATATGTGAGCCCTGATGTGACGAGGCAGCTGGTTGATTAGAGGCATTTAGCATTCTTCGCAGTGCCAAATGGATATTTTATCAAGATTGTTCTCCCTTGCAGACTATTTTTCTTTAATGCAAACATTAAATGGTCCGAGAGATAAGAAGTACAGTTATGCAAGTTCACACTGTGGCAGCCAAAACAGAGCAGAAGAGGAGGGGTGAATGGAAATCCTCTTTCTCCCCCTCCATTTCCCAATCAGCTGATCAGCAAGTACACACCCCGCCATTTCCTCTCATTCTGTCCATATTCTCACAATTCCCACCCCAAACTTGGCTGCCTAGACCTTTCCTGCCAGTTCTGCAGACTTCCACTCATGCAGACAGAGCCAAGGGTCTGTGAGGTTGCAGGGAAAGTAGAGATAAGGTTGAAAGAATTCACAGGCGGCTTTGGAATGCTTCTGGTCTGCCCGGCTTTAGCGAGGCACTCTTTTCTGTAACTAAAACCATGCCTGTCAGTAGCCACCTCTGAGATCTACAGAAAAGGAAATCCTGCTGACTTCTCTCCTAGACGGTCGCCTCCATTGCCAAGTGTTCTTATGGAGAGGAAGTTGATCTTCAGAGTAAGCCATTCCCTGCCTTTCTGTAATGTAAATCAACTGTGGAACCTCCACCTGTATTCTGTCAGTTTTACAACCTATAGAAGGTCAAACCCAGACATGCAGATTTCCTTGTACTTTGAAAAAGAGGAAAAAGCACACAACTTCCAATAATGAAAGAAATGCTAAATGATCGGAACAGGCAATCTAGGGAAGCTATAGAATTTCCTTTATTGGAACCCTGGAAAAAAGCAGATAATAATCTAAGTGGCAGCACAAAACTATGGCTCCGTTTATGCATGCTAGTAAAACAGAGCCTCTGAGGGATCTTGCATCACAACCTCTTTCCTTTTGGAAACTAGTGTGAGGTTTGAGCTGGGCCTCATACTTGGAATCTAGAATGTTGCCCTGAATGTGTACACCAGCCTTCTTCTATCAGATGTCTTCCAGAGGTTTTGAACTACAGACCTCATCATCCCTCTCCACTGGATGTGCTGGCTGAGGCTGATGGGAGTTGTAAGCCAGCACGTGTGGCATGCACCAAGTTGGATAAGGCTGGCTATTTCAAAAGAGGTATCACATAGTGGGGTGTTTTTCACATTTATTGACCACATTGTCAATGAGTGGAAAATCTATTTTCCACACACACTGAACATTTTGAAAACAGGTCTGGGGATCACATTTGCACATGGGTCTCAGGATGAGCAATGAGGAGGCTGAATCCTAGGATCACAGAGTAGTAGAGTTGGGAAGGGCCAAGGAGGCCATCAGGTCCAACCCCGCACTGATGCAGATCACCATTTTACACCATCCCACTCAGTTTGCATGTGATACCAGATTACTGGGGATGCGTTAAAATGGCAGCACACAATCAGATTGTGAGGCATTCCAAAAGGATCTCCCCAAACTGGGGAGATTTGCAGCAAAGGGAAAAATACAGTGCTGAGGCTTGAGCTGGTAGTGACTGACCTAGCAGAAGACCTTGGGACACTGGCGGATAGCTCCATGAAAACATAAACACTGTGCACAGCAGATATGAAAAGGCCAAATACAATGCTAGACATTCTTCAGAAAAGTATCAAAAAGAAAACAGCCAATATTGAATGCCTACATACAAATCAACTGTGTGGCTGCACTTGGAATCATACATCTCTGGTCTTTGTCTCTTAAAAAGATACTGGAGATCTGGGACAGCTGCAGAAAGAGCCACCAAAATGATGAGCACCTTGGAGCTGCTCAATCAAACTACTCAGGAAAGGTGTCCCAAATCTGCATGCTAGTTCCCATTTGGCCATGCAGATCACTGAGTGATTTTGGGCCAGTTATGCAGTCTCAGGCTAGTCTAACGCACAGGGTTGCTTTTGCAAGAATAAACTAGGAGGTAATTCCAAGTGCCTTGCAAGAAGCGGAATGGTGGGGTATAAACGCAATGCAACAATAACAAGTTATCTTACTTAAAAATGGAACACAGGATGCAGGCTTCTGTAACCTGGCGCCCATGGACGTTCCCAAGAAAGGGCCAGAGGGCAGTTGACTGCCTCTCCCCCAACCTCATAGTCTCCCATAATCTCAGATTTCCAGCTTTCATTTAAAAAGAAAGAAAGGCAGGAAGGAAGGAGCACACCTCTAACCCATGTAGATATGAGACCATTGGTTTTATGGAAAACTAATCACCTTTCAGCGGTTTTAGCCAATGAATGAAGTAATGACAATGATTAACATACTTGCTATCAGGAGAAGGAACTTTATGGTTCACTTTTAAGACTTTCTGAGGTCTTCCTTATTAGGAAATAATAGCAGTCTCGCAACTGAGAGAGAAAGTGAAACTGTACACTAAGTGAAATTTAGTGTTGCCGGGATAGGGCAGTCATGTGATGAGAAAAAAAAAGTAGTAGAAAATACAGGTGTTTATGATTTTTCTAATGTGATCTTTTTAAAATTTTTCTCTGAGTGTAGAAACATTAGGAAAATTACCCTGACAATGCATGCAGATGATGATGATGATGATGATGATGATTACTATTATTATACACTTCCACAGCACGATGAAGGGCTGTAGCTGAAAAAAAGGGTGGGTTACACCAGTTCTGCAAAATTGCCCAGTGTTACAATTCCCATTGTGTGTGTGTGGGGGGGGGGGGGGGGGGGGGGAAGGGCACAGAAGAGTGTGCCCATTCATACAGCTTATAATTCAGTGGTGTTAACCCGTTTCCTGGTGTTTTGGTATTCTAGGGAAATGTGGATGGGGCTCTGAAATTGATTGTAGCAGTGGTGCAATTTATTGAGGGATGGAGTGAGATGCCGTGATGTAAATAGCTTTAGGAGAACCTGTCATTTTCAACCGTTGCAGAAGGTCAACGTGGAACACCTTCCCATTGATCTCTTAGCACAGGCCTTGGAATGGAGACAGCATGCCATGTGGCTTCTCAGAGTTAGTGTTCCTCATGTTTTCTAAATAGTCCTGTTGTGAAAAAGCCTAAATCAATTGTGTTGCCTGGATAGCCAATACCAGCAGTGGACTGCAAGATCAGCAGGTCACCCCTGACCTAATAGTAACCACACCCTTCACCCTTGTAATGGTGGTTGGCTCAAAAGCCCTCACGGGGGTTGAGGACTCAGGGAGAGAACTGAGGGATTCAGCTGCAAGTCTTGCTCGACCTTGTGCTCAGACCTCACCGCTGCTCAGTCACCAGATCTACCAGAAAAGGCAGGTCTGTTCTCACATGCTATCGAGGCTTTTTTAAAATGTGCAACCATACACAAAATATCTTGTCCCAGGGAAAATATGCAATTTCAAAAGAACATGGCCGCTGTTCAGAATTCAAGCCATGCGAAAGTTGCAGCTGATGAAGAATGTGCCTGATAGCAATGTGAGAAGCAAGAGTCATCCAGACTCCTCTAACATGGGCCAGAACAATGTAGCTTCTTGAAGCTGGGAGTAAGCAACCTGGTGTCCTCCAGATGTTTTGGACTCCAATTCCCCATCACTCTGAGTCCAAAACATCTGGTGAGAGCTGGGCTGTGGAAAACAGCTCTCCAGGACACTCACCAATGTTTCCAAAATGAAGGAAATCATTCCAAGGCAAGTCATGTAAAGTTATCAATGCTATAAGGGGAGCAATGTCCTAAAGTACCTGCTGCAATATTCTTAAGACAACTTTACTGTGTTTGTACATTTGTTTTTGGTCCTTTGCTCTTCCCCCATTCTTACATTGTTTTCATCACTTGCTCTAAATAAAGGTGTGTTGGTGTACATAATGCTCCTGGCATATAATACTCTTCTGCATTAGTGCTTTTCCGTTCTCAAGATCTTCTATTACTCTGTGCAGGATTCTAATTGTCATGCAGTGCAACACTAAGCAACAAAACACACACAGAAGGACATGAGCAGGTGTGTTGTAGCAGTGAATGCTGTGTGTGTAATTTGCTGGGCAGCTTTGCCTCCTCCCTGAGAAAAATTCCTATGGATGCCCCTGCTGGCACTCTCCAGATTTGTGGGACCATAACTACTATCATTCCTAGTCACCATTGGCCTTGCTGGATGGAGAGATGGGAGTTGTCAACCAACACATCTGAAAGGCACTAGTTTGGGAAAGCTTGGCTTAATGGCTGAGTTAAGCCATGGGCCTCATCCTCTCAGCCACTAATTAGTAACCTTCTTCCCCGTCTCCTTCAGGGGGCTTAATGCAGGTCACAGGATCACAGAAACATTTCCTGCAGAATACCTGAGCTATGATTAAAATAATTAAAAGAGAACGAAAAATCCTACACCCAACCAGCTGGGGTACTAAAACAACAGCAATTATCTCTACAAAAACTGCTAGAAGAAGAGAGCTGCTGTTCTCTTCCTAAGGTCTGTAATGGCAGGCCTTTGTTCTCCGGAGGGCTTTCCGTGCTGTCACTGCGAAAGTCCCCTGCTCCTCATGTTCATAGTCAAATAGGCGGAATCTACAGCAGGGCGTTCCTGAATGTTTCTCCAGTCTGTGTGGAACAGGCCACATATGGCATCATCAGAAAGAAAAGGTAGGTCAGCTCGGGACTGACAAGCAGCCAAAGAGCAGTGTTGCATCCTTTGGCTTCCTCCTGTAATCTGTTGTGATGAAGCATTGTGCAGTAGCTGCGTTTTCTACTTTGTTATCAAGGGCAACCCAAAGAAGAATGCAGTCCGGCAGCCAGCTGGAAAGGTGACATACATGCATGATAGATATAAGGTCGGTATTATCCAGAAATTAATAGTTCGTATATCAGATATAACTGATAAGATATACTCCCTGCCCTAGTATACAGCTTGATCTTGAAGAATGCCCAGCCGTTTCATTTCTTATGTTCTTCCAGAGGCAATGAGATCCAGTTCAGAGCAGGCATCCTCGTATCATCGGCTCTGGTCATCTACAGTTTTGGAGTGTGTTGCCACTCTAGTAGGCTGATGACATGCAGCTCTAGTTCTCCTTTTCTTTGTCAGCACGTGAAGCTGTGGATGTGCTAAACTGGTGCCTGGCTGCAACAAGGGACTGGATGAGGGCCAACAAACTGAAGCTCAGTCCAAACATGTCTGGTGTTCCTTTAACCAGATGGAGGGAACTCAACTGGTTCTAGTCCCTCTAAAGGAGCAGGTTCATAGCTTGAAGGTGCTCCCTGATCCATCTCTGTCGCTTGAGTGTCAGGTGGCCCCAGTGCATGCAGTGCCTTCTACCAGCATTGGCTGATGGTCCAGCTCCTTCCACTCATCATTTTATTTCTTTTGTGTAGTTCTTTGGAATATTGTTTCCACCTTCACTTTATTTTCTTCTGGTCAGATAGTATGTTCACCTGTTGCTCTCTCAGTATTCCTAAACTGGGTTTGAATTTCCCTTTGATTTCTTGTATCTTCTGGAAGATCTTATTTTGTTCTCTTCTATATTTTTGCACTGGCCACTGGAATAGTTTTTTTGGTCTCTATGGTATAGCTACTGAAAAATTGTGTTCAGAATTCTGACCCTGTTTCTTTCACCTTTTGCTTTTGGTTCTTGTCTTTCCTGGGCAATTGTGAGTTCTTCTTCCATCACCTGTCCAGGTTTTTTTTAATGTTTTGCAGCAGGATTTTTTTCTTTCTTAATAATGTCTTTGGTTTCAGTCCACATTTCTTCTGGCTCACGGTCAATTGACTTCAGTAATGCAAATCTCTTCTTTATGTAGACTTTAAATTCCTTAGAAATACTATTTATCTTTTAGCACTATATGACCGCTAGTCATCTTGTCCAGCTTTACTCTGCCCCTTACTGCCTGTGCTGCATCTTGTCTGATCCATTTCTTCTGAGTTTGTCATTTCCAGAGTAAAACACTTTGTCTGACTGAAAATGTCCCATTCCATTCCTGTTTACTTTGCCCACATCAACTACTGCAATGCCTAATTGCTCCATTTCCTGCTTTACGATTTCAAATGGATTCCTGCTTCTCATGTTCCATGTTCTAATTGTAAGTGTTGTGCAGCATCGGACTTTCCTTTCACCTCTGTGCATGGCACCACTAGACTACCTTTTGACCTTAATCTAGTTGCATCATTAGCAACGAAGCTATTTGTACTTGCTCATTGCTGTTCCCAAGAAGCCGGTTGTGTGAGTGCCTTCCATATACTTCAGTGACTGGGGATGCATTAAAAGTCTGAAGAGTGCATCGCTCCAGCATTCACAGACTTCCTCTCATGCTTGGCCCTCATTTAGAAAGTATGCTGAGCGGAGCAGATGTCTGTGAACTCGCATGGAATGAACCCTAACCTTCTTCCATGTCACACGCAGCAGAACAAACCAGGGTTGCTGCATGTGATGCAGGAAGGGGATGCTGCTTGCACAGTATTCATGAATGGCTCTGTTCTTGGTGAGCACTGTGCAAACACTGGGTATGTTTACAAGGAACTTGGGCTTGTGGCTGGAGAAAAGCAGGCAGGAGCCCAGGGAGCCAAACCCAGAGAATCAGATGGACTTCCACCCGCAAAATGAATCACACGCACCTCCCTGTTATTCCTCACACCACCATTCAGGAGAGGTTCACTTCCAGCAGTCCATATAGATCAGAAGTGGGAAACTAGAATCCCATGGTATAAACTGATTCTCCTTGGGGACTAGCTAGGATAGAACCCTCTGTCCCCTGGACCTGCCCCCTTTCCCTCAACCGCCAATCATTTGGTTGTTTCATGCCTCCAAAAGGGCTGAAAAGCTTCTCCTAAGGCCTAGTGATGGGCAATGAAGAGCTTTAATTGCTGGTAAGTGCTGTTGCCTCCACCTCTTACTGTTAGACCTCCCCACCACTGGAATGTGGCCTGGCAAAGATGTTCTGAATTGAATTTGCCCTTTGGACTAAAAGAGGTTCTTCTCTCCTGATGGATATCCAGTAAGATCAGCAAACACATTGCTGTAGCTTGCAGGAACCTTTCTGGTGTATTGGAGTCGCAATGATGGCTTCTGCAACCAAGCAACTAGATCAGCCTCCTTTTCTAGCCAGGAACTGTTTCTTCTTGCTGTTACCTTCCCGTAAACTCCTCAAGCTATACTCAATATAATTATAACATAATTATAACAGTCAATTATAACAGTCCACAAAATTGCTCCTGGTCAAAAGGTCATTATGGCACTTTTCAAATATCCTGGAAAAGTTACTAATTAATTTTCTGGATTTTCATATGTGTTTGTAAGTCTGTAAGTCATTCTAACTAGGAGGCATGCAACAATTAGGATTACTTCCATGTGGCTTCTAACAAGGTTTTCTTCAATCAGATCGACATCTGATCTACATCAAAAAAATTTAAAGGTTTTACTTAGAAGTAAGTAAGCAACCATATATCCAACCAAGATGCTTGCCATGAGGAGAAATTTCAAGCAACCCTCCCCTTGAAAGCAAACTGCAAAATTATGTCTGAATTTCAAACTTTTCTGGAATCTAAACATAGTCCCTATTGTTCAGTCAGGGAAAAAAATTCTTCCTGCCGTAATCTTTTTGTAAACTCCTCAGGCATAACATATGTCCGCACCTACACAGCTCCACCGTTCACCCAAGTGCTCTTCCAATACCCACAGATGCAAGAAGAGCCATCTTGACCAGGTTTCTATGGAAGGAAAGGGTGAGCACTCCCTCCCCTTTCAGCCCTCGGACACGTATGGCACATCGCATCATGTGATTGTTTAATTTTACTGCGTGGCTATTTAGGTTGCCCTGATCTGGGTGGGTCGAGTGGAATAGAACTTTGACTTCCTGCACCAGTCAAGGAGCATGAAATGTTGGGCTGGGCAGACTCTGATTGTCAGTTTCTGATAAATCCTATCAGCTGTTTGTGTCTGTTAAGAAGGCTGACATATTTTCAGGGCCAGGAAGAACAATTCTCACGGCAAGCAAATTTATATCAGGGAAGAGCACTGCCTGTTACTGATTAAATAAGTTATGAGATTTATGACATGTACAAAGTTATATATTTACCTGCTTGTCAATATGTCATAGAAAGATAGATAAATGATATATCCTTTATACAAGAGTCTGCATTTTCCTTCACTGTTCACATTGGTATGTTGCTATGTGATTCCTAATCATCTAATTTTGATTCCTAATCAATTTTTTAAAAAAATTACCCTGTCAGAGCAGTACAGAGCAGAGGTCCAGAATGCAGCATGCTCTGGGTAAGTCAAAATAATATTTTTTTTACTATATTTGCATCCATCCTTTCGTCTTTGCTGTGAATAGGGTGGACTCTGGGCCAAAATGAGGATGCACATCACCTAAGGATTCTAGAAAAGAAGGCACTAATTTGCATATGCTAATTTGCACATGCATGTACATTTGGAAATTACAATTGTTGTTTAATTAGAAATACAGTGCCCTTCAACATAGTATGACATGTCTGCCTGTTCTGTCTGCTGACCAAGTGCTGTTGAAAGGCCAGCTCTCCCTTCTGATGGTTCTTTATCTAAAAACTGGAGTTGGACTGGACAGCCCTTTGGATGGACAATGTCTTCAAATTAGAGGAAGTCTCTGGCAGCCCTTCAAACAGAGAACTGACTTCTGCAAAAAGGATACCTTGCCATGCTAGGTGGGAAGCAGGTTGGAAACACTGGGTTTTCAGGTGGTTTCCCATCCCAACATTTATCGGAGCCGTATTTGCTTACCTTTGGGGAAACTGCTACAGCATGAACCCCCACACCATGCCTTGAAAACCATAGATGAAACAATGCTCTTTCCACCCTGTGTGATCTGTGCTAACAGAGTACTTAGTGTTGACAACTCTAAAAATCCTGCCCCTTTAAGGTTCATGGTTGCTCTTTGGAAATAATTCCATAACAGCATTTCTTAATTCTGTCTTGTGCTGCATTCAATTATTGCCATGCTAAGAGCTGCCTCCCTTCCACCTTGTCAATCTACTTCATTCCAGGCCTGCAGCAATGTTTAAGATTAAAGCTGAAGGCTCCTATAATCAAAGACAAACCAGGCTTCCCAAATTGCATGATCACAGTGCAATATGTATGAATAAGCCTTGAGTAGGAGACCACCCAGCTCTTTTTCATTTGTAAACCACATTGCAACCAGAAACCAAGTATATGAGCACAAGATCATATTAGCACTCAAAACATTTGGAGAATATATGAAGTGTCTTTGCATCACTTGGAGTGCTATTAATGCTCATCAGAAGTTGCAGACATTCAGAGACAAAGGAAGCATCTGTGTTGGGTAATAATCGCATGTATAGACATCAGCTACTTAATGTTTAAAGTAGCCTCTGTGGCAGACATGATTCATTGAACCATGTGGGTGATGTCTTGCATGTAGCTTCTTGCTATTGATGCACTTATCTGCACAATGGCACTTTCAAAATCGAGGGAGAATTTACCCGCTGTTTGGTCTGCAAGTAGTCAAGGGTCATGTCTGTACAGCTTCGGAAACTCTGTTCCTGCAGTTCCACCGCTGACCAAGGACTGGCGATTCCCATCAGCTTTGTATGGAACAGGGTTTCCTTGCAAGCCGACAATTTCCCAGACAGTCTCTCCCAGCTCATAGGTTGTGCACATATGCTAGGAAGGGCCTGCTGGGAATTGTAGTTCAGAGGGATAGCCCAGAATTATGCAAACCTTTTGAGAGCTCCAGATCTCTTCATTGGGCAAGATGTTATTACACGTTAATTTTTTAAATGTTTCTGGGAGGAATGGGAGCTGGGAAAACCGACTAGATGGCAAAGCCATGTTGCCTGGAAATTCAGGTTAGTTTCAGGGTGTGATGGAGGAGGAAATGTCTGCAGGGATTCACAATCGATTGGCTCAACAGGTCATGTGATGGGTAGAGGGAGAAGTTCCAGCTGCCCCTGGATATGTCAGGAAGATGAAAGGGAAAGGTATGACCATCCATGGAGAGGGTACCAAATCCAGCTGTCCTCGCAAGTCTTTTCCATCCTGGTTGGTGCACAGAGACTCTTTTTACCGATGGATCACAGAGAAGGTGGCCAGGTTAAACCTTCATAATAAGAATTTATCAGGAAAAGGGCTCAAGCATGAAACAAGCATATTAACCCTCATCAAAACTTCTCCGCATGTAATGAACATATGATAGAAGGCTCACAATCACATGCCTGACTCTACTCTCAAGATCCCATATGTACCCCAGGAGCCCAAGCTCCTGTCCACCATGCATAGAACAAAAGCTCCCAAAGGGTGCACCTAGGTTCACACACCTAAATCTTCACAATTGCAGCAGTGATTGGGAACCCTGTGCAAATGGGATTTCCAGTCTTGCAGAGTGTCTGCACACGTGCAGCTGCATGTGCGTAGGTGTGCCCTGCACCGAGATCAGGGAATGGAGCTTGGAGGCGAAATGGTATTGGAGGCAGGGCCAACGGTGCACTCCTACTACCCCTCCATGTGGTCCCTCTCAATATGGGCACAAAGGGTTCTAGCTTCACATCAGTCAGTGAGAGTGCCAGCAAGAGCAGTCAGCTGACTTTAAAAATAAGTTCACCTCCAAAGACTTGGGGCTGCTGAACAGAATTTCATAAAACCTCGTTTTACATTGCAAGGGGAGAAAGAAAATGTGTATGGGGGGTAGCTGTTTAATTTGTAACATCATTACAAGCAGCACAAATTACCAAACCAGATAATTGCATGCTTTGGTAATGCCAGTCTTACTCACCAAGGAGTAGGGCTTTGTGATAGATCCAAAATTGTCACGTGCTCCAGCAGAACTTTGCAGCAATGTCTGCAGAAGTTTCACCCATTTGAAGCCACTTCCCTGGTTCACCAGAGTTCACTGCTGCCTTTCAAACTTGTAGAAAGCATTTTGATAGACATGAAGAGCAGGAATATGACAATCTGCAAGACTAGACATTTTTCAGAATCCCACCTGCCCACAAATATGTGCAGTTGTGCACCATGGGCAACCATGAGCTTTTCAACATGATGCTGCTAACGCACTCTTACTTGGCTGTGTTTGCTTTTGGTTTCATTGCAGAATTGAGATCAAAGCACTAAGAAGCATTTTCTTTTCTGCTTTTCCTTTATATAATCCCTAGGTGGTGGTGTAATATCGTAGAATAGCACAGCTTCCCAAAATGAAATTGTGTTTTAACAGTTAACTGCTGCATTTCCCTGGTCTGAAAAAAAAAATCTTACAAAGTGCTGGTTTGACACTAAAGTGCAAGCAGAAATCATGACATCATCTAAAGTACCCATAAATAACCATGAATAGGAAATGATGAGGGCACAATAAATGTTTATGTAGGAGAATCCTGTGGTTCTGTCCTCCATTCCAGAATCTGAAAACCTGGCTTTCCGCTAGCTTTGATGTCCTTCTTGGAAAAAACAGCTATCAAGATTATGCTATATAAACTAAGTGCTAGATGGATAGACCAAACTCAGTACAATGGATTGTATAATTGCGGAACAGACTACCTCTGTGCATCCACGGAAATGCTGGGACATGGAACATTTGGTTGACCTGGTAAAAGTTAGTAGGAATTGGATTAAAAGAAGAAGAGAAAGAGAAAAAAACATGGGATAGACATTTCATTCTTGTTCTGTTGTGGAGGTCAGAGTAAACACCTGCAACCTTCTTACATCAATAAGGAGGTGGACGCTGCTGGCTAAGAAGTAGCAGACAGGTGCCTGCTTCTCAGTGACCAAAGGAAGGTGAAGAATCACAGCCTGAAGTTTGATTCCGGACTTCAGTTCACTGATTTTTAAAAATATCTCTTGACTAAAATGATCGGGGTTTCCTTGGGCTTCTGTATGTGAGGCATTTATATTGTGCTCATGATGTTTTGCTCATGATAGGTTGTGAGTGCTTTGCATGATGCCATCCTCCTCCAGGGCCTCTCTCCTATGCTTTCCAAGCCTTGCTTGGTTGCTTTTTTAAGAACAAGGAAAATCTGGTATTATCTGAGAATTTACAGAATGAACAAGAATGCAAAGCCTGTGTATTTTTGCATTTCTGGTATAACATAGCACAGTTGTGTAATGGGACATAAAGAAAGGCAAAGAAAGAACAAACTGTGAAGGTGGGAACAATGGTATGTAAAGGAGCTGAACATAATCCTGAAAAGAATCTGGAAGTAGATGCCTCAGTAAAGGAACAGATTAAAAATCTCATGTAGAGAAGCCCCTTGTGACACCTTAAGACCAACAAATTTATCTTGGTGTAATCTTCCAGGGATGACTTTAGAGACATCATGTGTTATTCTGAGTTACAGATGTATATATACAGAACACTGAAACAACTGTAAACAGGGAGGTCAGAAGGAAGGACATGCAGTAAGGGACAGCATGTTATTAACAACATTCATTCACAAAACCCTTGTTGCTGATAACACAAACATCCTGGCATGCGGTAAGCCACTTAACATCCACCATGTGATTTAAACAGCATCAGAAACACTTTTAGTCCAACTGTAGCTGCAGGAGATAGAGAACTCCTGATGGATGTAATTCTTCCAGTCTCACTTTTAAGTTTCATTGATCTGGAGCAGTTATATTAAGGTCCATAACAGTGTCCTGAGAGGCTGAAATGCTCTCTGGATGCTGCTATTTCTGATGTCAGATTTGTGGCAATGTGTTCTTTTGTGGAAATGCTGGTCTGTTTGTCCCATGCGGTTTGCAGAAGGTCACTACTGGCAGATGATGGCATATCAGACATTAGAAAATGAGCAGGTGAACAAATGCATTTGGTGGTTGTCACAGAGTTTGCCAGAGTAGCTGTGGGAACTGAGCTGCTATCGGGGTTTGTTGGGTCTGATCCCTGGTTTGGTCCTCCTGTTGCATTGCTAGGGAATAGCTGGTTTAGGCTGAAGGACTGTTTGACCTTCCTCTTGATGCAGGTTCTCCTTTACTGTGTCTCAGAGGATTATCTCTGTGCAATCAGCTTTTCTTCACAATAGTCTGCAAAGCAAAAGGCAGAAGCCTGTGTGACAGGGGAGGGCAAGTGACCAGCTCTGCCATGCCATCCCCTAGAAAGCCTCCTTTGTCGGATTTCTACTGATGTGGCAGCTACTCAGTGATCCAAGCCTGGGGGATAGTCATGCTGCAATATCAACATAGCAAATCTGCAAGAAATTTACTTTGTTGTCCCTTAGCAATCAGTACTTACTCCTCTGCAAGGCACTAGTTTTACAAGTTCTGAAGATGCATAAAAACTTTCCTTCCTTCCTTCCTCCCTCCCTCCCTCCCTCCCTCCCTCCCTTTCTTCTGATAGGTTTTTTTTTTTAACTGACAGACTGTAAAGTGATAAATTGGCGCATAAGACTGGGTAAACATTGGACAAAGCACCCATTTGCCATACGACCTGTACGGCATGCACAGTATGTGGACGTCAATTGTGTGTCTGATTTACTGGGCCTCTTAATTAGCTGCAGTCCTAGATGGGAGGACAACACACTCTTTCACCCAAATTCACAGGGGCAGTAGAACAATCAAGGCTCTTTTCAGTTCAATCCTTGCGCCTCCCGTATCTTCAAATCCAAGTGGAAGGAGTAAAAACCTGCCTGGCCACATGGGAGAGAAGTAGGAAGCAACATTACACTCAGCAATGAATAGATGCACGATAATTAGCAACATGAGATTTTTTGTGTGACATTTTCTGCCAGAAATACATCTGAGGAATGGAAACAAAAAGATAGGAAGTTACAGGACCAAGGTTTCTCTAAAGACCACATGGTTACTTGTCAGAAACTGTCAGTGTGTACATAACCTGAATGGGCACGTACATGAGGGGCAAGAGGTGACAGCCAGGTCCTTTTTAATATGGAGAACCTCAAGAGTGTTGCATTCAACTCACAAGCTTCCACAGGGTTCTAGAAAGAGGTCTGGAAGGCATGTGATGCCACAACAACCAGCCAGATGTTGGGTAGAACCTACATATGAACCTGCCAGTGCAGAGTCTTTTCCTATAGCTGCCAACTTATTTAGTGGTCTCTTTCCCCTGCCTTCAGTAGAAACTTTTCCTGGCTTTTAACTTGCAAACTTTTAAATCTTGACACTGAGGACAGACAGAGAAGATGTAGATGCTCCTGTACATATGGGAAAAATTCCAGTCCCACCACATCCTGCATCCGGTTCGGGCTCCTATCTGCCCACTGCAAGCAGCAGCAAGGGCTTGGTTGGCTACCATCCCAATTCATTTGGTTGCACTAGAGCCTTCAGCAGCAGCAGCAGCAGCAGCAGGTCCCAGGTTCCATCCTTCCATCACCAGGTACAGCTGGGAAAATCCCTGCAACTGTGGAGAGCTGCTGGCCGCCCTTGCCAACCATACCAAGCTCGATGGTTCAAGCACCTGCTGACTCAGGATCAGGCAGCGTGCTCTCTTACTGCCCCATTTGCTTACATTAGGCTCCAGCAACAGCACTAGAGACGAAGAACGTGCCATTGGGCAGCAGAGGCACTGCAAACCTGTTTGGGGCCATGTGGTGTGTGCATGGCTACGGAAGGGAGTCTTGCTGTGGGTTCTCCGCATGTATGGCGTGCATGCAGTCCCTCGCCCACAGAGGTCTGCAGGTCCTCTACACGTTGTCATCCTCCTCCAGCACCGCTCCTGTGGCCGCTGGCCATCTTTCTTTAAAGTGAGGAAGGTGCAGGATTGCCACCTATGGTGCTAGGCAGTGTCAGAGAACAGTGGTGTTTTCTATGGTGCATCCCGGCTTTGTGGTTACCTAATAAAAGATAAAGATACAAGGGGGAAGAGAAATTAAACTTGGAAGAGGGAGCAGAGGAGAGGAGATGCGAGGAGGACGCACTCTCTCTCCTCCAAAATGGAAGAAGAAGCTTTAGTAAATGTGAGGGCAAAGGAGCCCTATGTCAGAAAGAAGGGGTGTGCGAATGGTAGAGTGTTTTTCTCTCTGCATTTGTGTGTGCGTGTGCGTACGTGTGTGTAATCTGCTTCACATGGGTTTGTGATTGCCTATCATGGGATTCACTAATCTTCACATTTCCATGAAAGATCTGCCTTGCCTGAGTTTGGAGTTGTCTGCCATGGATCCACCCATCGCCCTCCACCTTAGAAAGACAAGCTCAGTGTTTCCCACAGGAAAATGGATAGATTGTTGGCCTGCTCACATGTGGGAATGCATTGCTTGGCAGCAGGAACATGTGGAGTAGGTCTATCTATTTGCTCATTCGTGTTTTCTGTGAGGCCCATCCTTTTATCGTGGGGCTCTGCCTCCTGACCCTGGAAGACGCCATCCTGGGGGCTCCATGCAAGAACCTGAGTTAGGTCTTTCAGAGATTATCAGCCTTATCTTAGACCCAGAAATAAATAATCAGGCATCCCATCAAAACTTCATATACTCAGTAATGTTCAGTAATTACTGTATTGTTAAGAGCGGTTTCCTGTCTTGGACATTTATTTATTTATTTTAAAAATAGAGTTTTGTGAGAAATTACCATTTGTGGCTACAGATGAGGCGCTTTCAGATTGTTTCTTTGGCCAGAAAAGGAGACAGGGCAGGCTTTGCGAGGGTTTGGGACTCAAGATAAACATTTATATATTACTAAACCATTGCCAGATGTGTGAGCCTCTTATCTTTGCCACTCCATCGTGCCCCACGTGGTCCAGAGCTTTTGGGTTCCAAAGTCTATTTGACACCTCCTCCTGCCCCCCTGATCCCTGTTCATTGAGATGTGGGATATATGTGTAGATGATTGGCACAGAGTCAAGTCCTGGGGACTTAAGGAAGCGGGGAGCATCAATTCTGGGGCACATGGTTGTCCTCCTTCAGCACAAAGCCATGCCAAAAATACACAAGACGTGCTTGTCCTTTGTGTAGAACTGCTTGGAACTGAGACCTCGGCCAGATGAACAATAAATAGACTTGGTTAACATGGCTCATCCACAAAGGCTTGTACAGAAAGTTGCACACATACAGCAGTAGCTAGAAAAGAAAAGAAAACAAAAGAGAAGCAGCAAAGAGAAGAGAAACATTTTTCTGTTGGCTTGCAAGGCATCTCTGTGTTGGCTGTTTTTCTTCTCTTCTCTTTTTTTCTGTGGGATTTTTGCAGTGCTCCCAGCCTCTTCCAGAGTATGTTTTCAGAGAGCTGGGCATGGGCTGCATTTATACTTTTGAAGTGAGCTCTTTAAAAATATAGGTGGCTAATGTCTTCAGTATGGACGAAATATACCATATGCTGTGAAACAAAAGGGGCTCTGTGCTATTAAAGTTTCGGCTCCACACTTGCCCTCCCTCTCCTCCCCCCCTCACCCTTCCTTCCTCTGTTCCTGCTCAGGCAACTCAGAGGGGAGGGAGAAAGAGGGAGAGAAGCCCAGTTGCTCTGAGATGCAGGCTGAGGTGGATGGAGAGGGAAGTGTCTGCTGGCTGGCGGGATAGCTGGGCGGACATCCTGTTACCGTGACAGGTAAGGGGGCCTAGTGGAGGCTAAAGAACAAACCTTAGCATGGTAGCTTGGGATTGGATGGCAGGGAGGGGGTGATGAAGCTAGATCTTGTACATATTTCACAAAGGCTGGGAGGAGAGCAAGAGACAGAGAACCTGATTCATGGATCTTCTTGCAATCCTATTATTGGACAAGCCTAAGGTTCCTTTTTCACAGGCATTGCTTTGCACCACTGTGAGGTACATCATTTCCCCCTTGCTGCTCTGGTCTGAATTGTACCTTCCTCTCAGTAGAGCAGCTTGATTGGGGTCTTTCATCTTTCTCTTAGGATCTGGACTGTTCTGTCTGTGCTTAAAAATATTGGCCAGCCTGCCCTTTGGTATCTGAGTACTGGAGGGCTTCCCTTCAGGGATATGCATGCAAACCTCCACGCTGCACATACAGCATCGTCTGCCTGCTCTGCTCACTTCACAATATGCCTTTCATTACATGAGGGCAGTAGAATAAAATACAGGAGCATCACATGGTTTGGGAAACCAATCAGCACTGCTCTCTGGATCCCGTTACCTGATGGAATGTCACGGAAGAGTGTGTGTGTGTGTGTGTGTGTGCGCAGACACGCACGCATGCGTGTGTGTGTGTGTGCATGTGTGCATGCATGTGAAAGAACCATACTTAGTATAAACTGGGGCCTGAGCACAGCTCCGCAGAGCAACACACAAGCAAATCCTCTTTGGCTGTGCTGAATTCAAGAAAAAACTTGTGGGGGAACACAAGTCCATTTGGGACCCCCAGCACTGCACATGGCAATCACTACAACTGGGCATTGTCCAGGTTGTACTGAAAAGCATTTTATCCAGCAATCCAACACATGTCTACTTGGAAGTTAGTCCCACTGAGTTCAATGGGGCTTACTCCCAGGTAAGCCAGTATAGGATTCCAGCCAGGTTTCACATTCATCTTGAAAAACACCCTCCAACACAAGGGCTGGTTTGAGAGGTCCCTGGATTTCTGTGAGAGTCTGGAAGCCCAACTTTCTTGTTTCCTTTGCCATTTGGATGGCTGAAGGTGTTGACATCTGTCGTAGTGATAAAAAGCCATTCTGGTCACCCTTAAATCAACAGAATGTCCTTTGGCTTGTATGTCCTGTCAGCATATTAAGTTTACAGTTGGTGATGAAGAGCTAGAGAGAACAGGGGAGGAAAGGAAACAGGATGGGGGAGAATCTAGGGGAAAGAACAGAAGGGAAGAAAGAGTATAAATAGATATTGTGCCCGAAAGTAAAATTGCAGCTCACTCTGGAAGGTCCTTTGCCGCTGCTGCTGCTCCTTGGTCCCGCATTCCCCCATCACCATATCATCAAAATGCAGGTGGCACTAGTGATTCTAGGGGGAGACATCTCTACTTCTAAAACGACGCCCAGTTCATCATCATTTGTCTTCATAGCTGTGTACTAATCTAGTGCTTGAATTACAAGTGGTGTCTTTACCAGATGAGCTACATAGAAGTCTGTGTCTACGTCTTCGAGACAAACACCCTCAAACTAGTCCGCGTGATTTCTATTGTTAGCATGGTGAGAACAACAAGGGGCTTTCTAGTTCTCTTATTTTCCAGGCTTGCACTCAGCTCCCATTCCCTCTCGCTCGCTCCAGATTTGCTTTAAATGCTGTGGATGTCTTGCACAGTCCAGGTTTAAATAAGTTAAAGCTTCAGAGCATAATCTACCCACCCCCATTTTCTCTGAGTGCACGATACTTATTTAAACATGTGGATATCCTAGCCAGCTCTATCTTAATAGATGTCAGATTGTTTATATATCAGTTGCATCCCACCTTCCCTTAAAAGAGGTCAAGGTATCATATGCAGGATGATTCCTTTTTACTAGTGGTACATTTTTTCCTACCCTTCCTCTTAGGAACTGAGGGTAGGGTAGCTGGATCTCTTTTTTTCTTGCTTGTCAGGTAGGTTACACCAGCCCTGTGAAGTAGGCCGGGTGAGAGAAAGCTACCCAATAAACTTTGTGCCTAAGCTGTGTTTTGAATCCAGAACTCCCAGGACTAGTTATCAGTATGCTAACCACTTAGTGCATTTGGCTATTTTAGCTACCCAACAAGCTTGCGAGATAGGTTAGGCCATGAGGCAGTAATTTGTTGAAGGTCACCCAAGCAAGTGAGCAAACATGGATTCAGGGGTCTCCATACAAGTCCAGCATTGTGCCTACCATGTTACACTGGCTCACAATGCCTTCAGAGAGCATCTAGATCATGGTAGCCAGTGCTACCCAGGGCTGCCCTTGATGACTTTCAGAAACTTGTGCCAAATGCAGCAGTCTGCTGTTTCTTAATGTGTCCATACGGCAGCAGAACATACTGACTTGTTCACAGGTCAAAATAAACAAGTAGAGAGAGGTTTCTACTGCTCTTCCTTCTCCGCCATGGGCCAGAGAGACAGGTGAACAGATAGGATGAAATGGTGAAAAGGAGCAAGTCCAGGGTTAGTCTGAGATTACCAGAAGGTTGCTTAACCTTCAGATTCCGCACAGCATCCAAGTTTGCATGGCACAAGCTGTAGCATACTCCTGCCATAGCTTGCATATTGACAACAGTGGCTGACATGCAGCTGGGAATCCTGTGCATTAATTCATCCATGGTGGTTTATCATGCTGTGCAGCTGGCCCACTGGCATTGTGTGGATCTGCACTAGCTTTCTACTGTCTTCTGGCTATAATAATACAAGATGCTGGTTTTAATTTATAGACCGCTCCTTGCTATTGGCCCAATGTATCTAAAAGGCAGTTCCTTCCCTTTCTCCTGGCATGAGTCCCAAATGAAACACATCCTCTCCATGTCACTCAGATAGTGACAGACCTATCAAACTGAGGGGAAGGAGAATTCAGTCTGTCACCAAAACCTTTGTTGCCCATAACTCTGAAGGGGTTGAGAGGGTTAGAGAAGAGGACAAAGAAAGAAAGCTGAAAGGCTAGGCAGGAAATAATAGATCAGAAAGTAATGCTGCTCGCTTGCCTCTGCCCTTTCTGAATTCTTTTTCTAATTCACATGTAGAATTTGCAGGGAATGGGTCCGGATGGCTAAACACATACGTATCGACAATGTCTGTCTTGCAGAGGCTTGCAGAGAATGAGAGGGAGAGCAAGAGAGCAAGTCCATGCAGCCGGTCTTCAGGCCTGGTTGTGATCGTGCCATTGGCCTAGCTACCTCCACATGCTTTGCATGGAACATGTGTCTAGCAGCCAACCCTGTAGACAACTGTGTGTGGAAGTGGGAATTGCATGATTTCCCAGTGTCCTGCTGCTGTGATAACCCTCTCTACTGGCATTATTTATTTATTTAAAACATTTGTAGCCCACCCTTCCTCCAGTAGTGGTTTACAAAGCAGCTTACAATTCAAAATGTCATTAAAACCTTAAAAGACCAATCCAAAAACAGTAGCAACAGCAGCAGCAGCTATCTAACAGCAAACTAGAATCATATACAAGCTCAGCAAGTGAAAACTAGAAACCACAAATAAAATGCAGGAGAACATGTTGCCTTGCAAAGTCTTGGCAAAATATCACAGTTTTTACTTGGCAACTTAAAGAAAAGAGGGTGAACGGCAAGGCAACCTTTCTGGGGAAGAGGCTGCACAGTTTGGGTGCCATCACCACCACTGAAGGTACGTAAATGATGAGCTTATTGCTATGGGAAAAGGTAGTTGATACCTTGGTCCCATATCACTTATGGTGCACTTGTATCTATTCCACATCCAGTGACTGGAAGCTTGGTTTCTGAGCATCCTATGCAGGGTGGGAGGGGGGCGAAAGCAATATCCTCCTCTTTGTGGTCCAACCCTAGCGACAGCCCTTCAGGAGGAGGAGGGGGGTGGCCTAAGCTCAGGGTAATTTACTGACAAATTTCCTCCTCTCCCCACCCCCTTTTCCACCTCTCCAGGGTTGAGTTTCTGACCTCAGAAGGCAGCCAATCTTTTTTTTCCATGTTGGCTGTGAGAAGTCCAAGGAGGGGTACATGGAACTCGTCCCTCTTTTGAGGTTGAAGTCTTGTCTCTGGTGTTGGTGGGAGAATCTTATAGCATCTTATGGCTCCTTGTACAATGTCTATGGACTATAGAATTCCTCCCTTAGTGCTTTATGAATAAGTTACAGCACACTGAATGGTGTCTAGAAGTCAGAAAAGATCTTTTATGACCAGAAAAATATGTTCATTATATTGAGTACAGGGAACAGTCTGGTTGAAGTATTCTGAACTTATTTAAAATTCCAAATGGTGTTCAAAAATGGTTCCAAGTATAACACATTAAAATAAACCTGAAAGTTACCCAGGCACAGTCAACTATGGCAAATGCATTTCGACCCAACACTGGCGCATCATCTGAAGCTGATGAAAAAGCTGCATGCTTCAGATGCCACCTGGGTAACTGGAGTCTGGGATGGATTCAGTAACACCATGAAGTGTCTTTTAGGGGAGCCCACCAACACCTGTTGCTCTCTAGATGTTTTTGATCAGAACTCCTAGCATTTCTGACCATTGGCCATGCTGGCTGGGACTGATGGGAGTTGCCATCCCAAACATCTGCAGCTAGCAGCTCAGAACAAGCTACTTTAGGGGAAGTGTGACTTATCCAATATGGGTCAGACAGTCTAACAACCAATGATTGCACCATCTTTTCTGGACAGAGATTCAATTTATTAGTCCTAATAATGCACCCATTGGAACGTGGGGTTTTTCTACACGTTTCGTATGCTCTTCGATGATCACGGTCGTTTGCAGGGGCTTTACATGACATCCTCATGCTCCAGAGCCCCTCCCATGATTTCCGCAGCTTTTTTTTTAATCAAGGAAAGTGTGGTGTTATTTGGAAATGACAGAATGGACTGGAATGAGAAATTCTAGCATTCCAGGGTGCCACCTTGTTGTTGTCTAATGGAACATATGGAAAGATAGAAAAAAGGAAAAGCCACCAAACTGGGGCAGTGCGGACAGACATGTGTAAAGGGGCTGGCCTTAGTCCCACAAAGAATTTGGAAGCAGACACAAGGGAAAGTGGCAAGTTGGAAACCTCACACAGAGGAGCTCTGGTCAAACCTTTGGTCTATCCAGCCTGGTATTGGCACCTGTGCCTGGCAACAATGGTTCTCCTGGGCTTCTCACAGGGTCCCTTTGCAGCCCTACCTAGGGATGCTGGACCTTCTGCGTGCAAAGCCAGTGCTCCAACGCTGAGCTTCCTGATGACATTTCAGCACTGTCCCTGACCTCAACCAGCACTTCCACGTAGATGTTAAACAGAGGTTTATAGAGATGTTAAATGAGGAAAAGAAACAGCCTCATAGCATTTTGTAGCAAGTCACTAGCCCCACCTTCTAAAACGTCCCAGTTTGGAGCAGAGCCATCATACTGTGGTCCAGCCTTGACAGCAGACAGAAAGTCCAAAGGAAGACTATGGCTGATGGTATAAACAATGTGTAGAGTTTCAGTGGGGTTGCACTTCCTCTCACCTTATCCACAAGAACAGGCAAGGCAATTTCACTTCCCAAACCTCTCAGGCAGCCAGACTGACAAGGGCTGGAGAAGTGTGCTCATTAGGAATGTGTAGGATCATGCGAAGATCTGATCAAGATGCATGTGGGATGGGCAAGGTCTCCTGCCACCTCCTCCCTCTTCCATTCAACACAAGCACAGTGACAATTTCTAGAGTGGCATTGTTGTTACTTTATTGCAGTAAAACCAGTGAAGAGTCTTTTATCTCCTTCAAAACTACCAAATGTATTGTGGCAGCAGCTTTCATGGGCATTGTCCACTCATCAGATACCTCTAGTGGGCAACATCAGCCTCACTCTGTCTACTGGCTTCTTCTAAAACATTTCCAGACTCTGAATTGCCTGGACAAATGACAATGAGCTTTTCCTGTTTTTCCTCAAGTAAAGAACATGTCTAAGCATTTCCCAAGCTTTCTCTTCAGAGACATAAATATTTCATATCAGTAATCACCAATGGCAGAACCCTTGCATCACTGAACACAACGTGTAATTATTTTAAAGCCAGAGCATTTGCTTTGAAATGCAATAGCGCTGGATGAAATCTCTCTTTCAAGATTGATGTGACTTATGGGAAATCTGGATTACAGCCACAGATGTTGCACAGTCATTCTACTCTGTAGCAATATGTAGGCTGTGTCATGCTAAGTTGTCCCCAGTTTCATTGTATTCCTGCTGCAAAGGATAAAACAGGGAAGTTTTCCCTTGCATGCAGCAGCCAGACTGGATGTTATTTAGGGATGTGAAGATCAGCCAGACTTCTGCTATCTCTGGCTCGCTAGACCTCTTTACCATGCTTGGCCCTGGCCAGGAAGCAAGCCAAGCTGAGATCAAGTCTACACGCAGTCAGGAATGCTAGCGGCTTGCTTGTGCAAATTGTGCAAATTATGTAATTCTTTGCACAAAGCACACAAAGCCCACGGGATATGTGTATGGAAGCAAAACTCTGCTTGAACACTGTGTGGGCTTAGGGCAAAGAGAAAGCATGCTTGAGTCCAGGGAGCCAAGCTGAAGAAATCCAACAGATTCTTAACCCCAAATGGGATTCCTCACACATCTCCGTGCTGTATCTGTCAGTGTCCTTTGTAAAATAGTGGCCAGTTAAGAAGGAAATGGAAGCAGTCCATCTTTGCTCCTGCGTGCACATGGTACATTGGTATGAGGCTCTGAAATTGAATGCAGCCTCTGGACACTGCATACTACCTACCTGCACTATTATGAAGACCATCATCAAAGACAGGCAGAGCAGGGCAATTACTAAGGGCCTCTGTCACAGCAGGGACTCTGACAAGAACCGCCTGGATTCACTGCTCCTCTTCACCCCATAACTTGTGTTCACTGGCCCCTCATTTTGGCCCAGACAAGCAGTGTGGGGAGGAGGGGGAGGAGCAGATATCCTTGTTTATTTGCTCACTGGTTCTGCACATCCATCAAGTCATGGAAGTATTGTGGAAGTAATTCCTACTTAACTTTTCCTAGAAGCAAAAATAACAAAGCTGAAGCTTTTGAGTTCAGGATTTCATATTTTGGGCTCCTCCTGAGAAGGCAAAACTTACTGGAGAAGACAATCATGCTAGTGGAAGTTAAAAGCAGAAGAATGGGAAATGAATGGGAAAACCAGATATGAGATGGATCGATCGCAGCATCCATATGCTCCACCATCCTAAGCATGGCCTTGAGTTTACAAGAGCTGAGCAAGGACAAGATAGCTTGGAGAGCATTCATTCATTGGGTCACAAGTTGAAGATGTCTTGATGGTACGTAACAACAACCACACCAACAGCCACCATGAAAAGAGGGTGAAAAGCAAGAGCAGGTGGTGACAACTATGCTGAGAAGGCAGACTCAAAGAAGGAGGGGGCAATCAAAGGCATCTTGCCTAAGGGCCTTCAAAACATGGAGATGGTACTGACTTACTACAGTTGCTTTTACTGCTGTTACTGCTATACATATGCTGGCAGTAGCCAGTACTTCACTACATCTCTGCTCATTCCACTGTGTCTGTGCAAAACACTGTGAGTGCAACATGAACAAGCACTTCCTAAAAGAATCCCAGAAATGAGCAGAACACCCATTTCCAGAATAGGACAGGTCAGTGGCACTTCCTTCTGCAAGATATGCATTGTTCTAGGAATGAATGTTTCTATGTGTTTCCATTTGATTTGGGGATCACGAGGTTCCCATTGCACTAGTGCTAGATCCTGCTAGCATAGGGATATTCTTGGAGAATGTCCACATATGCTACAGTTCTTCAAAAGAGCTAGTGTATGATGGAATGTATCCCCCCCTGAAACTACCAGCTTTCATAAAGTGTCTTTTGCAAATGCGCTCCAGGAAAAGTGATGAAAATACATTTTGTATACATTATTTACTATTTATTTTATTTAAAATATTTCCAAACCACCCATCATCCAAATGGATTCTGGGCCAATGTACAAACAATGACTACAATTAATCATGCTAAATATAAATATTTTTCAATAAAACTTCCATAACATTGGAATAAAAAGAAGTACCTAAACTGATAAAAGCAATGCAAATATTTTGTAATAGATTCTTTGCATGTCAAGCTCCACATAATGGAATTCTTGCTCCGCTTAATTTGTGGCCCTCAGTAGTTTGGCCTACAAGTGCCATGCTCCCTCACCACTGGCTAGGCTGGCTACTGCTGATAGGACATATAGGTCAGCACATCTGGAGCACCACCACTGGCTTACAGGAACCTTTGCTTACTGCCTGTAGAGCCCTGTGGCCTCAGTCCTACATATCTGGAGAAGTGACTTCTCCAGCGTGTTTTCTCATGGTCCTTTGGATTTTGCCCTACAGGTACTGCCTGTCTGCCAAATCAGAACATCAAGGGCATGGGAGGAGGCATTTTAGTGCCCTTCTTAAACCTTGTATTGATTTGGAGATGATGTAAAACATTTTTGTTTAGACGTGCTTACAGTGACCAGTGATGACAGGGAAGCAGACTTTAATGCCTCTGGTCCTGTACTGTTTACTGTTTCCATTGGATAATAACATGAATTGATTTGGGATACGCATTATGCAATTTCTTCTGTATGATCTTGCATCTCTGATTTGACCCTTTCTCTTTAAAATAAATAATACCTATTTATATGAAAGCCCATTCCAAGTAGTTTGTCCCACATTTCCCTCTGCCTGGTCTTGGTGAAGTTCAATGATCCCATGACCAGCTAGGAAGGAAACATCTCTGGCAAGTTGCTGAGGAACATGGGCTGGATGATGTGCTCCTGTCCTGCTTGTGGGCTGCCCATAGGCAATGGCTTGGCCCCTGTAGGAATACAGTGCTGGACTAGATGGGTCCTTCTGTTTTGATCTGCTGGGACTCGTCTTAAAAATGGAGAGGAGCTGCACAGAGGCAGGAAGGGTCCAACCTGCAAGCCAGATAGGAAAAGGAGAAATCAACCAAGTAGGGACATGAGTAGGTAAGTGTGAGAAAGAGTCCTCAGTGTTTCCAAACCATGGGTAGGTCACTATATATGGGTTCCTTTCTCTAACAAGCACTCAGTTTCAACCAAAGCTCATATCAGGATGTTGAACCCTGCGGTCATGAGCCAAAGCTGACATGCCTTGGGAAAGTAGGACCTTCAGAGGACCTTCCCCACATAGCTCCATCCCCTTTTGCTGGCCCCTTCCACTTCCCCATAGCCACTGCTCATTTGGAGGTTTCCTTGCTTTGACACATTTCCCCACCATTTATTTTAAGAGGTTGAAATCTTTTTCTAAGCACTAGTTACTGATAGCAAGATCTCTAAGCTTAAACGTGATGGCACTTTTGGCTTTCTGGTCTTGCCCTTGTTGCCTCCAGCCTCAATAGCTACTGAAATGTGGTCCCCTGAGAGCTTCTCCAAAATGGACTTGGCGCTCTGTCTGAAGAGGCTCTGCAGGCTTGCTCTGCTTCAGGAGCAGACAACATGCAGCTCTCCAAATGTTTTGTCCTCCAAGGCCCATCATCTCTCACCATTAGCTGTGCTGGCTAGGACTGATGGAAACTGTGGGGTAAGGCATCTGGAGGCCAGCAGTTGCCCACCCTTGCTCTCGGGAAAGCATAGTGCCTCATAGAGTAGCATTGCTTAAATTTGGGTTTCCACTGAGCAAGTCAAGCACCAGTGATAATGGAAGACGAAAAGTCCCACCTCCTTCCCTTTTCAATGGCAGCTCCCGGGTATGCAGGAGGGAGAAAAATGTCAAAGTTCAATCTAACTGAAATCAAGAAGCTGGTCCGGGAGACAAGGAATTCTCATCTTCATAGCATCTTTGCTGCTGGAGGTTGGGCCACCCTCTGGTGTGGGGAAGGACACTGTTCTCTGCTTCCTTTTCATCAAGAGCTTGGAGTACTAGGTGGATAGAAAAGTGCTTGGATAAAATGCCCTGGCTCCTATCCCTCCCTTCAGTTTGCCATGATTTCTGTCCTGGACATGAACTTGCCACCCATAGTCCCTTAGCACTCCACAAATTGCTAAAGCTGTAACCACTGGGATCAGACCAGTTCTCCACTCAGGACGTGTGTGTGGTGAGTGGATGAGTGGAGTGCTGCTGAGTGGAATCTGGGAAAGGTCTGGGTGTCTCAGTTCCTCTCCCACCCTTCATTTGTCTCATGTAATAATGGTCCAGGTCTCTTGGTCTCCAAATGCATTCTGTGATTTTATGAGAAAGCACAAGAAGGATGAGGGTGGAAGAGAATGGAAGGAGACAGACCACCAAAAGGACAGTGCAAGTGAGTGGGATTCTTGGCTCATAAAGGCACCTGGGCTGAGGCAATAGGAAAACATCGAGGAAAATAAAAGTAAGATTCCATTTTAAAACAAGTTTGCCTCTTCTACTCCCACTTGGTCCAAGTTTTAAAAGCAACACTGAGTGCTTCCTCAGATTGCATTACTGGATAAGCATACAAGCTTAATGAAATCCAGTGCATCTTGGGGCTAGCACAACACGAGCCAGACAACAGCACTGCCCCATCAGCTTCCTTTTATAGGGTACCCTTTGTCCCATGCCACAATATCTCTTGCCTGTGAGCCTGACCTCTGCAGTCCAGCTAGCACCATGCAAAAGAGCAGGAGCAATAAACAAACTGGAGACAGGGAGATGTTCTTGGTTTTAGAATATTGTAAATTTTGGACAGGCATCTGAGATTTTTTTAAGGTATTAAATAAATGGCTGGGATTTTTTCCCCTTTTTTAGTGAGCTTCTATGTGATTTTTACAAGCTTCAAAAACATTGTGTTCTGTACAATGTAGAAATCCCCTACTGGAGGCCCAGGAAGCTCTGTGAAGCACAGAGCATGGAAGAAATATGGGAGAACAATAATACAATAACTGCTTGTTCTGCATCCAAATCCACTACTGGATGCATTGGACTATAATGCCAGTTATTGCCAACCAGCAACATTGCTGACTCGGAGTGCTGGGGACTGCAGTCTAACATATATGGAAGGGACCAAATGGGGAAGGACTGTCCTCCAACCTCTAGTGGAACTTCAGCAGTTCACATAGCCACCAGAAGCCTTGTTGGGCCATGCTAAAAGATTCTCATTGCCCCCTGCACTAGGAATAAAGAAAACTGAGCAAATGCTCACTATCTCAGACAAGATCCTTACCACTGGAAGATATAACTAGGCAGAAGGACATATATTATGTTTACGTTCAGTTATCCAGTGTTCTTGACTGTTCAGTTATATGGACATTGAATCAGGGATAGGCAGAAAGTAGACTTCCAGGTGTTTTGGACTTCACCTCTCAGCATTCCTGGCCATTGGCCATGTTGGCTGGAGCTTCTGGAAGCTGAAGTCAAAAACACCTGGCGATCTACCTTTTATTCACCTTTGATTTAGATAGCTCATACACAGGTCTTCAAAAGACCTTAGTTAGAGTGGTGCCACCATGCTGTTTTACATACAGCTGAGCATCTGTGTGCAACCTACAAAATGGTGGTAGCATTCAGTGCCAACAGAGGTTGCAGAATGGAGTCCTGGAAATGGCTGGGGGAAAGTGACACTAACACTAACCAGTGTTTTGTCTACTATCCAGCCCATCACACTTACCATGGCTCATGGAAGCAGTGACAAGTGCTAGCTAAGAAAGAACTAGGTCAGGGGCACATTCTTAAGGACAGGTCTTAAGAAAGCCCAGACCTGTCAACTCTGCTCTTTCTCCTATAAACCAAAGAGCAAATGTAGCGAAGGTGAAAAATGTATTCAGAAACTATAATTGGCCTGACTTCTGCCTCAGGTTAAGACCAACCCAGGATCATTCACCTGTTCTGATCATATCTCCATGACATAGACCCATAGCATACTAGGGAAAAGCTAACTGTCTCATATGAGTCAATCCTCTGTCTGTTAAATGAACATCAAGTATGGGCCACGAGCCTGGGGAAAGCTGACCACCCATCTTTTTATACATTCTTGAAAAAATCAACTTTATGATTTTAAGGAATAGGAGAATCTTCATTTTATTTCTCACTCTGCTAATCTTAAACCTCACTGAAGCATCTTAGATCCACCCTGATCTGCAGCTGTGTGTACAGTCCTACGGGCAGAAAGTATTTATCATATCACATTTATAACACTGATCAGCTTCTTCATTACCAGTAGGCCTGTTTTTAGCAGTGGCCACTCCTCGTGGACTAAAAGAGAGGGAGGCACAGCAGAAGGAAAGACATATAGTTAAATGGCATGCTTTTTCCTTTTTTTCTTTTTTCCAAGCCTGGGAAAGAGATGGCCAAAAACTTGATCTGAAATCCCTCATAGGAGTCAACAGACCAGATCCCAGTGAAGTTCTGCCAGCACTGTACATTTTAGATCATCCACCTGTTTGCTGCCACCAGTATAATATAGCTGGAAGTTTTCTCTATACGAAAAGCAGGGCGGTGGCAGGGGAGCGGGGCAATGGAGCTGGGCTCTTCTGAGCAAGGTTCACTTCATGAGAACAGATAATTAGAAGGCAGCAGTTGGCCAGAGGCAGCCACAGTGCTGCTCTGTCAGTGCTGGATATGCTCCAGGTCTCATTCAGAGCTATACCTGGAATGGCATCTTAGATATTAGCTGTTGCATCACTAGGTAGGCATAGGCTGCATCTCTCTCCTCTGAGTCAGTCCTTTGCCCTTCTGAAGTGACTTCTCGCACCCAGTGAGATTATAAAATGTCCTCCACTAGAGCAGAGTTCAACAACAAGGGCTTTTTTTTTTAATCTCTTCAGAATTGAGCTTGACTGATTATCTTCAGACTGGATAGTGAGGCCTATGATTAGCAAGAGTCATTTCCCTTGACCACAAAATAATGAAGCTACTGGCCAAAGCAGACAAGATAATGGAGGTCCTGCCCATCCCAGGTGCCTCTTGTTGCATTGATCAGATGATGTGCAGAATGGCCAGTCTTCGCATGACCCTACGCATTCCTAATGAGCACACTTCTCCAGCCCAGTCAGTCTGGCTGCCTGAAAGGTTTGGGAAGTGAAATTGCCTTTGCTACTCTGGTGGATAAAGGGAGGGGAAGTGCAACCCTGTTGATACTCCTGAAACTCTATGCATTGCTTATACCATCAGCCATAGTCTTCCTTTGGACTTTCTGTCTGACTGGGCTACCAAATTGGGAGGTTTTAGAAGGTGAGGCTAGTGAGTTTGCCCAATGGCACTTTTGCTACAGAGTGCTATGGGGTCCCTCTCTCTCTCTCTCTCTCTCTCTCTCTCTCTCTCTCTCTCTCTCTCTCATCCATAACTATTAGAAAATGTTGCTCCTCCTCACACCTCCTCTCCCCATTTGCTGGAGCATGTTCCACGGAAAGTCTCTCAACTGACTCCTCACAAACAGGGAGCAGATCTGTGAGGAGCACTTTGCTCAGCACCAACTTCCATTCTCATTTTCCGGATTAAAAAATGCACCTATCCTATCTGGCTGTACATCTCATAGGTTATTCCCAGTGTTCATCCTAGACCCACTGAAATGGATGGGACTTAAATTAGATTAACAATGGATACATAACCCCATGTCTGTGTATATGTGTGTTTCCTGCACTGGGGTGGATAGCAACTGAGGAAAACATTTCGAACAAATGGCATGGAGGAACAGTAAACATGTCCCTGCCCCCAGAATCAATCTGGATCCCTCCCCCTCCTCAGTTGTTATTTGCCAAAATTGAAGAAACAGGAAAACCCAGCCACAGGTCCCCGTAGTCTCATCTCATTTGCCTTTTGGCTCCATCTTCATTCTCTGGTTTCTTGCAGCCCTTTATCTCAGAATGTGCTTGGCATACATTCTGTGGATGAAGCAGACTGCCTTCAAAGATACCCGGTCACTATCTCTGCACCCATCAGTCATTCTTCATTATATTGGATAGTACTGAGATTCCACCATAACATTTCTTCTTGGCGAGGGACCAGAAGGGTTTGTCCGTTGGTCACATCACTCTCCTTGACTGTTCACTCGTTATGTTTCACCCATTCCTGGTAACAACCCATTTCGCAGAAGACTCCAGTCACTCACGGCTTTTGAGCGGCCTTCCCCATTGGCCCTAAGCTGGCTTGGTAGGAAGACCGTTGCATTCCCACAGATTAGGAGGCTACAGAATCACAAAGACTTGTCTCAACCAACCTCTTGAGAAGTCTTTCTTAACAGTGTCCTGTAGGTTGGGATGGTTTTCCAACTGATAGAGTTCTGGTTACGGAAAGCCACTGTCAACACACCTAAAAATTTTTGATTCCAGGGATAACAGGATTAGAAGTTACCATTTAAGTGAAAGTACAGGCAGAAGTTGGACTATAGTTGAAATGCCCTCAGTTTTGGAGTCTGATCAAAAAATGCCAATGCTTCTCACAGTCTTCAGTCCCTGCTGTAATGATACAAGGCAAAAGCAGAGACACTCCATTCCCATTGCTCAGGTTCTTTATTAAGCCGCTGGTAGTGGTGTGGATTATGTAATGCTTATTTGCAGCCCTAACAAGAAGGGCACACATGTGATGGATTATCATAATGTGCTGTCATTTTCATGACCCTTAAAGCAGGGCTAGATGTCATCTGCATCAAAAGAAATATCAGAACTCTTCACCAACAACATCCATATTCTATGCCCAGAAAAGTTCAAAAGTCCATCCTGCATTTGCCATGTGGATGAGCTAGATTCACATATATTTGCCAGTTATGCATAGCTGATTTCTCCCCCTGTCCCTCACTTTCCTATTGCTCTTGAAGAAGGGCAGAGAACTACGCAGTTAACCTAGTTTCTTTCCCCATTACTGCAGACTTCACTTGACGCACGTGGTACCATAAGAGAAACTTAGGTTTGCGACCCACCTCTACATGCATTTGCGTGGCACGGCTGAGTGTGCAGTTCCAGAACACACTGGATGTTAGTGCCTGAATTGCTGGGAATTATACCCTGCCATTAGGAGAGCTGCAATACTGCGTTTATTTATGGAAAATGAGTCTGCTGAAGCACTCACCTTCCCCACCAGATGGGGATATCTCAGTAAAGAGATGGCAGCTCCTTTCTTTCCCGTCCCATGGTTGCTGAAGAAAGCTCTGCCTGCCAAAACATATTTGTGTAGGAGGTGGAAAGTTAACATTAGTATTCCATTTGAAAGGGGGTGGATTCATTTCTTAAATCAAATAAAATGCCATGCTAGGATATAATCATGTGTATTAGGGAGAGAGGGAGATAGTTTTCCTACTATTGTCTGAAAGGAAATGCCTTTTGACCGCTTAGTGCATTACTGTTAGATTATTAGCAAAGAACTAGAGACTGTTCCTTTCTGAGTTCACCTTATATGATGCTGCTTACAGGATTGTACAGATCAGTTCTTTATTTCTAAAGCCAGAAGAGTGGAAACTGTAGGCTGAAAACAAACACCACTCACACTGCAAAATCTGACACTAATAAAGGGCTTTTCTACATGAGGCTGTTAATTCACTGCATCTACTGTGCTGCAAAACTGAGATCCAAGCCATATACAAGGAGCATTTCCTTTTCTGCTTTTCCTCTATGTAATTGCTACATGGCGCCGTGGTGTAGTGGAATAGCACAGACACACAAGATGAAATCACACATATTTTCACCACCAGAAATAATATCCCATTTATCCTGCACTTTAAAAAAAAAAACCCCTCTGAGAAAGTGCTGTTCATAAACAAAAATCCTGGAAGGTCCTGATATTGTCTAAAGAACCTGTCAACAATCATGAGTAGGGAATGCTTCATGCAGAAAAGCTGTTCTGTGTAAAAGGATGAGTACTCATTACCTATTTAGATGCAATGGAGGCTTCAGCTGCCCACTGATACTTGGTTAAGGCCTAATTAAACTTGACTCATCAGATGCATGAATAGGTCTGCCAGTGTCTTTTTATTCTGCTAAAAATAGTCATTGCTGGGAGCAGGGCAGGGGAATGGATGAGGGCTGCAGTGCCTACCCCAACCCTGAGATCGTCCATGGAGGTCCTTCTCAGTGAGCCCCCTCCAAAAGAAGCAAGGAAGGGGGCTGCTAGTGTATTGGGCCTGAGGTGTAGAAATCAGGGCCTGGGTCTCTAGCCTTGGAAAGTATTAGGCCTTGCTTGGCATAATAGAAACACTGCCCTAGAATTCCCTCTCGCTTAGCTTGCTAGCTGTTGTTTTCTAAAGGCCCTCGGAAAGATGGGCAAAGGATTAAACATGTAGCTGTGCTTGGCCTGGGATCCCACCTTATAAGGACAGCTAATGAGCTCCTGCTTGGTGTTATGATCAGCTTAATGAGAATCCTGACTGAAGGCCTCAGGTTTTATGACTTGTGGCTGGCTAGTGAGGATGGGAAACTTCATGTCCCATAAAGTACAATGATGACAAGCTGCATATAGTACACATTTGAGGCTTGTTGATTAAGTAAACAGGTATTGCATACTGTTTAGCCCCTGCCTCTGAGCAACAGCCAACCCCTTCCTCGGGAGTAGTTTATAAAGGCTTGCCATTTCCATTTCTATTGACTGCCCTGACCTAAAGGCCTAGGTATACCTGTCACAGAGGTGCATGACTGTATCACCTGGCATCATGTTCTTTGGCTAAGAAGAGGTCATGCAAGAGGCAGGGATGACCTACCTTACGCTGGGGTGGGGGTGGGGGGAGGGGTCACACAGAGCATGGTTGCAGATGCTGATTTTAACAGTCAAGCAGCTTCATTCAGGAGTGGTGTTTACACCACAGAGGTGCTGGCAGGGATGACAAGACCAAGTATCTGAACTCCTCTTTCTCCCTCCAACATTCTTCTTCTTCCTCTTCCTCTCTCTTAATTTTTAGTTTTTGCTGGGTGCACAGTTCACGCTTGCAAAACAAAACAGAAAGGTGAGTTGAGTGATCCCTTCCAGCTGCTCCATTGCAAGTAATAGAAATCCTGCAAATTTTCTCCAGCAGGCCTCCTGAAACAGAGCCCTCCTATCATTCAGATCTGCTGTAGCTATTTGCTGGGTGCAGACCTGTCAGCTGAGAAGGAAACTTCAGACAAGGCCTTCTGAGCTAGCAGAGTTGTACCGTTTCATGTGGCAGGTCAGTGTGTTTACTGACAAATAGATCCAGCCTTCCTCAAGGCCCCAGCCTGCTGCTCAGATCTGAAGCTTGCAGCTTCTCCCAGCCAGCAGATTTGTTGCAGGTTTTAAAATCACAAGCAGGTATACCAGTTCTGGTCAGGAGGAATACTTCTGCCACTAATAATAATTTATTATTGGTGGTGGTGATGATTATTCAACTTTTTTGAGGATATCGTCTTCAGGTGAAAGCTAGTGTGAATATGCCCTGGAGAGATACAAATTCCTTCTATCCTCCAAAACTGATGTAAGCCCTTTTTTATTGGCACAGGCATTCCTTGTCACTAGCTGTAACAAGTAGGATTTAGGAAGTCTTATTTTTAGCTGCATGTTTATATTTTAATCTTTTATAGATGTTACATGCCACAACCCACCCAGGAATTGCTTGCATAACCAGAGAGTAGGTAGAGCCTTTCCCAAGGGATTTTGCCATCCTTGGTTCTCCTGTTCCCCATCAAAGAGGGTCAGACACAAGTATCAAGTAAGCATTTGACTGTCTAGGATTTCCACACTGGCATAATGCCACAGCAACAGAGATATTTGTATTCTAGTATGACCTACGCCATGCACCCTGTACAGACAGACACCATGTTAAAACAAACAGCTCTTGATGCTCTGATGTTTGACTGTGAAAAAGCACCTCTGAGCCTCATGCAGGAGTGGCTGATTGCTCCAGCTCAGAGTGTACCCACTCTGGGCATCATCTTGAACTTCAGAAGAGCAATTCTTGGTGCTACAACCATGGGGTGCGGGGGGGGGGGGGAGTTCGGTGCAGGGGCAGCTCTTTACTGTCCCCCAGAGGGGTTACACTGTCCTACTGCTACTGGAGTCACAGCATCCAATGGCTTCAAGCACCCCACATGGAAGTTGTTGATGTGGGATAAAGCATGAAGAAAGAAGTGAACACACATGCCAGTCATTGTCAGGTTTTACATTTGAATTACATGTAATTCTATGGGACAAGCAACTGCTATTCATATTTCTATTTTTCTATTTTTATTCTGTTTTATTAATCTGTTGTACACTGTCCTGAGACATCTGTGAAGGGACAGTATAGAAGAGTTTTAAATAAATAAAAAAAATCATTACCTGCAGCTGGTTCAAACAACTTAAGGCCAAACCAGGCATGACTTTCATTTTACTCTAGTGTACTCACAGGGTACTCAATCCAGATCAGCATGTGTGGACAGCTTTAGTGAACCATTTCCATCACCATTTTGTAGCATAACTTAGAGGAACTGTGGGGAAATCTAGGCCAGGCCCCCATTGAGGGGAAAGGATTAAAGCCTCCCTTACTGTTCCCAGGCTTAGTCTAGAGCAGACCTGGGCCTTGTACGGCCCACGGGCCACATCCGGCCCGATGGCTGACCCTGACTGGCCCGCATGAGGTCACTGGCAAATTAAAAGTCAGTGCAAATATATATCATTGTAATATAGATGCAGGCAATACAACTGCACTGCTTTTATTTTGAAGGATCTGCTAAATTGAATTGAATTTATTGTTTTTCATGTAATGTTAATGTTTTTGTGAATATTCATTAAATAGCTGCTAGCTGCTCCATCATCTTCTCCTTAATTGATTATCTGCAGCAAGAAACAAGATAGAAGAAAATGTGGGAAACACACTTGAGGGTTACAGGTGGATGATGTCCTCACCTGTACCCATAGAGACATTGCATAAACAAGACAGGGCATTGAACAGTAAATGTCTGGAAGTACTCTGAAAACCAAAGCAGACATTAATTGTGAGAAGTAGCTAGCAACTGTATTCAGTTTGACTCTAGACCAGGGGTGGGCAATTAATTTTCACATGAGAAACTGTGACAGTTGTTAAGGGCCAGACCAATACACTTAGAGCTCTGCTCAATATATATCTCTATAAAAACAGTAAATGAAACATTACAATGATACAATGAAAATGTGGAGCACAGAACAACACTATTTAATGAATATTCACAAAAACATTAACATTAACATTACCTGAAAAGCAATAAATTCAATTCAATTTATTATTATTATTATTATTATTATTATTATTATTATAACATTTCTATGCCGCCCCTTGACGAAGCCTCGGGGCAGCTTACAACACAATAAGATACATTGAAGTACAATAGAACATAATAAATTACCACGAAATACAAAAATACAAAAAATACACTGAGATACAATAATATAAAATTAAAATTAACAGTATAAAATAAGTAAAGAATATAGGAGGAGAAAAGAGAAGGAAGAAGAAGTTGCCTTGGCCAGATCATATATTTTAACAATTAAAATGATGTTTAAATAAAAAGGTCTTTACCTGGCGCCGAAAAACCAGTAACGACGGAGCCAGGCGGACCTCTTTGGGGAGTGAATTCCATAGGTTGGGTGCCACCGCAGAGAAAGCCCTCCTCCGAGTATTTACTCTCCTAATTTCTTTCATGGAGGGTTCCCGGAGAAGGGACTCTCCCGCAGATCTCAAAGGGCGGTCAGGCATATATGGACGTGAGCGCTCGTTCAGGTAGCCAGGACCCAAGCCGTTTAGGGCTTTATAAGTCATAACCAACACCTTGAATTGGGCCCGGGCTTCAATGGGAAGCCAGTGAAGCTGACGGAGGACTGGAGTCATGTGAGCATAACGCCCCGTCCCCGTCAGCAACCTGGCAGCTCTATTTTGCACCAATTGAAGTGTTCGGACCATCTTCAGAGGAAGCCCCACGCAAAGCGCGTTACAGAAGTCTAGGCGGGAAGTCACCAGCGCGTGTGTCACCATCGCCAGGCAGTCGTACTCCAGGTAGGGGCGCAGCTGATTAATCAGCCGAAGCTGAAGGAAGGCGCTCCTTGCCACCGCTGTCACCTGAGCTTCCAAAGAAAGCTCTGGGTCGAGGAGCACTCCCAAGCTGCGGACCTTGTCCCTCAGAGGGAGTGTTGCACCATTCAGGACCAGGTCAAATCCACCCTCTCCGAAGCCCGATCCGCCAACTAACAGGACCTCCGTCTTGTCTGGATTGAGTTTCAGTTTATTGGCCCTCATCCATTCCAATTTAGCAGATCCTTCAAAATAAAAGAGTGCAGTTGTATTGCTTGCATCTATATTACGACGATATATATTTGCATTGACTTTTAATTTGCCAGTGACCTCATGCAGGCCAGTGAGGGTCAGCCATTGGGCCGGATGTGGCCCGTGGGCCGTACAAGGCCCAGGTCTGCTCTAAGGTGATACCAAACTAGGGCCCCTTGAAGCACTTTCAACCTGAGGACCAAATTCTATTTCAGACATGCTCTCATTGCAGTGGTGGGTGTAGCTAAAGGCTTCTTTCTTGTTCATAAATGGAAATATAATCAAAATAGAAGCAGGCAGGGGCTGGCTGGGTGAGAAAGAAATCTTCTAGCTTTCCCCAAGGCTCGCACCCTCCAGATGTGCAGTCTGAGGCCAATGGGAGTTGCCGTCCAGTACTTCTGGAAGGCTGAAGAAGGCTGACACACACACACACACACAGAGCAAGCCCCAGTATTGCAACCATTCTGAGGTCTGCTGCCTTTCCTCTTTTGCACCTGACAGATTCCTTTCCTCTCTGGACCCTCCTGGAATAGCAGCCTGCTGCTGGGACTTGATGAAACAACACTCCCAAGGCACTCCCAAGCCAGAAGGATGATGGCTGCCAACCCAGAATGTATGGAATTTACCCTGAACTTAAGTTATTGATGGAGCTCCTCTAAGGGCTTTATTGGCTCCTCTTCTCTAGAGAAAAGGAAGAAGCCACAATTTGTTGCACTAACTTAGACAACATGGCTGTCTCTTTTTCCTTTTACATTATCCAATTTAGACTGAAGTCCCTTGGACACAGACTGTCATGTTCGAATAGATCACACATGAACTGCTCTGGGAGCCTTCCTGACCCAGTGCAGAAAGCCTGTCCTGTTGTCCTGAAGACAGCAGCTTATTCTTCTCTTTGTTCCCTGGCCTGAAGCAACACGACTGCCATTATTTGAGGAACCTCTTTCCCCTGTTTGAATAAGCCCTGTACAAATAGCACCATGTGCTTGAAAGCATACAAGCCTTTTGCGGTATGAGCACAAAGCAGAGGTGTCAGTAGGCAAACCAAAGGAACCAACCTGCAAGACACCCATTTGCACGGAATGTGCATATGTTTATATCTATATGTGCAAATCCAGAAACAATTACATGGGTTTATTTCATCTCTTCATTGAATAACCAAACAAATGAATTATTTAAAGTATTTAACTATCAACATTTCAGAGGAGGACAAGTCAGTCAATTTTTCATCCGAATATCTGAAATAAATTCTTCAGTCAAGTTGCATGCTGCCCCAGATCATTCAAAATCAAACAAAATTGTTCCTCAATAAGCTAATCGCCATGCAGAAATATATGCTTTTCTCCTGGCTGCAGTCCTCCTTGAAAATCATCCGCTCCATGGCAATTAAGCTGCGGAAAATCTTTTGACTGGCACCTGTGGATACCAGGTCAGGGCTCTGGAGCATTAATGTAGGCCCCCACGAGACAGATGGGCCCAGGCCTAGCAACTCTTGTGGTGCAGACTACAGCTGACAGCAAGAGAGAAGGGAGGCTTACGTAGATGAGAATCTTCACAGTAATCTTTTTAGTGCTGCAGCAGCCCCTCCATTCGAACCCCCCGCCTCCAAAAGAAAGAGATACCCAAAAGGAGAGAGCATTAATTTCACAGGGGGCAGGTTCACACAATCAGCAGTGTGTAGCATTATTTAAATAAGTCATGGTGGGTTGTGATACATGCTGGCTTATTATGTTGTGCAAAGCAGGGTAGGGTGGCTTGTTATCATGGTTAACAGCCTGTGTATTCTGGGAGCTTACTAACCACACTAACATGGGTTCACATGACACAATCAGCTGCAACAACCACCTGTCATGGCTTGAATATTCACAGTGGCAACCAGCATGTGCCACAAGCCACTATGGTTTATTTAAGCCATGCTGCCAGCTGCTGATTGTGCAAACCCAGTTGCAGGCTTATATACTGAGGAATACCAGAGAAGATTTGTCAGAAAATGACTTTCACACCCTTCTATGCTTTAGTAGATAGAGAATGGCAAAGTCATGGAGCCCAAAACAGAGGCAAGTCATGTGTTAGAGCTTAGATGTCGAGGTCGTGCTTTTCCAGCCATACTTTCACCACAGTCCAAAAATTCACAAGCAGAGTGTCAAGTAGCAAGAATGAGAAAGAGCTGCTTGGTTCACTTGAATCTCTGGAACCTGCTGCACAGGGGAACTTGGCAATATTGTTCTGAGTTTCCACATGCTAAGGACAACTCTGGGCAAGGTAACTTCCAAGTCCCTTCTTTGCCAACAACCATGTGATTCTAAAGCTAATATGTGTGTATATCCTTTTATATTTTTAGTTTGAACTTGGTCAGCTCAGTCAGTCATGCTGTAGTCCCATTTAGGAGTCAGCAGAACAAGTGGAACTAAAGTGTGAGTAACATAGTCTGGATCTGACCCAGTAGGCTATATCCAGTGTCAGCTTTACACCAGCAGAGAAGACTTGCCCACCCAAGCTGCGGCACACATTTTTTCCAATCCCTCTACCAAATGCAGCCCTGTTTACCTATCCCACACTGTTTGGGAGGAGTCCCAGTCGTCATAAGCAGCTTTTAGGGGTATGGCAGGGGGTCCAGCAGTGGATCTGGAGAATCAGCAATACCTTGCTTTGAACCATTTCTATCCAGTAGTGCCAAATTACCATGGCCACTTGCTATTTAAATGATCTCAAATATGAAGATAAATTTATTTCAGACTGAATACTAAGATGCTCATTAAATGCTGATTTGTGTGTGTTTCTTTTGCATTAGATTTCTTGCTTTGAATCTGCTACATGCATGAAGTAGACAAGGAAAATTCCATAAGGTGCTCTACTTCATTCCTCTTGAGCAACTGACAACTGCAAAGAAATGCAAGAGAAATAAGTCTATTTTCTGGAGAATACCCTCACAATTAAAAGTCTGCTGTTACTTTTAGAAGGCAGAAATGCAACACCCACACTTGGAAACTCCCTTCTCTACACCTGCATTCAAGATCTTACTAATCAAGTAAGAGAAAGGTTTAATGTTCTAAAGCAACCTGGACATTATTTACTCAGCCTCTTTCCTGGACCAACCTACTGAAGTGTTCAGATTCTTAGAGTGGTGTTGTCCCCCTCCAAGAAGGAATCAAAAGCTGATCTTTACCCTAAATCAATAAATCATTGAACCTTAACAAGTAATCGTAGTAAGGGGGGAAAATGCTCAAGGCAACCTTACTGCAACCTTGTCTTCCAGCTCAGTCCAGCTGTGCTGGACCCAGCAAGTCAAGCCAAAATCCAAATGGCTTTAAGAAGGCCAAGCCTGACTCTGGGGAAGGCTATGGTGGTTTGGGAGGGCTGCAAGACAAGGAGAAAGAAAGCAAACTAAGAGGTCTGCACATTGGAAAGCGTTGCCCTGCAGATCCAAAGGACCAAGAGCTAAAAGAGTCAACAAGAGAACACTTCCTATGGAAATCCCAGACATCCAACGGAGATATGCTATCACTCCAAAAAGATGGAAGTGGCTTGCCCACTGGTGGTGGATGTCCTTTGACAAGAGATCCTCCGAGCCCTGCTCCTGATCTACTCCAAACTGGATTCGACACCAGAGATGATCCAAGTCAAGAGTGGAAAGTGGTGAAAGTAAAACGGGTCCTTATTTCTCCTGTTGGTGAATCTAGGAATGCAAGTAAGTGCGGTCCCAGTTTATTGTTCCACCCACTGCTCGTGATGTGAGGGAGCATTATGTGATCTCATGCTCACCAAAGCCATGCTCAGACGTTGCTTCCATGTGTTCACCTCTAATGCACAGTCCCCCAAATCCTCTTCTCCAGCAGCTGCAGCTTCAGATCTGTGCAGTGAGCAGAGGGTCTGAAGGGAGAATCTTTATATATTTGGCTGAAGGTATTCAGCCAAAGCAGGCATGGTTTTAAACATGTAGCAGTGACATCATATTTTCATTTTTCCTCTAAAATAGTTATGGGGTTCCAGAAGCAGGTATTAAAAGCCTCCTGCGACTTCCTGCAGGAAGGTCTGATTGGAGCCCTTGCACTTACAGTAAGAATTTGAAAAAGGACATTCCTGTTAGGTGTGCGTCTGTAGTCATGTCCTTTTTGGCCCCCAGAATCCTCCATGGTGCTTGGGAGCCTTGCTCTATCTGGTTTCCCAATTGCATCGAGCCAGGTAGACACCATGGTACCCTCCAAATGTGTTGGACTACAACTTCCACCAACCCAGGCAGCATGGGCAATGATTATGGGAGTTGTAGTTCAGACATCTGGAGGGAGTAGGATTCCTTACTTATGGTACAGAGGACTTTAAGTGTGTTTAGCCAAATGTGAAGATATGCTTCAACATGTGGCATACTAAGGCTGCAGTCAATGAAAACATGCATATTGCCAAGAACGAGTGGTGTGCTCAGCCCCTTTCCGCCATCTATGCTTTCCTGATGAACACCAGAACAGGGGTTTTCATCACCTGGATCCCATTAGATCCAGCTAGATTTCCACCTAATCATCTTGTAAGTAGCCAATTCTCACCTGTAGTAAGGTGATCTTCTCAGCATTTCTGCCATCTTTAACCACACTGAGGCTCTTTCTTACTGCTCCCATTTCAAATCTGGGTGTTCTTGCCACATGGACTAGCGCTACAAACCTGTTGCTCACACACACACACACACGAGAGAGAGAGAGAGAGAGAGAGAGAGAGAGAGAGAAACTTTCTAAGGCAAGTTGCTGCTTGTTTGGCCTTTACCAGACTAAAAGTTAATCATAACTTTCCAAGGAAGCAGAAGTTGCTAGAAGTAAAGATGCAGATCAGTTCATGTGTGTGAAGGGGGGGCATTGGTGGGAGGTAGGGTGAAATGGGGGCTGGAGAGGAGTGAACTACTTAGTCCTGTTGCCAGTACAGCACAAGCAGTAAGGTGCTAATCTGATTTGGGCTTACAAGGATCAGCTTGCTTGGATTTCAGTCACCCTCCATCTTTCATTTCTTGATGTCCTCACTGGCTGGTTTATGCTACATCTTTACATCACAATCCTAGTCATGTCTACCCAAAAGCAAACCTTGCTGAGTCCAGTACAGCTTCACACACTTAGTAAAATGTGTATAGGATTGCAGCTGTAGTCACCTTTCATGGTAAATATGGAAGCGAAGGAGAAGGGGATTGTAAAGGGACATAAGCATTGCCATTTCTGGTTTTACCAAGCAACAACAGTTGCAGATCTGAACTCAATAAGACATCTGAAAAAAGCGTAACAAGTTAAGCACTTATTGGAGACACTGTTCTAGCACAGAGGGCTTGTTCACACATGCACAGACATGATTTTTCATCACTTTATTCCTGTGCATTTGAAGACTGGTGACTGAATGTGTGAACAGACTCCATTGCATTCACTGAAGTTATGAACAATGCTAGTGTTGTCTCAGCACTAGCATTAATGGGGTTGCACTAGTATAAGCCGATGCTCATGCTTCCTAGGCAAAGAAGAAAACCATGCTGAAATGTGGCGGCAAACTGTGCTGCTCTGTTCAGTGGCAGATCACTGCTTTTTACCTTTGCCTGGTAATTATGCTAATAGCATTGCACTACTAATGATGTTGCAAATGCTAATCACATTGCAATATTATTAGCACTAGCTAATAATCAACAGCATTGGATACTGCCCTATCTCTGCAATGGTTATTGCTGTATATTGCATCCAGGAAGTAATGAGCTTGCAGGTGTGAACATGTGTGGACCAAGAAGCACATCAGTCACAGTGGCTCAGCCAGCCCTGTCTATGGGGGCTTCCATATGGAAGGCTCTTAGCATTATCAGAAAGCAGATGGACTAGCAAAGTCTGTGAAGCATGCATAACGGGGAGGGAGGAAATCCTATTTTCACAGGAAAGATCATCTTGAGCTCCTCAGTTAAGGTCTCTCTACAGGTTACATTCTATAAGCTCCCTTTGCTTGCATCTATCGCTGTGTGAATGCAGAAGGTGTTTATTCCATCAGATCATGTTGTAACACTGAAACTCTGACTCAAGGATGTTGGAGAAATCCACAACAGGCTCAAATGGGTTTGGATTTCTCAGACTGATTGGCTGGCTGTTCCCAAGTTGCCCAGATTCTACAGACTTGTGGACTTCTCTAAAAAGTCCATGTCATTTTATGCAAATGCAGTCATAGAATTATTTATTTATAAAATTTGTATGCTGTCCGATTACTCTAGACGGCTTACAGCATAAAGCTGTAAATGCATATTTTCTTTAAAAAACTGACCAAGAATACACATTTTCCCCTTAGGCTAAAGCATGAAAATGTGCGTTGTTTGATGTGTGTACTTTGGGACATTTGCATGCTTTCACAAATTTGTGCAAAAGTATACAAATGCTGTTTACACAATTCATGAGAACAGTGTGAAGGATGATTGTGCGTGTACTCAAGCTGAGACACCCCTATCCCTTTTGTGTCAATGCATCAAGGCAGAACTATGACATAGAGGTGCTACCAAAGATGCCACGCCTGTTTTATGTTATACTTCCCCATAACATATAGGATCACTTGCCTCTTGTTGTGATTCCCTGCTGGGCGTATCTGCCCTCTGGCACTGGTGAGAGCCAGTGGTATGGAGTGGAGGTGGGGGAGCACACACAGCATGTGGACATCACAACGGGACTGGCATTGGTGGGCACCTCACAAGGGCTCACAGCCCAGCAGGGGCCCCCTGACAAGAGCCCCCTGGAGTTGTTCCCCCTCTTCACCACGGCAACCTGCTTGTTCGTCTGCCTCTTGATGTGGCCCAGGCAATGGCAAAGCAGAGAATGAGGAACGGCAGCTGTGCAGTTGCTTTGATCACTGGCTGCCAAGCAAGCAAGTGGTAGCAAGGATGAGACAGAGGCAAGAAACAGCAGCAACTGGGGACAATGGCAGCTGGCTAGACTCTCTGAGGGCAGAGCTTGGATGAGGCCTTGCCTAAGGGCCTCAAGGACCAAATGGGAGGGGGAGAATGACCCAAAGATGCCAATTCTAGTGGTGGGTGCTGGGTTGTGCAGTGTGTAATATATAGCTGTGCCTTCAATCAGCCATCAGCTGTCATATTTTGTTTCCAGAATACTGCAGTGCTACTGTATTACCATGTATCCCACTCAGATGGGCTTCTTCCTGTCACTTGCCACTTCTAAGGCCATACCTCATCTTTCTTGTCTTTTTCCTTCCTTACGGCTTGCTTATTTCCTGCACAAAAGTGACAGAAGGTCTGGGAGTTACTGCAAGCCATATTTCTCCTGGACCACCCAATGAACACTGGACTTCTTAAAGCTAACAATTCTTTCCACAGACTTATTTGCAATATTATCCTGATCTCCTGGGGCTTGAGCACTGGAATAGTTTATGAACACAGTTGGCATGATTATGTGACTCCTTCTGTAGCTGAGAGATGTGGTGGTGACAGTGGCAGCAATGAGGATGACTTACTAACAAAGCATCAAGATACGGAAAAGTAAGCAGCCAGCTCAAACTTTTAGAAGAATGATAGGAGAATGAGGCCTTACGCCCCAGGGACAGCAACTGGTCAACCATAAATCTGTATTCTAGGCCGCAGCCTCACACACACTTGGACTCTTTACTTATGAAGAAATCTTAACGGCAAAAAGAGCAGAGCACTGTTGTTCTCCTGCTTGAAGTCTGAGCAACAGGAGCAGACAAATGCTTTCCAAAAATGGTTGGGTTACTTTCAGAGTCCAAATTGGCAGACATGTTGGAATTGTGGTCTGTTTTGCAAAGTTAAATACAATCAGCTCCGGGACTTTTTCAAAATGAAAATCCAACAGCAGAGCTGCTGTACAAAACCAAAACAATGACAGATGTAGCAATTAGGCCTATGTGGTGCAATGTCCCGAAGCAGAAGGTTTGCGCTGCCAATTGTGTTAATGATAAACGTAAAGTATTGCATATACAGCAGAGCTCACAAAACTGACCAGTGATTTTAGATGCTTTGGCTTTTAATAGTTTTGAATGCACTTGGTGGATAGCTAAAGACATATACCATCAGCACCACTAGAACTTGATTGGATGCCCTGCTTTTTCCATATTTGGCATTCACTTGGCTATCTAGCATTATAATTTAAAAGTGAAGGGGATACTTCTAAAGCAGGTTTCCCAGCTTTAATTTAAAACAATTTTCCTTATTTTACCATTTTTATACTGCCCTGTCCTTGTGGCCTCTGCCTCTCTCCTTGAGCTTTCTGAGAAGCCACCTAAAGGACTTGACCAGGACTTCTCGCCTTGGGGTTTTTCAGTGCTGCTGCCTGCTCAGTACCTGAAAGATGAGGGACGACGACTTAACCAAAACTGCCAAGCCAAACCAAAAATGTTTCCCGACACTGCAGACATGTGCTTCCCCCTCTCAGGGTTTGCGTTAGCATTGGCTCCTACTGCTAACAGCCAAGAAAACCTTGTGCCATTATTCTGCCTTTTCCTCCCTGGGAAAACCCAGGCCACTCCCACCCATGAAGCAGAATGTGGTGCCTGCAGGGGGTGGCAGATCTGGAAGGACAGTCCAGAGCCCCAGTTCGTAGCTCCAGCCACCTCCAGTGGGCGAGCTAGAGAGCCCCACCAGACACTTTCTTGCCATGCAGTCACAGACACAAGAAAGTGGCCAGTGGAACAGTCCAAAACAATTGCAAGCCCTCATTTGCTGTGGACCTCAGGGGCTTTTAGCAGATCTCAGCACATGGCTGATCCCCCACGATATTTCAGTCACGTGCCCAGATCTTGCAAGCCTGGAGCCATGAGATGAGAGCTCCCCGATGCCACTGCTATGCATCCCTTCCCTGCCCTTGCTGCCAAACAGGTCCAGCCCAGACAGTTTCTGTGTGGCAACAGAGAAAAGGTGATGGGCTCTCCAAGCTGGGACTTCCTGCAGCAGGGAGGAAGGGCTGTGTCACAACGGAGGTGGCATGACAGTGACCAAAGGGAGGGCCGCATGGTGGCATGCGTTCTTTTGCTCCAGGTGTAAAGCAGCTTGCACAGAGCCTGGGGAACATATGGGAGGTTTACGGGGTTGGGGGGGGGGTACCTACCTGGCCATTCCTTGCTTCCACCCCATAAAATGATGTAAATTAACCCGCATCTGGAAACCCCTTGGGATTCCTTGAAAAAATATGAAAACAAGCCATTTTGGTATTTTCCAGCCCAACCTGGTTACCTCTCCATTACCAAGCAAGCTGCAATGCCGCCCACTGGGAGGCCGTTTGGCTTGCCTTCTGGGGTCTTCAGTAATCCACTCATCCTACAGACTTGAATCAGCCTTGAGGAGGAGGAGGAGGAGGGTTTGTGGATCTGCAGTTGCTTATCAGCTGGAGGAGGAAGTGGGAAAAGAACTTTGATCCGTGTGCTTTCCTAGAGCTGGCGCAGCTAGTGCGCACCCCTTCCCCATCGTGTTCCCCCTGAGGGCTTCCCGCCGCCCCCCGATTCAGCACGGAAAGCAGAAGGGCCCCCACGCGACCTGTGTGACCCGAGAGAGCCATTTGGCGGCGGCGGCGGCGGCGGGTGTGAGAGTGTGATGAGTCAAAGGAAGAAAGCGAGCTTGGAAAAAAAAAAGATATAGATATATTAAGTGAGCTGGGGGGAGCCTGAATGAGTCAGCCGGGCGAAGCGCTCTGGCTCCGATCTCGGGCTGCTGCGCCCAGGCGGCGCGAGCGCTGGGCAAAGTCAAGTCCCCGGCTGGCCCTTCCTCGCTCGCGGTGGGGCGCCGGGGAGGAGGAGGAGGAAGGTCCCCCCCCCCCGCCGCCCCGTGCGCGCGCGCGCTCCGTCCTTTGACAGACACGGCCAGTTGCTGTGCGAAAGCCGGGACACCCGATCCCGGAGGAGCGGCCGCGGCCAGCAAGCAAACGCAACCCGCGCTGCAGGGCAAAGGACGCGGCGGAGGCGCTGCGGCGGAGCGGAGGCGGCTGGACCGGAGAGGGAAGCCAGCGCTGGCCAAGGGCCGGCTGACGATCTAGGGCCACCCGCAAGAACGGGTGAAAGAAAGGAGCGGAGGTAAGCGGAGGGGCGGCGAACTTGCCGGGCGGCGCGGCTCGGCGTGGCGTGGCGCGTGGGGAGGGAAGTCTTGCCCGCAGCGGAGCTCCTCTCCTAGGCAAGGAGAGCCAGGTGCTTGGCCAGCAGCTGGACTGCTGGGAGCCAAGGCTACCTGCTGCAGCGGTCCCAGGAGGAGGCCCCAGGTAAACACCGATAGCAACGCTCTCCCTCCGACACCCCTCCGGTCCCCAAAGGGAACCTCCCGATCTGCCCCCAGACCGCGGCGTGGTGGCAGCTGAGCCTGGCCGGGCGAGCTGACAGGCAGCTGATCTGCGGTTCTCCCCTTGTGTGGTTGTCCTGGACCCTCCGACGTTGGGATGCTGCTGGCGTCCCCGCCCGGTTCTCCCCCGCCCCCCGCCCTTCGCCCCCACCACTTTCCTACAGAAATAATGGAGGGAAAGAATCGCGCTAAAATGAACCCCCGCCGAACTTTTCCTGTGGTTTCGCTGGTGATTCTTGTCGCTCTTGAGAATAAGAGCACGCCTCCTGTGGAGACATAAACACATACTCCGGGCTGCTTTCTCTTGGGAGAAACCGACACGTGTTGTATGTTTGCTTTACTGGGAAATCTAAAGGCGGCAGGCAGGCAGGCGTGCTGGGAGGAGAAGCCTCCCCTCTCCCTGCAGTCCAGGGTATCTTCATCCCTTCCCCATCGTTAGTCTTGCTTTTGGCTGAAGGCATCTCAGGATGAAGTGGCTATTGGGGGAATAAGGCTGCTACTCTCTAACTCTGCTTTGGCGAGGTCTGGACGTTTCTCTGCTGCTGTGGGTTTGGGAGCAGGAAAAGGATAGGCTTACAGCGTATCTGCCCCCTCCAAATTTGCTGGTTTGGGGAATCTGATCCCCCACCCTTGCCCACACGGATGGCAACGGTGCACAGAGCTTGCTGATGACCCCTGCGTGGCCAAGCAGAGAAATCGCAGGCCAGCCCACACTCTCTTGAGTTCCATGTGCAAGGAAAGGATGCACAAAATAGCCCGTGCACCTGTTCCGAAGGCACTGTTTTGGATGGTGTTTCTCACACTTTGGGGTTTGTATGAACACGGCCCACAGGGATCGTGGGGATCTGTCTGCCATTGGGACAGGCGGCATTCTAAATCCACACATGCTTGTTTCTTGGAAAAGCTGGTCCCCTGCCGTTCAGGACTTTTACAGGGCTTCAGTAAAGTGGGGATGGACTGAAATGTTAGGCTGTAGCTTGAAATGTGTGAAAGCAGGGAGGAGGGGCTCAGTGGTGGGGCTGTACATCTCCAGTTTTTGATCATCTGACTTTTGTATTTTTCGTGCCTCCGCCCCTTCAACCTGGTATTTAGAGTTATCTTTGCCCCTCCATTTCTAGCCACCTTCAGTTCTGACAAGGGATAAACAAAAATTATAAGTCAATAAAAAAATCATCTGCCAGCTGGGGAATACATTTACGATGAATTCATTCATGGCCAGGCTGCCCTTTGCTGAGAGCCTGTTTGGCCACTGCAGCCAAAACTTTCTGTGTAGCAGTTCTCCTGACCCATTGCAAATATTCCAACATTTAGCTAATATTTTGACTGAATTTGTCACTTAGTTGAGAAAGAAATGTCCAAAATGAAGACTATATCTGCACCCTGCCTGCTGTGCCCTTTGTCTCCTACGAAGCCACCACTCCTCATAGCAAGAGGATGTTACTTAAGAACATGAAACTTCTTGAGTGGTGAGTAGTCGGAACTCTAAGAGAATGGAAATTGGTCATTTCCCCCAACACCGGAAGTTTTGCTGCTATGCCAGGTTCCACCTCTAGGCTGCCACACACTGGACAAGGCACTCTGGTTCTCTGTGGCAGCAGTTGCCAAGAGACACCCAGAGTGCGAACTCCCAGCTGGCACAGTCAAGGGCCATGTGGGCAGGGGCAGCGGGTTGTGTAGTCCAGCACAACTGTGGATTGGGGAAGGCTATTCTGGCACGTGTGCTACATTTGGAAGGTGGTGGTGATCGGGGGTGTTTACCAATTATTAGGTCAGTGATGATTCCCGAGCAAGGAAGAAGCCTAACACTTAGCTTACAGTGTGAACACAACAAAGGACGTGGCTCATGAAGGCAAGGTACTGCAAGACGTGGTTGTTTTTGCAACAACAAACTAGCAGGAATGTCCTTCGTGGAAAATGCCTATGAATGTTGATGGCACAATGACTACATTAGTCTGCATGATTCTACGGGTTTTCTTCTGTGAGGCTGGGAACATTTTGTTACAGCAAGCTAATAGGGCTACTCTCCTGGAGAGTGACCCCAGCTGCTGAAAGTCTTTTGATCTTAGCAATTCAAGGGAAGTCAAATGCACCACAGTCAAGTCCACATAAAATCCCAGGGTGAGACTACCACTAAGAGAATATAACCTGTTTAAATGACACTCTAGAAGGTAAGAGAGGTGGTAAGGAGATCCCTGGCAGTGCAGGGAAGTGGCAGGTGGAAGGCATGCCTAATAACAGTAAAGCTGGACTGGTGGCGCTTGAGAGGAATCAATGGGAATGGGGGTGGGCGCTTGCTTCGGCTTTTTGAGCGGCTTCCAGTTCTGACGAGTTCACTTTTCTGAAATTCTCCAGCAACTGGGATCTGGCATTCCTTTATGCTCATTTTCAGGCATGACAAAATTACCCGGAGGCTACCCTCTCGACTCTGGCACTAGAAAAATGCAGAGCGACTGCTTGGGGCCAACAAGGCCACCCTGTCAAATGTTTCTAATCGTGGTGCAGTCAACTTGGAATGCCTGGGCGTTCGGCAAGCGGTAGCGTCTCAGGCGGCTTTTGTGCTGCTGCCATGTGTGAGCTCCAGCAGAAGGGGACGGCCACAAACAGGCCGGACATCCTTGGAAAACTTTGTGGTCGCCCACACAGTGTGCGATGGATCAGGGTGTGGGGAATTGTCACCAATAGTCTTTCAGGTGGTTTGCTCTTTGACTATAACAGCGGTGGGCCACTTGTGCACCTCCAAATATTTTGGCCTTCAGCTCCCAGCTTCCCTCACCACTGCTGACTGGGGTTGATGGGAATTGTAAGCCAAAACATCTGGAGTACCATCCCTGTCTATGGTAAGATGCAGTGTGTGCTAAAGTCAAATAGACTCTTTCCATTGGTTTTTTAGCTACTAGGTATCACTTGTTGCCATTGCTTCACCAGAATATATATATTTTAGGCACACTTAAAGGGTGTCCCAATAGTTCTGAATATTAGCTATATGAATATTTTTATCCATGTGCCTACTTTAGTAGAAAAGGAGGCAGTATGAACATTTCCAAATGCTACATTCAGCAAAGTATTGCGGAAAATGTGTTTTTAGAGTTAATGGTCTCCATAGCTTCTTGGATATTCCAAAAGGAGGTAAAGCAAGAACTATCCAGCAAAGCAACACTCAACAGCTCCATTTCCTTACTTCATTATAATGTTAACTAGAGAGTAGCTGCAACTTATGGAAGTTTATGGCTTTGCTGGAGCTTTTATTTGAAGCAGAATACCAAGCAAGACGTGTTGGTGGTTTTGAACAACTGGGAGCAGGAATCCGTATTAGGTCCCCTTCAATTTAGCAGGAAGTGCTGTTGCGGTATTTATGTAAAATGTATTTACCATGCTTTGGGCACATGCTAATAAATACAGCACCGTTTTCACTGTGTTGAAAATGTGATCTTGTGTCACACAGAAGTGCAATTGGGGAAGAACAGAAGTTGAAAAAGTAGTATGTGCAGAGGAATTGACTTTTTTAAAGGAGGTTTTAACAAAATCCATTAAGCGCATGTTTTAAAAGGAGCAAAGTTTTTCTTTTAAAGTAGTTCTGACCTCCTTTCTGAATGCCTAAGCGAAACTACTTCTCCCCTGTGCTGACCTTTGCAGGATTAAGCCCCATTTGAAGGGTGTGTGATCTACTTCTGAGAAAATGTATGGATGTCAGGGCATTTTCAGCTAGGTGCTCCCCACCCAGTGCTTGAAGCAACGTGAAAGATTTCTGTGATGCAAGCTCCACACCTCCAGGTGGTAGCACATTTCCTCATTACAGCACTCCCCAGCCTCCTCCCCAGCCAACCCCCTTACCGAGCCTCTGCCCCCAGGACAGGACTGCAAGTCTAGCACACACTGCAGTTCATTCCACAGAAAACACAGCATATAAAGGAGCTGTGATACAACTTTCTCAAAGAAATCTGGATATAATGGCAGAAACCACACAAGGAGATCGGTTCAGAATGTAGGTCATGTGATACTGCAGTGCTAATAAAAATTTCTCCTGTAGATTCGCCTTTGGATAGGCTGTTCTTAAGAGATGACAAATGCAGCATGACCAGAGATATCCTCCTCCTCCTTTAATAGATTAATATACCACTGAACATATTAAAATACCTCTAAACAGTTTACAAAAATATTGCAATACATTAAAGTACACTAAGGTGTCTATCACCAAGGTGTTAAAATATGCCAAGACTATATCACCAAGCTATGATTAATAGCAGCATTTTCGGTCTTATGATGTTGTAGAGTGCTTCTAGATGGACAAGTCGTACCAGTGATACTGTGCAGCTATTCCGTCTTTTCCTCCTGAACACAGTTGCTGTGTTAAGAAAGGGAATGAGAAAACACAGGTGGGTTACAAATGGAAGTCCTCATTCTCTGGACCCTCATAATATTCCATCCATGTGGGAGGGCAGTTACACAAGGAAAGCTTGTTTGGAGGCATCCACAGTAGAGTACAGACTTCAGTTCTTCTCCTTTAAGAATAATATTATTGTCATTCAGATCTCTTTAAGGAAAGCTTATGTTCCTTTTGTAAGATGCTATTACCGCATGATAGTGAATCGTACTTCTTCTGTATGACAGGAATGTACATGGGCCTGTGATTGGCTACCTGTGCACAACAGTGTGGAATTGCCTCCACACAGCTGTTTCTGTGGTGCTGTAAAAAGTGCACATTGTAAAAGAACACCTTGGAAATGACTAGTGGATCGCAGTTGAACAATAGATTCCTTAAAGCTTTGACTTTCTAAGCAACCTTGGAGACTTAGACTGTCCTCAAACAAATAATGGCTTGTTGTAAGCTTACTTCAGGGTTTTCTAACTCTCACACAACCCCTGTTGTTTGGATTTTCGCAGCAGGACAAGCCACAGGAACCTGGGAACCTTCAGGGACCATGTTGAAATGGTGCCTGTAGGAGCCTGGCATGTTGTGGCAGCCCCCATGGGTAAATTAAACCATGGAGGGCTATTATGTCTTGTAGGCCATGTTATTCTTTGCAGTGCTTTTTTCTGTCTGAAATAGTTCCCTGTGCCCCAGTGCTCCATAACACTCCTCTTTGGTTTCCAAATACACAGGCCCCTTTCCATACTGCCCACATTTCCTCCTATGTCCCCTGATTTCCACTGCAGAATCCCCTTCTTTCAGAACAATTAGATTAACTCCCACATCCTTAACTCCTTTCACAGAATACAATATCTAGCAGCAACACTTTGGACCACCTGGTTTTGAACTACTTTTATACTCACTATATATGCAAGGCATGAGAGTATATCAGTATTCCAAGCAGGGTTGCCAGGTAGCAAGCTGTTGTTGATGGTTTATTAGATTTTTCTCTCATTTTTCAATATAATAAAAGCAGTAAATCCTCCTGCTCCATCCCCCCCCCCTTTGGTTCCCCCTCCCTTCCTCATATCATCCTATTTTTAAAGAAACACGTATGCACATAAAGAAAACTGATAAACAAAAATCAAATAGATAGTTGCATACAAAAAAAGATAAAATAAACATAAAGAGGCTGTGTCATGCATCTGTATTTGCTGCCCTACCCTGGTTTTGCAGGGTTAGTTAATTAAAAAGCAATTAATGGGTTATGGTAGACTTCCCTGATGCTATTCTTTTGCAGTGGAAGACATCACAACTTCTGTGATACATTTTCTTGGAAAAATTAAGAACCACCACTTTCAGTGGGTAGGAGAGTATAGGGTTAGGGCTGGGGTCTATGAATCTAGTTGGCTTCACTCCATTGATATTGCTACTGATAAATATAGGCTCTTCGGGTTGCCACTTAACAAACCTGGCATATTATCAATGTAGCTATTGCAAAAAGCATTTGGCTGGAAAAGCAGTAGGTTTCTTTCCTGGTGACAGAGGGTGCTATTTTATTGTACTGATTTTATTTGGTTTCATCTCATTGTGTGAACATTTTTTAATGCATGAGAACATAGGTTGCCACAATAGACTGAGTCAAAACCTTAAGCTGTTTAGCCTAGGATCATCAACACTGACTGGCAGTTCTGCAAGGTTTTCTTAGCCCTGCCAGGAGATGCTGGTGGTTGAACCCAGAAACTTCTGAATGCAAGGCACTTGCTCAGCTACAACCTCTTTCCAGCCATGTGTAGCCAGGTCTTAGGGCACTATGGAGGTGCCTGAAGGTTTGACAGTACCAAATGGCAGGGAGAGAAGCCATTGGCTATGTGGACTCAAGAGTTCTCTGGATCAGTTTGTTTTCTACAACCCAAAATGAAAGCAAGTCAGCACAAGTGCTAATGTCTGGGAACCACATGAGGGTGTAAGTTCCCTGAATACCATGTCATCACAAATAGATCCACATCAAGAGGAAGAAACACATGTGGTCACTGTGCAGCATCTCTGCTGAAGCAGGCCGCATATTTCATTTAAACCAGTAGGATCTTCAAACCCTGCAATATGCAAGGCGTGGATGGGTGTGGGAGGAAAAGGAAGCTTTCCTAGATCAGAAATGAGCCTGAAATTTCATGGAACAGGCAAATCTATATGTTGCCTCATGTGGAAAAAAAAATCTCACACAGCTGTTGCTAAGGCAAAGAGCCAGTCAGTTTCTTTGCCAAAAACAAAACAAAAAATGCAGGATTCATTTCCTTATTGTAAAAAGCTCAAAACAGTTGAATGGAAATGCAGTGTTTTCTTCTCCTGGTTAAACAAACTGTTATTTATTTATTTATTTATTTATTTCTCTTGATTTTCCGTGTAATTTTTTTTTCACAAAAAACCATCTGTGAAGGTCTTGGGTCATTACTGTGCTGCTTGCAGACCAAGAAGTTAAAAATGTCACCTGCAAACAGTTGCATGGCTGGTTCAATCTACCCCTTGGCTGGCTCATTTTCCTTCCTCTCCTGAAGTTTACAAACTCTACCATAAGCTCTTTCAGCTGCAATGGATAATATTCAGTACTCCTAGCTTGGAAAAAGTGTAGCTCACACCGGACAGGCCTATAGGAGGAAGTTTTTCCTGGAAGTTTTCAACCAAAATCTACCTTCCTGCACACCCACAGCCTTGGATGACAGAGAACAGGTGGTAGCCCTCTTCTGTATGACACTCTTTACATACTGATATCATTTCCTCTTCACTCTTCTCTTCTCAAGGTTCACTGTACCCAATTCATTCAATCTGTCCTCATAGGGTTTAGTTTCTAATCCCCTGATTGTCATCCTTGTCCCTCCTTGGACCCATCCTAGTTTATCTGAATCCTTCTCACAATGTGCTGTCTAGACCAGGGAGAGCAGGGTGGAATGATTACTTCCTGTGATTCTGAAACTATCTTTCTGTTGATGCAATGTAAAAATGCACTTTCTGATTCTGTTCGATGATGCTTTTATATGTGCTGCTGTCAAGCTAGGCATCCCCCATCCTGTACTTGTGCATTTAACTTCTTCCTGCACAAAGAATTGTGCACTTCTCTTTCATTTTCTGTCTGTTATTTTCTGCCCAATTGTGTAATCTATCAAGTTCATTTTGAATTTTGCTTCTGTCTTCTAAGCTATTACCTATCCCACCCAATTCTGTGTCATCTGCAGACTTAATAAGCATCTCCACCACCACCTTTGAGCTTCTCTTTCTTTTGGGTTTTCCTGCCATGGAATTATACCTATCAGTACTCTATTTATTAAAATGAATGAACTTTTCTGAAGCCCAACAGAGATTACAAAGACATGTCGATGGTGCTTCATGGTCAACAGATTCACATGCTTCCATGGCTGTTTCCAAAATGTTATTGAAAACGAAATAATTCTGCCTTTCTTTCCATAGCCCCCTCCCCAACTAGTCTGTAAGTTTATAAGTTGCCTGGATATACTGATTTTTTAATATTTAAGAAATGTTTATATATTTATTTATTTTGTAATGTTTATATACCATCCTTGAATGGTGCTTAATAAAAGTCTAAAAAAAAATAAAAATAATCAAACACCATAGCCTGCCCCCTGGCTACAAGCATGACACTTGATATAGTCATGTTGTTACCGGAAAGGAATCCAGACAATAATCTTGCCTGCCATTGTCTGGTGAATACTTCTCACCAAGGCTTAACAGAAAACATTGTTCGAATGAGGGAAATATACAGCTACTCATCTTTTCTCTGTACCTCACAATATCCTGAAATGAAAACAGGAAAACCTGAGCCCAACAGAGTTCAGTGGTCTTAATCCCACTGATTTCAGCCCCTTGTTTGCTCACAGCCATGGGATATTACTTGGGAATAGGTCTCTTTCCTCCTCCTAAGCATGTGGACACCTCAAACTCAGGTCTCCAGCATGGCGACTAAATGCACCAAAGTACCCACAGATACTTCATTTGGTGTCTGCCAGTCACCACACCTTCCTGAACTTTATTTTATTCCTTAATTTTAAAAAGTATTTTTTAAAACCACAACAGCTAGAAGGCTGGCATACTGCAAAGTGAAGAGCTGTTCTCCAGTGCTACCCTTATTTTAAGTTCAAAGGACTGCTTTTGTGTTTGGGAGCACAGACCTCCCACTTCCTTGCACTTGCATGTTTAGAGAACCCCTGGCTTTAATGGCTTTTGTGAATCCAGTGCTTGGCTCTTAAAGGCGAGTAAGTAAAATCTGAAGCTGGCCTTTTGGAAATCACCCGCCCATATGGTTTCAGGTCATTCATCTTCTGGTCGAATGCATTATCATCTGTTAAACGTTGATATTATATTATTGATTTCGCATTGCTGTTGTGAAAAGAAACTCTATGGAACAATCAGTGAATGGGACTCGCCTGCCCCACTGGCTTCTTACTTTCCCTTGGAGGAGTCCAGCCCATGGCAACTGGACCATTCCTTCCACTGCCTATTCAGAAATGTCCCACTGGTTGCAACAGCAGGGTGTACTTTTACATATGTTCTCTTAAGAGGACAACTCAGATATGCACTGCGCTCCATACAAATTTGGAACTATTTTGGTTAACGCAAATAAGCCAAGTCACTGTCACACTTGCCACAATCAGGGATCATCGCTGGGGGAATGAATCGTGGTTTTCCCCTTGTCTTAGGTGGACCTCAGTCAGCTGATCCTTGGGGTATCTTCACATGCATCAGTTATTTGGAATTTTGCATTGACATCATTGGGATGTAGGCTACAGTCAGTATTTTGTTTCTGAGTCAACTGATAAGTATTAGAGCCAAAGAACATCTAAAAACTTCCTGTGACTGTTTACATTTGGATATTAAAAAACTGGATATTTTCATTCCAGTTATATTAACAGAAGCTGAATCAGTGACCTTAGTGGAGCCAGGATTTTTCCATGCTGGAGAAGCTAATATTATATATTTCACCAGGTGTAGATGGAGTTGAGTGAGAGATCTAATTTCCATCAATTGCTTGGCTGATTTAAAACTACAGTCTTACATATCCCTACTTGGGAGTATATTCCAGTTCCAGGCAAACATACATTGGACAGGAATGTACCAGTGGCAACTCTACGTGTTATTACTTTTTATAGAAGAGCAATCATATTTAGGACTGAAGAACAAAAACAAAGTGGTTTTCTGTTCTGGAAATTAAAGAGAAAATTGCCCTTCATGTTTTCAGAGAAGTGGAATCTGAGTGTAATACTGTTGGCATTTGTTACATATCAGTCAGCCCCATTTGTTAGGGCTTTTTTTGTGTCTTAGGAGGTGCCTGTTAAAATACAAAGGAGGAAGCAAACTCTCAAAGTGCAAGTACTGATATTTTGATATAGGTGTATCTGTTTTTGTGTGACACCCGTGGGCTCAGATTGCACCCATACCATCACTACTAATAGAAAACAATTCCTTCTTCAGAAGCCCCCAAATGAAGTGGGAGCATTTGAGTTAGGCTGCCTTTTAAAACAGTAAGAAATGCCACACATCTTTCTTCAGGTGGCGTATGGTTCTTCTCTCCTATGCTAGAGCACCCATCCCCTAATTGGTCACATATGTCCCTCCACCAAAGCCCAGTTCCACCACATTAATGCAATGATTCTGCTACTGGATTGGAGTTGACACAACACTGGTGGAACAAGTTGTTCCTCAGAAGGGGTTGACTTCCCAATCTTATGGAAACAAGTCAAACAAAACTTGAGTTATCCTTGAAGTAATATGAAAAAGCCCTCTTTGGATAGCAAATTCCAGAAAAGGCCCCATTTTACTAGTTAAATATCTGTATGCTTAGTTATTTTGTTCCTGTGAATCACTCTGAAATCAATTTTTGTTGATGGATTGTAGATCAGTTATTACAGATGGGCAGGTGGGTGGGTTGGTGGGTGGATGATAGAGAGATAAGTCATTAGACCACTAAAGACCAATCCAAAGGGGGTATAATTTTGTCTTTTCATTTTGAATACAAACATATGAAATGTTGCCACTAAATATCTCGTGGTGTGATTGCAGCTGGTTGGATGCACTGCACCATTATCTAGAGAGCATGGTATAATTAACTGGGTGTTGCTATTAAGGTTGAATGACCTTTGATATCCTTTCCAGTCATAGAATTATTTGATTTGCACAAATGTTCTTTCTTATCCTTGCCACTCAGCTTCTGAGGAAAGGCATTGGAGTCCTTGTCACAAAAAGCTTGACTAGGATAGCTTGGTAAGAAAGTGTTAAGCTCTCCATTTCTGCAATGTCACTGGAGTCATGACCATGACATTTGAAAATCCAGGGAGCTTGTCAAGTGACAAATGTACATGCATACAGTTCAGTGGCTCTCAGCTATATTTCTGAAACTGTCAGCATTTTATTGAATGTTCCCTAGTTATACAATCTAAATTGCTGGACACAAAATGGATTTTTGCTTGCTTTAAAGAAAAATTCAGTTCACACTGATGCAGTGTTTTTAATTCTCAATAGCTCATTTTAGCATATATGTGATCATTTGTCATGGTAGTTCAATATACCCTTGAATTGCTGAGCAGACCATGTTGCACTGCATGGATAGTTTTTCAGGTCTCCCAGGTTTCATTCATATGGGTATATGTTTAATCACTTATATTCCTTGCAACCCAAAGCATTCAGAAGCAAGTTCCACTATGTTCAGTGGAAAGTATTCCCAGTTTAAGATTCCAGGCTCAGGAAACAAGATTTGGCAGGGGACGGGGAGATCAGCACCAGCTTATTATGGCAAGATTTACCAGTGAAAACAGTATGAAGGCCGTGAGCATTCCGAACCACAGTCCATTTCTTGCCAGTGACTATTGCCCCATTTCCTGTTCTTTTTGTATGCATGTTGGTAACTTATTCAAAAGGTGCTGGCCTTTGGCCAATTTTGTGGGAAAACATGCTGCTATGTTTCCATATCTTGGCCATTGTTGTACCAACCTCATTCACCATTCCTGCTTTTGCCCTCTGATTTTATGCATAGCCATTTACCCAGCATAGACACCTCTCTAATCTGTTTCAGGAAACTGCGGGCAGTAATCATGATCTTTCCTAACCTGTCTTCCAAACAGTCCTATGTACACCACATCAACATTAGTGTAACATACTTGGTGTCCTTCTTCCTTGATTAAAAAAAATAGAGAGAAAGCCCCTACAATTGCAAAAGACAAATATGTACAAGTGGGAAGAACATAGAATGAGACAACAGAACATGGTAAATTAAAATGAAAAGGAAATGTGAAGAGAGGGTACTGATAAAAGACAAACCCAGAACTGCAGGTAGGAATCAAGACTCTTTGCTTTAATAATAAAAACTTTCCTGTTAGGAATGGTTGACTTCTGCTCTCTCCCTAAAGCCTTTGGGAAGAGGCCAGGAATTTCATTAAATCAGTATTAGTGTTCTACAGATGTGTGGTTTGATCTTGCGCATTTCTTATTTTGAAGTCAGATCCATTGTGCTCCGTTTGGGTTGCTCTGAGGTAAATGTAAACAGGTTTAGCAGTCTCAGAACCTCCCACAGGTATCCTGGGAACTGCAGGTGTATAAGAAGACTGAAGATCTAAAACCCTTTACAGTTTTGATAAACTATAGTTCTCAGGGTTCTTTGGCATATGCCCTGACAATTAAATAGCTGAAACAATCCTAGGATATGTTTGCATTAGTATAGTTATATAGCTCAGTCAGTCTTCTCACACAGAGCAACATCTGCAATGCTCCATCCAAAAAAAAAGTAAAAGGAAAAAGGAAAGTGATAAATAAAAGGCTGTGATTGGCAGAGGCTTTGAGTCCTTGAAGCTTAGCTTTCATTGGTCTCATGAGCTCTGTAAAAGCCAATATGGAAGGTCAAGAAGAATTTCAGGTTCACCTTTTCATGCTAGACACTATAGCAGAATTAATTATATCTAAATAAGGGGTCCTCAAACTTTTTCTATAGGGAGCCAGTTGAAAGGCAGCAGCTACACACGCGGGCCGGTGAGGAGGGAAGGGGGCTGGGTGTGCAGGCTGGTGAGGCGTCATCGGGTGTGCGTGAGGTGGTGTTGGGTGCATGCGGTGGCAGCTCGCTCACTTGGAGATCTCCCAGCAAGTCCAAAACCATCTCCAAGGGAGCAAGCCACTGCCTCCAGCCTGTGCTGTAAGGCAGCCGCGAGCACGTGTGCGCGGGGGAGGCAGGCGGTGGCCTGCTCACTCAGAGAGGGTTTTGAACTCGCTCGGAGATCTCCCAACAAGTCCAAAACCCTCTCTGAGTGAGCAAGCCACCACATCCCTCCCATGCATAGGGGGCAGTGGCACGGGCCAGATGAATGGACATGGTGGGCCGATCCGTCCCCCAGGCCGTAGTTTGAGGACCCATGATCTAAATCTTCTCCTAAAAGCCTCCAAAGAAGAAAATTCTCTACACAGTGGTAGAATGGCAGCTTTGAAGTGCGGCCCCCTGACATGACAAACCCCACAGCCCTGCCTCCAACAGAGGGCCAAAATGCAGAGAGCTGTGTTGAGACATCCCAACAGTCCAAGTCTAATAGCTTTATCTCTACCAGGAACCGGGCTTTGATAAAACTATGGGGACATAATTGCCCATTCCAGACCAAGCTGTTCTCAAATGCTTTACATTACAACAGGGTTAGCTCACAACTGTGTATGGCTCTGAGAAAATTCGTCTTCTCCCACCACATCCCGAGTTGCTTTGAGCACTGCAGTTCTGCTCAGCAGGAACAGGGAATTCTGAGGCTGGTGGCATTCCTGATAATGAACAATGTTGGTACTGCATCCTTGTCAGCCCTGTTTCCACTACTCTACTGATTCTGCAAAAGCTGGACAAAGTCTTTGGTTTTTCTTTTAAACTTACAATCTCCATGCAAATCTAGAGGGCCGCAGCTGAAATATTTAACTACCTTTCCTTCCTTCAGTTGCCCTGGAGCATGGCTGACTGTCTTCCTACATTGTGGCCTTCATGGCCATGGTAATGCGGTAGGTACTTAGAATCTGTGTCATTCTTCTTCCTCAATAAGAAACTTCTCTGAATAGCTTTTGTGGGTCATTATACAATGTGGAAAACATACTTATTTTACTTCTCTGTGAATGGGTTTCATGAAATCGATGCTGCAAAGAGAGAACACAATACCAGCATTCCAAATTACTAAAATGCCGCAGAAGCTGCATTGTATTTGAAAGGTGTGGGTTTAAGCTTCAACAAAATATAGGTTTATTTTAAAGGAATATAAGTATTTCTGAATTATTAGCACAAAATCGCTCATATTTTCTATCCTCACTCCAAATAGGTAATAAAATACATTCCGCCATTTTCATTCTGTCCTTCTTAGTACCATATTCCATACTTGCTAATAGACCTCACCCATTGAACCATGTCTTAAAAACCAGCAGGGAAGCAGAAGTAGAAGCTGTTAAGAAACTGCAGTGCAGAGACCTTGTACCTTTGTTGAGATGGGCTCTATTATATGTCCTCCTCCCTTCCCTCGCTCCCTTCAGTTTTCACAGTATTTCATAGAATTGTAGAGCCACAGAATCCTGCTCAGGCAGGGATTAAGCACTCTGCACTGCTGCAGTCTCCATGTCACACAGCTACCGCAAAATGCCTGTACAGGGCAGTTCTCATCAGAGAAGCCCAGTGCCAGAAGACGGATACTAGAACCAGATGCAATACCAGAAGCATAGTTATGAGAATCTGACCTCTGTTGGGTGTGCTGAACTTGATACAGGTAATCCTACCATCTACACCTTTCTACATCTCAGTGCTCATAACTTCTGCCTGCTCAGGTTCTTCCACCCTTGGCTCCCCTCTCTCCTGCCTGCCCTGTTCTTTGCAAGTCTTTCAGTCCCAAAGGAAACGTAAAACAGTGGCTGAAGCTTTGATGGATGGAAAAATGTGAAGCTAATGTAGTAATTTAGGGGTTGCTTTTAGGGCTATGGCCTAAAATTTAGGGTCACCCTCACAGTTTTCTAATAGCTTAGCAATGCATGACTTTAAGCTAATAAAAGCTACCACAAGATCTAATAAACCTTTCCAGAACAGAGGCAGTGGTGTGGGAGAAGAGGAATGACCAACTGGCCTGTATCGGCAACATGCTTGTATTGCTCACCAAGTGATAAATTCTAACAAACTCAAGCAATGGTTATCCATTTATTTTCCTTAATTATCTGTAACATTTAAGAGATATTCTTCTCCTGAAAGGATGACTTTGTATTCTCAGTAGAACAGTAAAAATCAGACCACCTGACAAGGCTGCAGACAAGTGCATTTCAATGTGAGGGTGTTGAAAATGATACTTTCAGCCTCAGCTGGTCTTTAAAAGACCCGTTTTGAACTAAACAAGGGGTGAATAGGCGGCAGTCAGCTGTGAGCTCTCCCCTATGCCAGAACCCAGGCTCATTCCTTGAGGCTGAATGGTGGGAGGATCCAGAATGATGCAAGGAAGTGCTGCTTCATCCAGCGCATAGTCAGGCTTTGGAATTTATTCCCACAAGACATGATGGTGTACACCAGTTTGGAAGGCTTTAAAAGGGGACTGGACAGACTCCTGGAGAAGAAGGCTGTCAGCGGCTACTAGCCTTGCTGGCTATGTGCCTTCTCCAGTATCTGGACTGGTTTGCCCATGTATGCCAGTTGCTGGGGAACATGGGTAAGAAGGTGCTGTTGCACTCATGTCCTGCTTGCAGGTTCCCATGAGCAGCTGGTTGGCCACTGCATGGATAGGATGTTGGACCACAGGCACCCTTGGCTGGATCTAATGTGCTGAAATAAACATCTCTTTAATGTCCTCTTTCCATACGCAAACACAACAAAGACTGGCAAAGTTCTCATCTTACTGAAACACCCTTACCACCCATTCTCAAAGTGCTCCCCTAGCTCACCCCATGCCAGTGTGACCGGCAGCAGGAGTTTTGCCAGGTGCCTCTCCTTCGGCACATGAGTTGCTCATTCCCATCAGCATGTGTCCTGGCTCCAGCTTGGGCGTTCACTGGTGTGGTGAATAAAGGGAGAATCCTAGCAGGTCATCTGCTTACAATCTGTTGAGCCCTTCCTCTGTTTCTTAGAGCTGTAGAAATGTTCTCCCTTGCCCTGTGCACGCGCACGCACGCGCACACACACACACACTGTGCAGTGCTTGGAAACACGTGGCACATGGATTGGTGCCATCACATCATGCACTTCCAAGCTCTCCCCAGATGCAATCTATACCTACATTCTGGCTTTTTCAGTGAGTTCCTGAGAGACGGTTATGTTCCATGTTCCACCACAACCTCTAAGGCTGTTCCTACTGAGGAAGATGATGTCAAATGTCAGTGGTAAATTTCAAAGTGCCAATGCTCACCATGACTGTTTCCATGGCCACCACCCCAAGAGGATTCCAAAATTTCAAGCAGTTGTATGGATCCATACCCACAAACCTGTTCTGGCAGTGTTTCTCTTTACCAGGAACAGGGTTTTTTTTATAAAGCAAATGGATCTGAATTGCAAGCCACCCCAAAATGCTTTGCATTGTAACAGGAAACCATGTATTGTTGCTGGGAAAAAATCATCCACCACCTCACCCACTATTACTAGTGCTGTGATGTTCAAAGAGATCAGGGAAGTCTGGGGGGGGGCAGTTTCCCTGCTTTAAAAAAAGAAAAGATGATGATGCTTCCCCATAAGTTCTTGCTTCCAATGCACCTCTGAAAGGATTACACTAGAGGTCAGATAGGATGGAAAACTTCCAGAGGACAAATGGAGGACAAGTCTATGATCTTAGTTTGTCCAATCCTATGATTCCATGATAGAACTGAATCGTCTAAACAGAGGGCTTCCTAGACTGTATTATGGCTACAATATGTGTGAATTATATATTTTCATCAAAGTTCTCTCTCTTTTACTTTTTCTTTGTCCCAGCAGTGAAGGGGCTCATTTAAATGTCACACACACCATTCTGCCCTTGCCTATTCCATACATTTCCTCTCTCTTCTTCTGAACACTCAGACTTTATACACTTCACTGACTCTGAACTAAATCTGAAGGATGAAAAGAAGGTGACTGAAATGTAAAGCTTGTAGGATGCTCCCAACCTGTCAAAGATAGCAAATGAAGGATTAAGAGCTCATTTGCTGGGGCAATAAGTCAGGCAAATGGACTAGGATGTGAAAAGCAGATGGGAGAATGCTGTAAGACAGGTCAGTGGGGCAAAAGAAACCCTAATGAAGCATAATAATGCAGGCTAAAACTCCATCAGGGGCATCTGCAATGCTTGGTCTGCATCAGGGAGATGGGAATGGACCTCTGAGTTAAAAAGTTCTCCTCCTTGTCCCTCAGTGATAGGAATGTAATGGTAAATGAACATATTCCAGTGCACGTTCTGAGGGAGCAAATGGAACAAACTGAATGAACAGGTGAAGTTTCTGATAGAAAAAAAAACATTGTGGGAAAATAAGAGGATTATCCTTGGGCAGAGATCTTTATGGAAAGAAACAGAAAATCCTTGCCTGTGTTCAAGAAAATAACGTTTCAACAGGAATAATGACTATGAATAGGCATCAATGAACCTCAGACAGCCTGAGAGAACTTACTCCAAATTTTTGTTCAAGAGAATTTAAAAATATTATTTCTTGCTTCATAGCGAAAAGGGATCCTCTGCTGCCATCATAATTTCCCATGAATCCCTCTAGCAAGTTACTTGTCCTTAGCAGGACAGTTTCTCACATTTACAAATGTGCCCACAGACTCAAAAGGTTGTGCACCACTGCTGTGAACATGTACTGCATAATACTATGTTGTGACCTAGTTTTGAAACACTCATTTAGATCATTTGGGAAATTTTCTGCACTGCACTGATAGAATGAGCATTGCTTGTGCATGGAGGTAAGTGCTTCTGAGCATCCTTACATGAAGCATATAGCCAAGTGCTTCGCTGAGGCTTTTCCTTTGGTATCCTTCACACTAGGATTTTTTTCAGAGGATTTTTCCTCTTTGCTTTCCTCTAATGTGTTCCATTATATAACACAAGGTGACACTGTGATTTAGAGTGGAATTGCAAAAATATGCTAGGCTTCTGTAGTGAATGATGGCAGCAGCCAGGAAAATAGCTAACTCTCCTCGCTAAAAGAGAGGGAGGGAGGGAGAGATGCTGTGAAAATGGTTGTTATTGTGGAGTGGCCCTAGAGGAGGATGACATCGTGTAAAGGACCCACAAACTTCCATGAGTGAAGGATCATGAGCATGCAATCCGCCTTGTGTGGAGAAGCCTAAAATGCCTGTACCATCTGAAGCATGCTCAACCTGAATATAAATGTATAGATTTCAGAGACTGGCAACTTACCCAGATAAGCACTAATTTGGTTTTCAGTAGTGGAGCCGTTCAAAACCACTCTGAAGGGCCCTCCTGGGATAGTGAATTGAGTGCTGGCTCAATTCCTCTCATCCATGAAGCTCACTGGATCACCTTGGTAGACCAAGACTGAACCTGCCTCACAAATGGTTATAAGGAAAATTCTGAAGCATTTGTGACAGAAAAATATATCACAGAAGTATAAACAAGTATAATTCAAAGTTGTGGCAATTCCAAGAGGTTCAGTCATGGTTATTTGAAAGGGCTTCATATTCCCTCCCTCCCCAGCCACCCTTGAACACACAGAAGAAAGCATTCGATGTCTGTTCAGGGTGTTTCAGTGGCATCCAAGCATGACATTCATAATAATCGGGCCCCTGGGGTGTGTTTCTTAACTGTCCCAGCATTCCAGAGCCATAATTCTTCCACATTCTGAGAAGATAAACACTTGAAAGGATGACCCACTGGAGAACAGAACCCAGGCCTGCCCTGGCCCTCCTCCAGCCTTGGTCAGCTCCTTTGGTCACTTGAAGAAAATGTTCTGTCAATGCTGCTGCCAAGGAAAGCAGAACTGAAATGTTATGTTTCATTTATAAGAACAGAATATTTAGCATTTTCTTGCCTCTCTTACATCAGGTCCATGCTTATCATTTTACAGATGATTTGCCCTCTTGTAAACATTACTTGTTGGGGAATAATTTGTCACTTAATAGATTAAGTGAATCTGTTAATAAATTTAACAGAGGTGAAATGTCTTGGGTGGAGAAATGGAGTTATGTTATGCAATATGCACCATAGGAAGGTGGTCAACAAATATTAGGGAAAGGGAAATAAGTGTATCCTGACCATGTTTTGTGTCTGCTCACTGAATCATGGTGGAGTTGCCTTGTATCAGGACACAACCAGTTACGCCCTACCCAAATCTCAACTGCTTCAGGCAGGTGCAACAAACTTCATGGCATCTGAGTAGGCACCACTAAGTCTGCAGTGGCTTCTTCTACAGAACAGGTAGCTACTTGCAAGTTAGCCTTTCCCAACCTGGTGCCCTCCAGAGGTACTGGATGATAATTCCTATGATATTCAAACACTTCTCTCCAAACATTCAGTGTACGTTTGGGGAGACAGTTCTAAGTCATAACTCCCTGTAGCAAACAGAAAGTGAGAGAAGGAATATTTCTGAATATGAACCACACCTAGAGCTTCTTTCCAATAAGCTACTGCTATTTGCCATGGTTTTTACAATGTTTTACAGGGCTCCAAAAAGTTTTTATATTATATTAACAGCAACAATACAACAACAACCAATTTTTCTGTGATATATGGAATAATGGGTCAATTTTAATGGATCTTCAGTTGCTAAAGAGTTTTAACCCCCACCCCATAACAAACTTGTTCATTAACAAAGAAGGAAGGAATTTTGAGTTGCTGTACAGCCAGCTTAACATTTCTGAAAAGCCACAAAGGTTTAAATAAACATATAAATCCACAGAAAATGTGGAATGCTGTATGGGTGTATCTGGAGGCAGTGTGTGGAATAGGGTGTGCATGCACCTGGAACTACAGTAAAGCCACAGTATATGCTCAAATGCAGGAGTTTCTTTAAGAGACTTCTTTGATATAAGCTGCTGTTTTTTACAGTTAAAGCTGCTATCCTAAGAATACTTAACTGGGAAGCAACCTTAACAAACATTGAAGTAGGCAGGTTTTTATGAGTGAGCTGTATGCTTACTAGGCTACAGTAATCAGTGGCATCAAAAGCATTGTTTATTTTGTTAATTTTGAAGCATTGTTGATTTTATAAATATTATAGTTATATCCCACCTTTTTTCCTTTCAAGGAACTCAATGCAGTTTATATAATTCTCCTCCTGCTCTCAATCTTATCCTCACAACAACAACCGTGTGAGGTAGTTTGGGCTAAGTTCCAAAGTCACCCAGTGAGCCTTATGGCGGAGTGGGGACTAGAGCCCAGATCGTCCGAGTCCCAGACCTGTGCTCTTAAGCACAACACCACACTGGCTCCCTGACAGTTAAATTATTTAACAAATGCAATTCCAGACTGAAAGCAAACGTAAATCAAGCCCACTGAAATCAATGGGACTTATGTCTTCTCTAAGCTGAGTCTACTCTAAGTATGACTAAATCTAGATTCAATTCTCTGTCTTTAAGAAGAGAAGCAATAGAAACTCTAAACTTTTATACACAAAGCTGTTAATCTGCTCTATTGACTGATAGGTTTGCTGCAGAACTGTATCAAGTGTTTTGTTTCCTGCTTTTCTGCAACAACTTCTAGGTGGCACTGTGGAGTTGCACAAATGCCCAAGTGGAACTTGTGCATCCTTTCATTTTCTTTACATAAATATCTCATTTTCCCTGCTCTAACAACTCCTTTAAGGTGCTGTTTAAAAACAGAAACAAAACTGGAGGGTGATGTCATTATCTAAAGAATCCATAAAAACCGTGATGAGGTCACAATAAATGTAGGAAAGCTCTCTGTGGTGAGGAAACTGACTGGGTTTTTCTGGAACAATTGCAAAATACTATAAATTGGAGTACTGAATGTATACATGTTGTTATTTGGTTTACTGTCTACAGCCAAAGGTGAAGTGGGCAGGGCCAAAATATGATTATTGCTCATTTTAAGGTTACTCAAAAGTAAGCAAGATAGGGTTTCTGCATGTCTACTCAAATGTAAGCGGACTGTTTTACACAGCTGGGCTTTCAGACAGAATCTCAGATCTCAGCCTTTGCATATCTGCTCAGAAGTAAGCATGAGTAGCATGTCTACCCCAAAGTAAGTAGGACTGCAGCACATAGCAACTTTCTTCCCAGGCCCCATTCTCAGTCCCCTGCAGGAAAAGCATTTTCCCTCTCATCAGCTGCTCATGGGGGGTTTAGAGTATTGGGGAAGAAACTGGCAGGCCAGCTGGGGAATGCCTGTAGATCCTATTTGCTGCATAGGCCAGAGGTCCCCTTCACTGATCTGCAGTCTGGGTAATGGAGTGTATATTTGCATGCCTTAATACGTAGAGGCTTAAGTAAGCAAGTCATGACCCGCTGCTGTTCCCAGTAGAAAGGATAGGAAGAGATATCTATGAATCAGCGGTGCTACTATACTGGCCGTTCCCTAAGTAAGCAAAACACTGAGCTGTGGCTATGCATTTGTACAGCAGCAGGGCTAGGAAGAAGTTCCAGCCATGGTTTCGAAATGGCTGCTAAAGGGAAAACAGGAAGAGTTCAGGGCTCCCCACGTGGTTTGGGACCAGGACATCTAAGAACCCTTCCACCTATAAGAACTTACCAGAAAGCTTTGTTGAACATCAGAGGCTTTTCTGTGTGTGTCCCAGAGGTATGGGTGTGAGTGCTAAAGCCTTCTCAGTCACATTAGCACAGCTGTGGAACGTCTTCTGAGCAAGGCTTACTTGACGAAGTCATTGCTGGCTTTTGGCCACGTTTTTTGCCAGTGGATATGCATTGGGTTGGGTGAAGGCTGTATGATAATGATCTGCTAGGGTCTACTGTTTTCATATGGTTCTGCTGTATGGTAGCTTTTTATTGCATATTTTGTACTAATTGTTTGTTGCCTTGGGGGAGACCTCGCTTTAAAAGATAGGAAGGTAGAATATAAATCTATAAGATTCAAAACAGTGCTGCTGTTCCAAAACAATGAAATATAGACCCCTGAAACCTGGCATACATACTAAGGGATCCCTAGTGAGGTGCACCTTGGATTTTCTATCCATAGTTGTTCTAAATGAGTTGACGTGTGTCCATGTGATGAAATTTGCAGTACCATCTTCAGTTACCAGATGGCAGACTTTCCCAAACAACAGCCAGCTTTGCAGTCAATAGAAATGGAAGCCCTCACGACATACTTCTCGAGACAGCGCTATGCAGCCACTCCTTTCCCTCCTGCTATGGGACAGCCTCCCCTCAGGAATGGAGTGGCCTAACATCTCCTCCAGGGGGCTATAGCTGAGCACAACAGCAGAGGCTGTGGCCAGGGTTGTGGCAGGCATTTTATTTTATTTATTTTTCGATTTATATCCTGCCGTTTTCCTCAAAGGACTCAAGGCAGCTTACATCATTCTCCTCCTCCATCTTATCCCCACAACAACAACCCTGTGAGGTAGGCTGGGCTGAGAGTCTGTGACTGGCCCAAAGTCACCCAGTTGGCTCCATGGCCGAGCGGGGACTAGAACCCAGATCGCCTGAGTCCCAGTCCCATGCTCTTAACCACTACACACACACATGGTTTCTTTCATGGTGTGTCCAGACCTGACAGTTATGTGAAGGTTTCTCCTTGTCAAATTAAAAGCAGTTCCAACACATGCAAATCCAGGTCTGTTCACTAGTATGTTTATCAATTAGTCAATCAGACTTTTACACAGGTATCATGTATCCAATAGCAAGCTATGTAGGTTCTTGTGCACTTCTTTATGTCTATGAAGGTGAATATATACAGTGGTGTCTTTAACACTTTCTTCTGTTGACTCTGATGCATAGGTCCAGTCCATGATGACTTGGTATCCTACGCAATATGGCAATTAGCTGTTGGGAGCACAGCATAGCTGGAACAATATACATTTCAAACTGTATTAAACCACCATTTCTTTACACCTATTTCTTGTTTGCCATGAAAAATTAAGAATCTGCCCCACTGTGCCAGAATTCAGTAGTGTATCTTTCCCCTTTTACACAAAGCAGGAATGTGACTAAAATACATAAGAAATGAATGGCTCATAGAAAATACACATAACATACTCCTATCTTGGGAGTGTCGTTTTTATTTTTTATTTAGTTAGTTTCTGTACCACCCAACAGCCTTTCTCTTTCTTTTGGTTTTGTTTCAGTATTCTCTCCCCTTCTTCTTGAAGCAGAGGAAGTGGGGATAGAAGCCACCTTTTTCTCAGGTCTTGTTCCCTCAGCTTACAAAGACTTGGTGTAAATGTGAAGATGACCGAGTGGTCACCAGTGCATAACAACCTTGTAAAACTTACCTTCTCATTGAGCACCAACACTGCATGGTGGTCTGGTTTGGCTGAATTTATGATGCTCTTCCCTATATATTTATAGCTTTCAGTGTTAAGGATAGACCAGAGGTACTCCATAGCTTCTGACAGAACAGCTTTTGGATATAACTTCAAATAGAGCAGCAGCAGGTGGAGATGAGGAAAGAAAGTGGGAAGGCTGGTTAACCCTTTCTTTCCCAGCTGTTTGTCCACAACACACACCCCTATACCCACATGCAATGTTTTCTCCTCTTCTAAATAATAAATGATACAGATCTCATACACCACCACCCTTCCAAAAGATCTTGAACAGTTAAACTAAAAAAAAGAATAAAACAACTCCAACAAATCCTTGTATCCACAGCTAGGAAAGCCTTAGGGAAATGCAGTGATGCGAGGAACCGTAGGAATACTGGTTCTCTCATGGTGAATGCTGAACATGATGGCAAAGCGATTACAAGGAAGCTGCCGAGTACAGAAAAGCTAAAGTAAAACCCCCTAAATTTCAACGACTGCATTTTCATATACAAGAAATGTATAGTGTTGAAGGTAAGAACTCTAGAATACTGCAGAATAAAGGTACTAGATTCAGTGAATGCAGCTTGCTATTTTGCAAGGTGGCTTCCACACAGCGGGCTACCAGTCAAAAAGCACTGTGTAGCTCCTCTGTCTTTTTTCTCCTAAAATGCATCATTTCTCCCCTCTGGTAAGAAAAGTGACAGAAACAGCAGGGAGGGAACACACAAGTGTTACAGATGGAAGATAGTGGTGTTTCCCTGGACCCCCTGTAAAATTCCATGACTGGGCTAAGCCAATTGCAAAATAAAAGCCTCTTTTGGAAGAAACATGATAAATACTTCCATCGGACAGACAAGCAAATTTGCTGTCCTCCAGCTCAAGATTTATTTCTGATGTGACCTTCAGAAATTGCATAGAGGAGGAGGGGCAGAGGGTGGTGACTGAAACATTAGCCAACCACTCCCTTCTAAAGAGCACTGCTTGAAAATGCCCAGTTGTAGCGTTCAATAGTGTAAGTTTGGGTGTAACTACATGTGAACCTAATGACATGATTATTAAGCACTCTGCTAGTTTTTTCAAAGTGCTGTGGTTTTTAACAGGTGCAGTGGGGAGGGTAAGACTCATTGGCTCAGAGTGCAGGGAAAGGCTTCCAATTTCTCTCTCCTGCCACAGTCTCAGTAAAAATTGACTCTGAACAGCAATTAGCACTAAAAAAAGGACGAGTGGCACCAAGAGGGGCAACAGTTCTCTCTGTGTGGGTCAGTGTTTCCTGTGGGTCAGTGTTTCCTAAGCTCATGGCTGCAGAAGGACGGCATAAGCTTCCCCACATGCTGTGCTGCCGGTGACTATTCCTTAGCCATATTTAATAGAAATTCATCCAATTTTTAAAAACTTGTGACAGTTGTTTCTATTGTTAGCATCACCTGTTCTCGAGCCCACATAAATGGGAAACACAATGAAAAGTTGCATTCTGCATGACAGCCATGAAAAGACAATAGTGAAGCATGTAGAAGGAGTCCAACATAGGTAAACAGTCTCCCCACAGAAAATAGGAGTTCTGGACTGTCCTCTTGGCCATGGAGCTTGCTTGGCTCAGTCTCCAACACTTTACCTAACTTGCCTCGGAGAATTGTTTTGAGGATAAAATGGAGAGGAAAGGAAGTTTATGTATATCACATAAATACATAAACTTTGGGTTCCATGCAAGAGCAGGAAAGCCAGGATAGAAATATAATAAATGCAACATGAGAAACAATAAAAATACCAAAAGAACTTTACTAATATTTCACAGTGATAAAGTGGGGAGCACCATAACATTTGCATTCTCTTGGAATGCTGCCAAATAGCCTGCTCTGGATCTTCATAAATGACTGGTGCAGATGTTGTGACTCTTCTTGAAAAACTTTACAGGGATGGCTTAATTCACTTCATCAACATGACTTGAGTCCTTTTGAGTAACAAGACATGAAATATGTAACTCCACCTCACATAGTTTTCTCACAAAATGATAGTTGCATGTACCAGTTCCTTTAGGCAACAGATTCCAGGGAGGATGCTCTTTTCTTCCCTCTAGTCTTCCTTTTAGTGTGTAATTTTTTTTTAAGACAATGCAAGTAAGGGTGTTATTTTCATGTTTGTATCAGGCAGTGAAATATGGAAAGGCAGGACTGCCTGTGGCAAACTGGGACCAAAAGGCTGTGACCAAGAGGAAGGACAGGCTCTCTTCTTGATCATCCTAGAGAATAACAGAATCACAGGCTCAAGTTGCAGGAAGCCAGATTTTGGCTAGATATCAGGAAAGAATTCCTGACTGTTAGAGCAGTACAACAATGGAACCAATTATCCCGGGAAGTTGTGGGCTCTCCCACTCTAGAAGCTTTCAAGATGCAACGGGACACCCATCAGAGAGGGATGGTTTAACTTGGAGTCCTGCACTGAGGGAGAGTTGGACCTGATGACCCTCTGGCACCTTCCAACGCTACTATGATTCTGCACTATGATTCTATGACTGGAAGAAATTATGCATTTTCCCAAAGAAAAAGGGCTAAATGAGATACCCAGCTTATTTGCTCTGCAGCAGTAGAAGAGCAACCTGTCTCTGTAAAACAGCATCTGGGTGCTCAAGAAATTTGAGTGTAGCTTCTTGCTAGCAAGGATATTTCTAGAAGGAGGGTTCTTATGGTTGCCAATCCAAAGACCTTGTTTAGCAACTTCATTTTTTCTTCCTTAACATTTTTTGTTTTGTTTTGTTTTTTGGTAAAGAAAAAATGTGGAAGAAGCATTAGGAAAATATAGCAGAGTTACAAGTGAAAGACAGCAATGTCTGAACCTACTGGAAAATTCTGCAAGTGAGGCAGGGCAATTGCACAGTAAGTGCCTCATCTGGAAACACCCCAAGCCTCAGTGGCTGAGGGGAAGACAGTGATATGACCATGGATTAACAGATCTATGAGGAACACTTGGCTGGTTCACATCATGCCTTATGCAGCCACAGTTCTGTGACCTGTGTGAGGCACCATTTGCCTAATCATCCACCCAGGCATGACACAGGAACCCAGGCAGTATGGCTTGTTGATGGAGCAACCGGCCTAGCAATACCCCATAGCTTATATGCGGGTTCTTTCCTCCTCCAAAAAAACCATGCCACCTGTATTTGGATGATTTAAGAAGCAGTACTCAGGTAGGTGATTAAGCAAATGGTGCCCCCATATACCACAGCTTAAACCATCCATTATGGCATGTTTTACCCATGGTGATTGTGCAAACTAGTTCCAGATCATAGTGGTACCAAACAATGGAAGATCAGGCATACATCCATTTAGTATAGCTTCACAATGGGGATAGTGATTTAGTGCTGTTAGTACTAGAACAGTTGCAACATTGCCAAGGTAATTTTAACAATGTTTGATTAGTAGATTGCAGGCTGGTATTGAGATGTTGTACTAACATGATACTCTTCTACTGATTTCAAGTGCTTTTTGTAATACATTCTTTGAAAAGAGCCTTGAAACACATCCATAATTATCCGCATGATCACAGAACACATTTGCAGTTCTTAAAATGGACCCAGTCCCAGTTATGATGTCGTCATCCCCTTATCTGCACCGAGTGGAAGAGGAACCCTGAGTTGGTGGAAAAACTGATCTAACAGGAAAGTTTCTCTGGGAAGCAGCCAGATTCATACAGGCATCCTAAGGGAGGAGGCTTCGGAGCTGGTCCCGTGCCCTTCCTTTGCAGCATGGTGCTGGAAAGCTGGAAGCTTTGTCTGTCTAGCCTTGTGCCTCAGGACTCATGTTGGGTAAAAGAGTAAAATTGGATGAAAATAATATGAAAGGTTTCATGCTTCTAGTGAGACAGACACTAGACATGACAACAACCAGATATCCTTTTGTTATTTATAACCTGATATGAGTTGATTCAGAAATTTGCTCTGGCACTTACAGTTAGTGCTTTTTTTGTAAAAAAAAAAAAAAAAAAAGGTGCCGGAACTCACATCGCACAAATAAACATAATGGCCGCCGCCAGCAGTAAGCAGCACGCGCGACCACACACACCAATCCCAAGCCGAGCAGCGGAGCACCGAGCCCAGCAGCGCCCTCACTATCTCACTATCAGCACGGACACACAAGGACACAAAAGCAGCCCGCAGGCACTATGTTAATGATGTTTGCTGCTGACCTGCTACGCCCCACAGGCGATTCAAAATCACTTAGTAAAATCCATTGAAAAAAAAGGTGCCGCAACGCCGTTCCGGTGTGTTCTATGACAAAAAAACTCTGCTTATAGTGCCTGCACAGATAGTTATTTGGGTATATATGAATGTCTGAAATTAATGGATTGTGTAAATGTTGTGAGCCGCCCCGAGGCTTTGGAGAATGGGGCAGCATAGAAATGTTTTACTAAATAAAATAAATAAATAATACATTGCTTTAAAAGGGTTACGTCAGAGCGGGAGTTGCCAGACTGATACAGACCACCTTTTGGATGTTGTCTGAAGGGCCTTTCCTCCTTCCATTCGTCAAATTACTCAATGTTGTTTTGATTCTCAGTATATTTCAATAGCAACTGCAAATTCTTAGGACAGCTGGTTGCACCCATTTCTAGGATGCTGCCATCTCTGCCTCCTCCTCCTCCTCCTCCTTCCATCCCTTTGGAAACCAACAACAGAGCAGTCTTATACATGTTCATTCAGAAGTTCGCTACACTGAGTTCAAAGGGACTTACTTTCTGGTAAGTGCATATAGAAAGGCAGCCCAAAATAGCTGAGATGATTTTGGAGGGAGGAAGCAGATGATTCTGAGACATTCTGGGGCTTAGAAAGTGGTTTAGTGTCCTCAACATGTTATATTTATGAGCATATCTGTGTATGTTGGCAGATTCCCATGTGGCAGCCGTGTTAATCCCATGCTGCAAAAACAACAGTATTTATGTAGAGCACAAATGAAAACAAAATTGTATACAAAGAGTCGGCACCAGTTAATTGTAATACACTGAGGCATTATGCATGCCATGGGATGAGCAATCAGACAAATAATACAGGAACCAATCAAAGTAAATGCAGTCTTATTCTCAGCCAGTGGCTAATGGTGATGAAATCAAGATGGTTCATGGAATTAAATAGCAAAAGAGGAATAGCTGCTTTCTGTGAAGACCGAGACATTTTCAGTCTACATCAAATCTAAATTTCACAAAAGCAAATTTGCTGGTGTATTCCATCTCACTAAGCTCTTCCTTTGAAATGTGTTGCTGCTATATTATGACTTTATGTTATGCTACAGAATATTCTAGAAGGAAAAAATGTCTGGAAGGAAATTTACAGATCAGTGCAGGCATTGCCCCAAGAAATCTTTCTGTCTTCCTTTCCTTCCATTTCACTGAAAGGCTTTGGATTTGTAACTCCATTTCTCTGTTGCTCGTATATTTGAGGGACTGAACCACTGCTTAAAATACCCTGGAAAGATTCCAGGCAGCACAGAAGGCAAGAAAATGAAAAACACATGAAATGAATAAAAGTCAACATTAGACATGTCCAGAGTGGGTGGAATCAGTGGCAGCAACAACCCACAGCATACCTGGCAGCTCCAGAGAACGTCCCACATCCCTTTCGGCTTCCCTCTTGCTTTGCATGTGTGTGCCCCAACCACCACTCTTTTCCAGGACAAAACAAAATCTACCTGCTTTCTTAATGTCTAGTTCTCAACTACAGCAGCCTACCTATGTAAAAACAAAAACAACTCATGTGTAGGGCTGAGAGAACCAAGGACATTCAAGCTCACCGAAATACTCTGAGCTGCATTTTGAAGTCGGATCCACTTATTCACTTTTTCATTTAAAACCTGTTTTTCAATGGAACAAAAGCACAATTTAGATGGGAAAAGTGTGCATTTCTTGCACATTCATCAAAGGTATATGCTTTTTCTTCCATTGACTAAATGAGAACATGCATGATTTTGTTAAATGCACTAGAAAGTACACATTTTTTCAAAAATATGCATTTTACAACAGTTGCAAGTTCAAGAAATGCAATTATTTCTTTACTGTACTCTGTTCATGTCTGAGGATATAAACAAGGCAAATTCAGGGGATTTCTGGGCAAATTCAGTTTTTCTTATATGTTCTATGTACAGACCGAACAGATAGAGAGATAAAATATACACCTGTCTGATGCCTTTGCCCATAGTAAACTATTTTGTTTCTCCATATTCATTCCTAACAGTAGCTTCTTCTCAACAATACAAGTTACACATCAGGATAAACAACTGTTGAGGCAAACGCATTTCTCTCAGGACTATCCATACTTTCTTGTGATCCTCACAGTCAAAGGTTTGATATATTCTACAAAGCATAGACTGATCTTCTTCCAAAATTCTTCGGTGCATTCCAGTAGCCAACATATATTTGTAATAGAATCTCGGTTGCCTCTTCCTTTTCAGAATCCAGTTTGATTGTCAAGTATTTCTTGCTCCGTATAAGGTAAAATTATTTGTTGCAACACCTTGAGCATCACTTTGCTTGTATGGGAAATTAGTGCAATGACCCTACAGTTGCTGCACTTCTGAGCATTCCCGTTCCTGGGTATTGGAATGTATAGGAGATGTTTACAGTCTGTGGACCATTGTTTTGTCTTTCTATTTGTTGTCATATTCTTGTTGGGATTTGGACTGATTCACTCTCTGCAGCTTGGAATAATTTTTTTATTATTTTTATTTTTATTTATTTATTTATTCTGGGGTATCTTTTCTACTCCAGGTGCTTTATTCCTTGCAAGTGCTTTCAGAGCAGCTTTCACTTCTTCAAAGCAGTTTGTCATCACTTTGCCCCATCTATAAAGATCTTCTATATGTTGTTTTCACCTTCTCTTTATGTTACCCTGATCAGATAGTATGTTCCCATCTTTTGGTCTTTCAGCATTCCTTAAGTAGGTTTGAATTTCACTTAGATTTCTTGGGTTTTCTGGAAGAGGTCTCTTAGTTTTTCCTCTTTTGTTGATCTCTTCTATTTCTCTGGACTGGCCATTGTAATATTTCTTTTGGTGTCTATGTGTCAGTCACTCAAAAGTTGCATTCAGGCTTCTGTCCTATTTCTGTCACCTTTGCTTTGTAACTCTCCTTAGCAACTGTGTTTGTTCCTTCATCCTTCTCAGCATTTTTCTTTCTTTCTGCTGTAGAAATTGTCTTTTGACATTCATTCCTAATAATGTCTCTGCTTTCAGTCCACAGTTCTTCTGGTTCATGGACAGGTGATTTCAGTAATGCAAATCTGTTCTTTATGTGGACTTTAAATTTCTCAAGCATTTTATTTAGGTTGTATTTTGGCAGTATGTTCCTGTTAATGATCTTTTTCAGCTTTAGTCTATTTTTTTATATTAATAGTTCAGGGTCATTTTCACAATCTGATCCTGGTCTTGTCCTGGAGGTGAGAATACAGCTTCTTCATGTCCTGATTCCAATTATTTGATTTCTAAACTGGTTATCTGGTGATGTGTACAGTCATCTGAACAGTTGCCTGAAGTATTTATTTGCAATAAACAGATGGTTGGCTTCATAGAATTCTATGAGGCATTCTCCTGCTTTGTTCCTGACCAATGGGCCACATTTTCCTACATTTGATTCTGCTTTGTTTCCTACTTTTGTGTTCCGGTCATTATCGGCATGCCTTGTTTTGGAGTATTATCAATTTCCTCTTGGAGGCTTACATAAAAGCTTTTGGTTTCTTCAGCACATGTTATTGGAGCAAAGATTTGAATGATGGCTATGTTCATAGATTTTCCAAGAATTACCATTGATATTATTCAGTAGGACTTTGCATTATAGCCCCTTACTGTCTGTGACCCATCTTGCTCAGAATCAGAGCCACCCCTTTTCTTCTGAGTTTGTCATGTCCCGAATAACATAGTTTGTATTTGTCTTACTGAAAATATCACATTCCAGTCCGCTTTAGTTCACTCATACCAAGTACTGCAATGTTTACCCATTCCATTTCTTGCTTTACGATTTTCCTATCCCCAGCTCTAGACTTCCTTTTGGTTTTGATCTAGTTGTATCATTAGTGACAGGACTATTCATACTTGTCTTTTGCTCTTCCCCAGAAAATGTTTGAGTGCCTTCTGACTTGGAAATCTCATTTTCTGGCACTATCTCATGTTTCATTTTGGATTGTTCCGTCATAGGTTTTTCAAGGTAAGAAAGTTCACGATGGTTTACCATTGCTGCTTTCTGCATGGTACTAACTAGAGTTAGCTTGAGCATCGCTGCCATTGTCTATTTTGCCTTCAATCACCACTGCTGCCCAGAAGCTGCCCTTCAGGAGTTTCTCTTCCCCCATCACCCTTAGAGATACCTCCTCTCTTCTGCTGATGTGGCCGTTTCTCTTGAAGAAGATGGGTGTATCTTTGTCTTGTGTCTCAGCTTTGACCATTCTGCCTTGGGTGACTCTGCCAGGAGACCAGCCTACAGAGAGAGAGAGCTGACCTCTTGGCGGCATTCTTCTCACTTTCTCAGACACTTCCAAATCTCATCAGCACATTAAGGTGTGCATCCAAACAATGACCACCATGAAAATCAGTATTACTTGCTAATACCTCGATAATAACCATTCATGTTATACAAACAGCAGCAGTCTATTTATAGAAAGGAATTCTTAAAGCATTTGCTGTAGATTCACACAATTGTTATCTTTCACCACAAAATTTTTGCAATCGCGCTGTGGTGAAATCCACACAGAATATATTTTTAAATAGTTTCTACATTTGTTTGGATACTGGCTATCATACAAAGGCATACCCATTTTGTTGCTGTTGCAAATATTTGTATTCTTTATTCACAGATGTGAACTTACTGCTGGAAGGTATGACTTTTCCTAGGGAGGAGAATGCCTACATTTTTTAAGTACACCCTGGTCACCTTCAACTTCTATCATTTTGTGCTCTCTCCCTCTCTCTTTCTCTCTCTCTCTTGCTCTCTTTCTCTTTTTCTCTTTCCTTTTTTGTAAATGCTTCCTTAAGGGTTTGTTACTGAACAAACTCAGTTATTGGGTGAAGGGAAATATTATTAAAACTATTATGAACAAGTGTGACAAACTGCACATCAAAAGAAAGAGATTGAAATGTTTTAAATTCCTTAGAATATCTCATGTCATACAAACCACAAGGGCTGTGAGTTTTTATCTTTTTTCAAGCACATCATCTATGACTACATTTGCTGAAGTGCACAGTGACATGTGATGGTATTTTGTGGGTGTTACACTGCTACAACAACCCTGTGCATTTTCTGTGTGTGTGTGTGTGTGTGTGTGCGCGCACATATGCTTTGTTGCTTAGATTCACATTTGATGACATTTAAAAGCCTACACAGAGTGGAAGAAAATCCTCAGAGCTAAGAAACTGAAAGCACTAATGCAGAAGAGTATTATATTCAAGCTTCACTTGAAGAGGCCCATGAACTTCACCGTTATTTGAAATAAGAAGTTTTAACCTAAGAGGAGAAAAATACACAGAATGGTGGTCCCTGTTAAGAATTCGATATTGAATATTGTTTGACATCATTAACGATTTCAAATGACTAGTAAGGAAAGGGAAATCCATGTTCTGTTGTGATTTTCTTTATCTTCATCTGGTTGGCCACTGTGTGAACAGAATATTGGGCTAGATGTGCCTTTGACCTGATCCAGCATAGCACACCTTGGAAACACTGGGAAATGCTTTGTGAGCAGTAGCAGTGGAATCTAGAGGGAGTATCTTTGGCAGCAAGAGGAGAAATGCACAGGGTTTGTGATTTTAGAGGAGCCAGAACTACTTAAGTTTCTTTTCCCATTCTCATCAGTTGCTTTGCACATCAGTAAACCTAAGGCACCTTTTATGTATCTTGAATTTCAAATTGCACACATGTTATTTTGAAACTGCCCATTTCCCCTGGAATATTTTGTATCTGTGTACACATTTGTTAAAAGTCATGGGAAAAAAGAGAAGGCCAAATTCAGCCCACACACATTGGCACCATGCGGTATTTTCTCTCTAGCCTGGTTGCTGGGTAACTATCACCTTAGCCCAGTTCCCCCACCACCATCTTTTGCAGTGCATTACATAATTTCTAACTCCATGCCTAGACAATTGAAATAAAGCCAATGCCTGTTTTTTAAAAACAACCATCACTCCTTATGAAAGTAAGATCTAAGCTACGATGATGACAGACTGATAGAAAAATGTTTCTATGGGCTAGAGGATGCGGCTCTGATTTCATTTTCTGCCACAAGTGACCTGTTTGATTTGACAGTGTCACTTGTTACTGAGTGTGTTGGAGACCATCGCAGTAGTCCTCACTGAACAGCTTGGAATCATAAAGATTATGAGATAGCCGGGCATATGCCTGTAAGATGAGCATATAAGGTATGCTTTAGATTCCAGTTCCAAAAAGAATCCCAGTAAATGTGATGAGCTGGCACAGATTAGAGGACATCCCAGCCCATAGAACTGGCCAGCGATTTCTTTAAGACTCACCTTGGTTAGGGCCTGATGTGGTGGAAGGCAAGCCACTGGCAGGAATTAACTAGCGATAATACGAGAGTGGGGGAACTCTGTTTGGCCTTACTGGGAGCATTCATCGTTTCAGAAAACAGTTGCAGCAAAATGTTGAGGCTGAGAGAGAGACGAGCTATGGCCTAGACAGGACTTGTAACAGTTAACTCCTCAGTTTCGCCTTGCCTACCATTCCACAGTGGCTCAGGCTTCTCCTTTTTTGGCCTGCTTTCCAGCTCAATTGCCTCATCCTTTCTCTTGAAGTGTGTGATGTAGAAGATCTTAGGCAAATCTGGCAAGCAGTTAGACATGAACAGCACCTGCTAAAATTTAACTAGATTGAGCAGAAGAGACAAAAAAGGTTACATCTGTTCACATGGCCATTCAAGCTTACAAGAGACCAGTCTGATATTCCTGTAGCAGTGGTTGTTGCCTAATATTACTTTTTTTGGCATCAGGCGGGGGACATTACTTGTTAATTTCTATTCCAACAATGTTGTATCGATGCTCAGTTGACATTAGCTGGCTGGCTGAACTTTTTTAGATGAGGGCTAGGGAACCTCTGGTCCTCAAGATGTTGTTGGATTGCATCTCCCATAATCCTTGGCTGTGATTGATAGGAGTGGGTATCTAGGAACAGCTGGAGAGCCACTGGCCATCCAGAACTATGTTAGATGTAAAACAAGTTTGCAGACATTTTAATAAACCAGTCAATCCATTCCATATTAGTTTGGCCTTGCTGTTGGGAGTCAGTCATTTCCTGTGACTGTAACTCTGTGCTGCTGTTGATTCTAAACCAGCCACTCTCTCATGTGAGTAACTTCTGTCGGAGCACTAAGGAAAGGTATCAGGATGGCATATTTAATTTATTTATTAAATTTACAACCTGCCTTTCCTTCAGAAATAAGTTTCCATTTGCTTTCAAGACCTAAGTGCAAAACCATGGGTACAAAGGACATATGACAAAAGACATAGAAACATAGAAACAAAGTGAGTCAGAAGGGGCTTCCTGAGCCATCTAGTCTGACCCCCGGCTCCAGCCAGCTCTGCTCATGTAATCCCCAACATATGGTTGTCCAATCTTTCCTTGAACTCCCTCACTGATGGGGCCTCAACCACCTCCTTTGGAAACCCATTCCATATCCTAGAGGTCCCAACCATCAGGAAGGTCTTCCTGACATCCCACCTGATGCCTGGTTCCTTGAGCTTTGCCCCACCAGATCGCATCCTGCCCTCAACTGCAGGAAAGAACAGGGCATGGCCATCATCCAAATGACATCCCCTCACATACCTATGAGTTGCTAACATACCTATAAGTCACTAAAATGCAAGACACACACACACAAAGCCTTCATGGACTCATTTTTACTCTGCTGTCCATATAAGTGGGTGATGAAAAGTGGGTTGTATGTGACTCCCAACCTTTGCCCTGCCCTACAGGTGGCCTTTGACTCAAAGGTTTGCCCTTTCCTGGTGCAAAGGGAATATCACAATGCAATGCACTCCCTATTTTGTTCTGTAGTGTGGAACAAGCCTCTAAGTCTAACCCTTACCCTTGTTTGGTTTTCTTTATAGGGAGAGATAACTGGGGTTTACAGTGCATTGCAGTATGTGTGTTTAGAAAGTTCAAGCTAAGCACAGATGGAGGTAGGCAGCACAAAATTCCATGAAGCAAGTTTACTGCTCCCACATCAAAACTCCATGAAGAGGTACCCAGCATTTCCAGATGTGCCGAGTTTATGTTTCCTGCTTCTTTAACTGAGCTTGGGAGGGAAAAGGTTAATGCTGGCGCTGATGAAAATGCCCCCGTCCCATCATCATCGATTTGGTGTGGGATTTATAATGGTGCTGACTCAAACTGCAGCTCCTTTTGTATCACAGAGAGTGACCTGATTTACCTCATCTTTAGCTGGGGTCCTGGGGTGAACAGAAGAGTCCATGAACTTATTTTCCTAGCCATGAGAAAGCCAGCAATCTTCCTCTCAAAGGGAAGGTATGGACCAACCTGGGCAGTAGCTTTTACCAACTTTAATATGCGTTTTCTGTCCCACTAACACGGTCCTGTTCAACTCCCCAAACTTGCAACAATAATGTGAGACAAAGATCCTGAAACTGATAGTACCTGTTGAGACTAGAGTAAATGTTTTGTGAAAGCTTTTTTCTGTCCTTAAAAAGAAGGAAGGGGAATTTAATCTCTTTTATCTATTGTGAGAATGTTAGATAACAGAGAAATGTCAATTTAAAAAAATAGAAACATTTGTCATCACAATTCCTTTCTCTCTCTCTCTCTCATCTCTCTCACACACAGTATGGTATATTACACAGTTGCACAGAGGATAAGAGATACTCTGTTCACTTCCTGACTGTTTTAGGATGATGGAATATTCTTCCTCCTGCAATCATTTAGTAATTTCTCACACATGTTATAATAAGACAGGGTCACAAATAATGCCAGTTTCTGGCATTGCTCCCTTCCAGCTCTAAACTTTGTAAGCGGCCCCATCTGTCCATTCAAGACTTCAGAACCCAGGTCCCAGGACACTGGGTAACCTGCAGACACCTGGAAGAGGAAGATGCTGCCCTGACTTTATTCACTGTGCTTTGCTGCTTGGTCTTTTCCCCACTGGCTTTTGATTGTTTCTGCTCATTCTCTTTTGTGTCTTTCCTCCACTTCTCCCATTTTCTTTCTTCAGTTTCCTTCCTTCCTTCAGTTTCTGACACAAGAGACAGTGTGATACAGTGGTTAGAGCATTTCACTAGGCTTGGGGAGGCCAAACTCAGCATGAAGCTCCCTGCATGACTTTGGACCAGTCACAGACCCTCAGGCAAAGCTACCACACAGTGCTGTTGTAAAAGTAAAATGGAGAGGAGCTTATGAGCTGTCTTGGGTTCCTTGCAAGAGGGATATCAATATAATAATATATTTTCTTAAAATCTCAGCTAAAGCATCACACCCTGGAGGAAGGCAGAATGATGGGACACGCACTCATATACATTCTCACCATCCTTTGTGATCCCTCTGTGTTCAGAATCACTACTACCTCTCTATATGCCTGGTATAGCATACAAAATTGAACAAGCAGATGGACTCATTTCTATGAAATCATGGAGAAAGGAATTTGCCTTTGACTACGTGTACCAATGAAGATTGAGTCTCCAGGAGTAGCAGTGGTGGTTTAACTGTAGCCAGAGTCATGTAATTACCTAGACTCGTAAAAGGCAGGTTTTAACATGGCTCCCTTTGTATTGTGGTTAGCCTAGTCAGAATAACTGAACAAGTTGTCTTCAGTTCTCTTCCAAGCCCCTACACAGGATCCTTGCTATAATGACATGGTAGCAGCTCAGTGACAAGTTGCATTATTCTGAACCCAGCTGTGAGACGGAGCGCCTATGGAGGATGTGGGACAGTCATTGGCCTGGCTGAGCAAGCTGGCTACTGCCTCAAGCCACCATCCTTAGTAGGAATGTCAGCAGTCTGGCTGTAAACTTTTTATAACTGTTCTTTGTTTCTGATGTTTCCTCTTGCCAGAAATATTAAATCATGGGAGTTTCACAAATGTTGCTCATAGGAAATGTCTCACGCAGAGAAAATGCATTCTGTGTCCTTCCACATCCTTTTAGGGTTTGCTAAGAGCAGCTTTTGCCATGACCCATGGCCAGACCTTTTTAAAACCTGGCAGTTGCTACCTCCCCTAGATAGTTTAGGTGGGTTTGGAGGCATGCAAAGAGCCTATATTTCATGCTGTTATGAGATGCTAAGTGAGTTCTATTCTAGGAAGCTCTTGGGCGAATTACATTTGAATCACTGCTTAGGAAGAATACAAAAGACCTGAAACATTGCAGATTTATTATCAGATGCTGCCATCTTGTGTTACATTCAAAGAAATTATTAGATCAGCACTGTGCATCTATTGTGCAAGAGGTGAGCCTCCAGCAGTGAAGAGACAATGTTTATTTTTCTAACGTTTATGATAACCGGGCCCATTGTGCTTAGCCAAGTCTCTGAAGAGAGGGGAGATCTGTGAGACAGTTTAGAGCTGGCCAACTTCCTGCTTGGAGCATGTTTGTACAGGGTGTTTGAAATGAAATGAACTGCAACCTGAAACCTTTTGAAGTCTTTCAGTGAATTCCTTTTGCATACAGTCATTTGCAATCACAAAGCAAAGCTGCATTCAAGACGGGGACACAACTGCCCAGTTAATTTCTCCACATTTTGTTTACAAAAATTGGTTTTGTATAGAGAAGAGCAGAAGAGCTGTGATTTTTCCACTCTAAAACTATACGTGATAAAGCTTTTTGGCGGCCATGTGCCCTCTTTTACAAACATAGGTTTGATCCTCTGTTTGAAGGGCTGTCCATTCTGCATCCAGTATAAAGAACCATTAGAAGGAAGACTGTGCCTCAGGGCTGCCCATGAAGAACCCTTAGACCAAGGCACACAAGTCGCATGGTCACAGCCTTCCATACCATCTTGAGATGCACTGTATTTCTATTTAAATTAGAATAATTATTTCTCCATTTGCAGCTGTACTATGCATTAGCCCATGCAAATTTTATATAAATCAGTGCCCTCCCTTTGCTCTCTTGTTTGGTGATACATGTTCTCGTTTGGGAAGATTCACAAATGCCCATCCTATTGACGGGAATTGCACACATGTGCAATGTTCTGGGAGAGGAGGAAGTCAGGAAAGAGGTCAACAGAATTCCTTGGGGAGAGTGCCAATTTGTGTTGGGACTGGACAGGAGATTGCGGTCAAATTCTTTCAACAAATGTGTAATTTTCAATGCCTTTGAAACATGGTGCTGGAGGAGAGTTTTGCAAATATCCTGAATAAACAAGGGGGTCCTAGATCAATCAAGGCAGAGTTTTCCCTGGAAGCAAAGAGGACAAAACTGAGGCTGTTGTACTTTGGACACATCATGAGAAGGCAAGACTCATTGGAGAAGACTATCATGCTAGGAAAAGTTGAAGGCAGGAGGAGAAAAGGAGAGCCAAGTATAAGAAGCCCAATGACCCTATAACTCCTATAATCCCTAGCCAACATAGCTAATGGTGCTGGAATATGGGACTTGCAGACCAAAACATCTGTAGGGTAGAAGTTTTCCACTCATGGTGTTTGGGTTGGCCATTGCAAGTCCAGCAGAAGGATTGCTGTTCAGCCGCGAAGTTGTGTCCGACTCTTTGCAACCCCATGGACAACATTTCTCCAGGTTCTCCTGTCCTCCACCATCCCCTGTAGTCCACCCAACCCCACACCCACCTCTCCAGTGACCCCATCCAGCCACCTCAACCTCTGCCATCCCCTTCTCCTTTTGCCTTCAATCATTCCTAACATGAGGGTCTTCTCCGATGAGCCCTTCCTTCTCATTAGGTGGCCAAAGTATTTGAGCTTCAGCTTCAGTATCTGTCCTTCTAAAGAGCAGTCAGGGTTGATCTCCTCTAGGATTGACTATAAGAAGAGAGAGAAGTGGGGCTGAAGTTGCCTAACAGCAAAAGAAGTCTGTATTACTACTTACTTCCATGTGGTATGATTGCGCTGGCATTGCACTGTTGCCTTCTATATATACCTCACATCTTGACATAGCCTGGTGTTTTCCAATTGGGTTACAACTAACAACCTTTTAGAGAAACATAGCCAGGAAAATGACTAATCATATTCCAGTTTTATCCTTTAAAGGTGCATTGTCAGTGTGTGTGTGAGTGCATGTGTGTATGTGTTTTCGAAGACCCTTTGGTTCTGCTTTTAACATTGTTCTCCGTTTTGTCTTCTTGCCCCTTAGATAATTCAAGAAGTCCTAGCCTTTCTGAGAAAGAGCTGAAGGAAGCAAAAGCCAGAAGCCAGAGAATCGCTGCCCAGCTGACCACCCCACCCAGCTCCAACTCCAAAGGGGTCCTGCTGTTTCACAGGCGCAAGCAGCGTGTGAACGCATTTACTCTGGAAGCCCCCAAGGCCGCGATCCGAGGACCGGAGGCTGTGGAGGACAGCCCCAGGGCAGTTGCTCACCACAGCACTCCAAGCCACGGGAAAGAACCCCATTTGAAGCAGGCCTGCGGAGACAAGACAGAGCCAAAGGCTTTACCTTGCACCAAGGGTTTTGGTTTGTGGAAGCAAGAAGCCACCATGGAAAAGTATGAGGAGAACCTGGCACAGCCTCTAGGTAATGCCCAGGGCCCTCAGTGGAACAACATAAAAGGTGAGGAGAAGACAACATTATCCTCTGCAGAGATCCCAGAAGAAGACTTTCAGCAGATCCCGCTCAGTGTATACCTAAAGGCAAGTACAGGGACAGCTTCAACAAATGGAATGCATGAACTTACAAGCAACAAATCTGAAGTAGCACCTCTCACTGATGAACGAGCACAAGCTACTGACAATTTAGAAAATGTACAACCCATCGCTGATGTTGTGTCTGTCACTGACAGGGAGAACAACAGTGCCGTTCTTAAAAAGGAGTTATACATGCTGCATGTGGACAGAGAAAATAATGTTCTTGATAAAGACCCCTACCTACCCCTGATTGGCAGTGAAAAGAACAATATCCCTGGCAAGGAACCCGATGGACCTATTACTGACAGGGAGAATAATATTGTTCCTGAGAAGGCATTGAGTGAACCAGTAACTGAGAGGAAAGAGAACGGAGAGATTCTCAACAAGGAGCAGGACATGTCGGAACCTGACAACAAGAACATTTTCCATGGGGCTGACACTGAGGAGCCCATCCTGTTCACTGACGTAAAGCCTAGTGACATACAAACTCACAGTAATAAGCAGTACTGTGAAGTCCGCCTGGCTTTGCCTAAACCAATGCCTGTGAAGAACCGAACTGCAAGACCATTTGGGACCCAAACATTAACTGCAACCCAAACACCAGGGGAGAAAAGCCCGGTGGTGGAGCTTCCTCCACCTCAGTCATTAACTGCAACCCAAACACCAGTGGAGAAAAGCCCGGTGGTGGAGCTTCCTCCACCTCAGTCATTAACTGCAACCCAAACACCAGCGGAGAAAAGCCCGGTGGTAGAGTTTCCTCCACCTCCCACCTACGCGGAAACATTTTCCAGTCCTCCTCCAGTAACAAGGGTGAGGTCCCCGCCAGCCTACTCAGCACTGTATCCTAGTGAAGAGCAGAAGGCCCCTGCTCTGCAAGGGGCTAAGTATGAAAACAGCAGGCAAGGACCCCCGGCTGGAGAGAACAGAGAACCACCACCAAAGAAGACAGGCATTTTGGAGGAATCTGTCTCCCGCAGAGCAAACAAAAAGTTCATGTTCACCTTTGTTGAGAAGCCAAAAGTGGCTCCTAATCCAGACCTTTTGAATTTAGTGCAGAAAGCAGACAACAGGAAGAAACAGAGAGGGCAAGGAGGCACCATTCCTGAAGATGAACCATTTGCTTTGGGAGCAGAGGCCTCGAACTTCCTGCACGATGGAGCACCTCAGACTCCTGCAGATTCAGCCCCAGAGTGGTCTTCCTGTCTGAGGTCACCAAAAATACAACCCAAGCCTATGATCCAATCTACCCAAACCCTGTCAGAGGCAAGAGGAAAAGGGGCAGAACTCTTTGCCAGAAGGCAGTCAAGGATGCAGAAATATGTCATAGAGTCCCCATCGCACCCAGATATGGCCAGGTCCCCTTCACCCACCATGTCCCTCCCTCCCTCCTGGAAATATGCTTCTGAAACTCATCTCTCCCCCATGGCATTCCAGCCCACACCCACAAGCCCTGCCAGATCGCCAAAGACTCATCGGGTACCTCTGTACAACAGCAACATGTCAGAGAGTGGAATTTCCAAAAAGGAGCAGAAAATTTTGAAGCATCCCCCAGACCAGCTGCAGTCTTCCCTGTTCATCCTTTCCCCAGTGAAAAGCCCATTAAGGTCTTTGCCAAGCAGGGCACCGCCACCAAAGCCGATGGCTCCTGAAACCGGTTATATGAGGCAGGTTTCTTGCCCCACATCGCCCTTGCCCCCCACGCCTATTTTGCATCTACCAGCCCAGTCCAGCCCGAGCAGCTCATTGCCTGGTCTTCTGGCCCCATCAGCTGAGACTGTGCTTGCACCTCAGAACATCAGAACAAGTGCTGGAATGCCGCCAGAAGCATCCTTTGAATATTCTGCTAGAATTTTGTCACCACGAGCAAAAGGAGTCTTCCAAGCTCCGAGACCTTCTTATTCCACCAAGAGTGCAGGAATTGAGCCTCAGGTGTGGAAACCTTCTTTTTACTACAAATAATGGTATTTAATTAAAAGTGGGTGTGCAAGGGTTTGAGTCAGTGTCAAGTGGTGCCATGCAAGAGTTCCAAATGAAGACAGCTTGTTGCAAGTTACAAAAGCAAATACAACTTGCATATCCTGTAGCTGTATCTGAGACCCCAGTGGGCCAGAGCCCTTTTACACTAAGCTTAACCAAGAAGACAGGGCTCCCTCAAGAATGTCTAGTGAAAAGATATGTGGTGGGAGCCCCGTCTAGCATAATGGTGACCTGCCTTGGCATGACCAGTCCTGGCAGAATTGTGCAATCACATCTATACATCTGTGCAAATTATCTTCCATGGAGAGTTAAACAGCGTGTGAATGCAGTTCACAACAGGAATACAAAACAGGCCAAGCATAGGAACGCTAGAACATTGTTAGCTGAAGCTTGACTGAAACAGGAGGAAGCGTCTGATGCCTTCTCTTTTCTTGTGCCCAGAAACTTTACGGAGCATCAAATCTCTGGCTTCATCTCTGGCTTGCCTTTTGAATTTCTTCTTTGCTCTGCAGGACTTTCCCCTCTGTCCTCTCTTTGTTCAGAATCCGCCGTGTGACATGCTTGCAACTTCTGCTCTCTGCTGATGCCAAAAGGCATTCACCTTTCCCCCCACTGATTGCCTTTGATTTCAGACAACATCACCTCCAGCTGATACCTGTACCTGCCTCCCCTCCCTTTATTTCTGCTTCATATGTTTCCCTCTCTGCTATTCTTTCATTGTCTCCTTTGGACAAGGACACAGAGAATCAGCCCAGGGTGAAAAGAAGAATGTCAAAACAAAATAATAACCAAGAACACAAAACTTACTTGCCTCTGAGCATCCTGTGTTTAATACTTGTTGTGTTGATTTACCCACACTGCCTTGGAAAAATTAAAAGCTGCACAACTGCCCCCCTTCCACCATGAGGGATCTAAAGACACTCAGTGGAAATCCTTCCTCTGCAACCAAGAAAATTTCTGCAGGTTTCCTGATATTAGTTTATAAAAAGACAGAATGGGGTCTTTGCTTTGGTACCCAGTTTATGTGGATAGTTAGCCAAACACAGAGAGCATCCTTGTTAAAATCAGCAAAAGCAGGCCCCTATTCAAGTGTAGCGTGGAGATACATAGAACACAGTAACATGTTTTAACCCCGGGTGAATATTGTATTGAGGACTCATAGGAGAAACAATGACTGGTTTTGAAGATCTTGTATCAGCAGCATGCAGTGAAGTTACCATTGTTTCACAACACAAATGACATTTTCAGCACTAGGAAATACTAACATCATCAAGGGATGCTGAAAATATGATCCCATGATACAGTATATCCTGACAAAACTGTAAAATCATTTATATTTTTTAAAATTTTCACACATTTCTGGCCCTTGTGGCTGTGGAAGAAGTGAGGGGAAAGAACCGTAGGATTTGACCTAAATAAACTAAAAGATCAGAAGGCTAATAAAGTGAACTTCAAACATTAACACTTTTATATTTCTTAATTTTACTCCCTCTCATTATTTCTCACCAATGGGACTGAAAATATTGTCAGCACGTAGGACAAGAACTAGTCCATTTTCAGTATGACTCTGCTTTCCCTGGGGGCAAGGCAACCAGGACTCAGGCATGAGTCACAGAAGTCTGGGGCCTGTAAAAACTGCAGGTCTCTAGACAAATTCAGCTTTGAATCACAAATTAATTTGGGCTTCAAAGGGTGGCCCTGGAAGCAAACTTAACTGCAGACTGACCTTTGGCAATGGGCAAATGTCACAGAACGGGTCTTCACAACACTGCGTTGCAAATCCAGCCCATCGCACATTATTTCAGTCATTGTTCTCCCTCATGACTTTTCAGATCCAGCAGTACAGTGACAAACTGTAAGCCAAATGCATGACACAATACATGAAAACATTGGATGTGGTACATTTAGATGCAGGTGATAGGATCTACTGCGCTCGCTCGGGTGCTCTCTCTCTCTCTCTCTCTCTCCCCCCCCCCTCTCTCTCTCTGTGTGTGTGTGTGTGTGATGCTAAGTTGCCTACAAATCCATCTGTAAGGACAGAGCTCAGCAGAGAGGAATTAGGCATACCAGCAAAGCAGTCAAGGTCCATGAATTAAGGATGGTTTCATATGCAACTTAAATTTGACTGGCAACACCAAATGTAAAACCTCCATTACAGTGGACACCCAGCCCTTTTTCATATTTTGTCCTGAATTAACAATATTTGCACTTGGCACAGATAGTGATGGTTCAAATGTGCACTGAAACCTCATGACTGAAAACTCCTGCCAACAGAATGACAGAAGACACAGCAGAGATAGCTGCATTTAGTGGCTACTAAGCATGACACTTACAAGGGAGCATTTGACCGTATTGGCCAGAGCCTGAATATTGACAGATCTGTAGGGTAAATGTCTTTGAAGGCGTGGGATGTGAATGATATGCCATGGACTTAGAGATGGGATAGTTACGGAGGCAGCAAAAAAGTTACAGGTCAAATGCTATGGAATATCTGGGTATTCACTCAACAAAGAAGTCTGTCATCAGCTCCGAAGTAACGTTTGTTTGTTTCCAGGGAGGCTATCACCTTTGACCATAGAAATCAGCAGTTTAATCCAAGTGTGGCAATTTGTTCTCATTTTGTTCATAGATTCCCACCCCAGTGAAGATGGTAGGTTTTCCTAATACTTGTGCAAAGCTCTAGCCAGTTTGGTAGACAATCCTACCTAATCTGATAATTGATTTTTTAAAATGCAGGCAAGATATTCAGGGGAGGGACTAGCCAGGATTTCCTTCCTGTCTTCCTCACATTTAAATAAAATGGAAGACAGCATGGGAAGGATCCGGCAATTTCCTAGTACTAGTACACAGCAAAGCTACCGCAATGTCATCAGAGCTTGCTAGTGCAGTGGGCATCTGGGAAACCTAACAGGCATGACCGACATCGTGCAAGTGCTGGTTTCTGCGAGCGTCAGTGCAGTGGCATGGCTTCCCCGTGTGGCTTGGTATATGAGAAAAACATGTGGCTTAGGTGCAGTCGGGGGATGGAGCATTGCCAGGCCCTGCGGTTGTGAGGTCTGTGCCCCCCTCCAGAAGAACAAAAGCAAGGGCAAAACGGGTTGTTGCCCATCGGAGATGTTAAGGCTCCGGAAGGGATGCCTGTTCTGCATTGCCTGGACTTGATGTGCTACCTGAGGGGGGCAGGGGGCAGGAACAGCCATGGGTGAAACACACACACACAGGAGAATGCATGGTTTAATACAGTTCTGAGGCCACTCAGCTTTGGACACCAGTGGGTAGCTCTTATTTTTCTTCCTTTCTTGTATCTCTTAGTCAGATGATTGCAGGGGCATGGCAGATTCAGTGTGGGCTATCGTCTCTCAAAGGGCAGTCTTCACTGATGATGACGCTGACTCCCAGTTGGCTCTGGAGGGTCAGTTGTTCTGTGATGGAGCGCATGCTCTGTGCACAGAAGGTCCCAGGCTTATCTCTTGGCTCCTGCAGGTAGGGCTGAGAAAACATCTGAAGCAGAGGGAGCTGCCTCCACTCGATGTCAACAACACTGGCTGGATGGACAAAGCGTTTGGCTCGGGATAAGACCATCTCCGAGGATGCCAGCGCTGGTCATGAAAATGGGTCGCACAGCTTGTCGGAGCTGTTTTTCCCATGACCTTGTCCTCGTAAATGCCAGCCCTATTAACAGAGGAACCCAGAGGAAGGCAGGGGAGGAAGGTTATTGAAACACCACCCTAAAGTTGGCAATTATGGTTACAGCCTTCCAGGCTTGCTAGCCAGAACAGTGATGAAAGGAAGCTCTGACATGCTTGACAGTATCCCCGGAGAATTCCTACATCATCAGTTTAGACGGTTCATAATCATTTCCTGAGGAAGGGACAAGGAACCGACCAAAGGCTGCAACAAAGGCCTTATAACAAAGGCCACAGAAGTTAACAAGGAACCAGGAAGCCTTCATCAGTTGAATATCTTCCCTCCACTGCTGAGCTGTCAGGTTTTGAATAATATGGAACTTTGAGGGTGAGATTCCAAGATGCCTGAGTTAAGGCCGAGCAGGAAAAAAGAAGCAATTTTCTAATACACTATCTGTAGGCAAACACATTTACTTAAGGAAATGCTTCTGTTCACTCTCCATTCTGCATCAAATTGTATTATCTATCTTGCAGCATGCTCTGAGCCAGTTCTTCAGCAGCAGTGCAAGCACTGTGTGCTAAGCACATTTTAGCCTCGGGCTGAAGTTCCCATAGTCACAACGGCATGATATCCCAGCTGCATGTCAGGTGGGATGGGATAGCCTTGCTGCTCTTGGTCCCTTTTTAAAAAAGAAAAGAATAATGACCAGCTAAGTGCTGCAGTGCAGGTAAGGAAAGGGCAGTCAGTGCACAACTTCAAAAATATTTGTTTAAATCCTCAGTGAAAAGATAACAAACGATTGTTGCAGAGGAATCGGAAGAACCCTGCTGGTATTTACCACTTCACTTACAGGGCTAGATGAGAGCTCTTGTGCTGAAATGTGCCTCCAAGGAGCACGAACATGACAAAGAGAACCTTTCAGTGTTGATGCCAACTGCAGAAGGCGAACAATTGTAGAAGGTCCTCTCTCTCTCCCTCCCCCCCTCCGTCTTCCTGTGACTGTGTTGCTTGCATGACATAGAAACACAGAAACAGAGCAAATCAGAAGGGGTCTCCCAGGACAGCTAGTCTGACCCCCGGGTCCAGCCGGCTCTGCTCACGAGATGCCTACACATTATGTCAATGCTAGTGCTCAAAATTCCATTTCCCCAGAAAAAGTGAGTGGGGTGCATTTTTGTAAGTTCTCGAGCAGTCAGAGTCTTGAGGAAAAGTGCAAAATGTACATCACCCTGAGGACTGTTGTAGGCAGTAGGGAAGGATCTTTCTGCAAGGAGGGAATAAATCATACCAGTCCTTTTTCACAAGCAAAAATCACTGGTACATATGCTATCTCCTTACAGCTCTCCTTTTGACAGTTGTCAAGGGAAAGCGGAGGGAAAATGAATCCTATTTGGAGCCGGGGCAATGTCCAGGATTCACACCTGCTACAGCTTGATAGCAGGGAGTCCCCAGGACAGTGTCCTGACCAATAATTTTTATTTCCGCACATATGTAACAGCGAACCTCCATGTATGTTAAAGCAAATCTAAAAGCAATGAAAAAGAATGAAGCCATTTGTGCATGCACACACATTAGGAAAACTGGTCTGACAGCCATTGACACCCCCTCAAAGGTGCTGCTTGGGCATTTTCAAGCAGCTGTCAATGACTGTCAAAATGGGGATTGCCAAAGCTGGCTGCCCGACTGGTTTCCATGTTCTCTGGACATGGGCAAAGGATAAAGGGCGGGGGGGGGGGGGAGCCACAGCAAATCCAAAATGGCACATTGTTGCAAAGCGGGGACAGGTCAGTCTTGCCGCATGGTGCCCTGGGTGGGAGAGATGATGAGCCCACTGGTCTGTTGCCAGGTTGGGTGGTGTGATGTGCAAATGAATCTTCTCGCCTCTTTGCCTAAGTAATGACATGATGAACCTGGTAGCACGAGGTGAACTGTCTAGGCAGTGGAAGACTGCAGCCTCAGATCCCCAGATGGTGTAGCACTACAACTCCCAACATCCCTTCACCCAATGAATATGGTTGGTTGAAGATGTAATCCAATAACACCCAAGGATTCATGGTTGCACCAGAGAGTCTCCAGTTACTATAACAATTTAGGTAGCATGTCCCAATTGTCTAGAATCTTACTAGTGGGCAAATTATTGCTTTCCAGATGTGTTGGCCTACCATTCACACCCATGTTCATTACTGGCTATGCTAGTCATGGAGTGGCAGGCCAAAAGCAACACAGAGGGCCATGAAGTATCATAATGGTTGAGAGTGCAGGACTGGGACTCAGGCGATCCGGGTTCTAGTCCCCACTCAGCCATGGAGTCCACTGGGTGGCTTTGGGCCAGTCAGACTCTCAGCCCAGCCTACCTCACAGGGTTGTTGCTGTTGTGGGGATAAGATTGAGAGCAGGAGGAGAATGATATAAGCTGCTTTGAGTTCTTTGTAAGAAAAAAGGCAGGATATAACTCTAATTAATAATAATAATAACCACAACAATAATAAAGTGCCTACCCCTGGGCTAGATAGTCCCATCAGCAACTGCCACCACGATCACCGTTGAAGCCGCAGTTTCCAAATGAGATAAATAATGGGGGTAAAAAAGCGGGGTGGAATTGGCACAAGGTGGGATGAAGAAAGGACAGCGCGGGGATCTGACAGTGATGGGGAAAGGCCATCCTTGCCATACCACGAGATGAAGTGCACTGTTTCAAGCAGCATCAAGTAAGAGGACAGATGAAGGCAGGAACCGGTGTCAGAAGCATGCAGGAAAACGCTTAGAAACGCTGATGGGGCAGTGTGTTTGAGCCATGCTTCAGGCAGCCAAAGAGGGATGAGAGGTTTTTAGTCTAGTGAAGGCATCCACAACCTCCAGGGCCTGCAGCAGCCGCCTTGCCCCCTGGGAACCCACTGAGAAAAATATCCTGGGGCTGGTGGGGCAGAAGTGAAGAGAAGACAGGATGGGAGCGAATAGGAGGACTTGGAGCACCCATGAAATGTCATGACCCTTTAGCTGATGCTACACACCTGCACATTCCAATGCACAGCTCTTGCACGAAGAGCTCTTATGTATACAGTTGATGGCACCACTGTGCTGTGTGTCATTGGTATGGGGAACCAGCAGGGAAATCTAGCCCATGAGGATACCCCCTCTGTCCTGTGAGCTGCTTGAGCAGCTCCTGTCCCCTCTCTCCATAAGAGAGAGGGAAAAGCTCTTATTTCTGGTTCAGCAGCTGACTGGAGATCAGAGTTCTTCTTTTCTCAACACTAAAAAATAGATCCTTTCTCCCCATGCTGCTCTTATATTTGATCTGATGCTGTGGTTTCCCTTGCTCGCGTGTGTGACGTAGAGGGGACCTTAAGGATTGGGACCTTCTATTTGCTCACACTGTGCATTGAAAACCATGTTTCAGAAACCAGAAAGTGATAGCTTAGGCCAGTGAGGACTCATAGCTCACATGCACTGGGTCACACCAGTTGTTAAAGCTGAAACCAGCCACCAGAAGTATAACAAACAGTGGCGCTTGTTTGTTTGTTTTTAGATTTATATGCCACCCACTAATATTAGAGGAGTCTTTAGGCAGCTTACAGTCAGAAATCAATATTACACTAAACCACTAAAAATAAAACCAGAGCAATATAACACTAGGTTATTAAAATTATATGCTACACACACCCTTCTGTGACTATTGCAATGCCCATGATGTGTTTCATGCAGTTTTTGGCTTTGGACTTCAAGTACATGACATATTTTGCTGACAGGTGTTTGAAGAATGCTTTTGGTTTGGCAGGTGCCTTGTCTCTGGACTCCTTGATTTGGCAGGCTCTGAATTCCCTTTCCTTTGCTGAAATATCAAAAACTGAGAGAGAAAGAGAGAAAGAAAGATTTAGTGCAAGGGAGAGTAGGGAGCTCCATAGAGAATGAAGTATTGGATGCAAAGGAAATATAAGCAGTCTCTCCAGTCATTTTTGCTCTGATGTAGTTCTGGGTGGGATGCAGAGAATGAACTAACAGTCTGTAATCCTTGGCGCAGAAGGATCAGCAAGCCATGCATTTCCCTGTGTCAGCATTTCCTCTAGCAATAGACAGTGGTGTGCTTGATAGCACTGTGAACATGCTGAGGAAAGAGAATCACACAGCTGGGGAGGGAGGGGGAGGAAGGAAGGAAGACTCATACCATTTGGAAAAGTCTCATGTTTGATCTGAAATGATTTGGTTGTAATCCCATTGCAGTGGCAATAAGCTGCCAGGCTTGGAGGTTTACCATCTTCCAATGCAGGGAGGGAAATGCAGGGGCCTTCCCAGCATTACACCTTACACTTTGCATTTGACAGACTTTTGCCCATCTGGTGTGATCATCTTGGACAGGTAGGGAAAGCATCTGGAAAGTCTACTTCATATCCTGACCTCTCTGGTCTCTTCTTCCTCACCCACTTCTCTCCCTTCTCTGAGGTTACTTTTCTGACCTTGGCTGCTGTGCTTCTTTCCTCACTGGCTGTGAGTGGAGATGGGCTGCAGCTCCAGTTCCTAGTTCCAGGGCTGAAACACTGTCCAGGCTGAAACACTGTCTCTGATCTCTCATCTGCAAATCCAAACTATTCCACGGCGCCTCAGATGCTGTCTAGGAGTCCTAGGAGTGTCCTCTCATGCTCTGGGATGCTTTTATGGGCTACAGGGGCCAGAGCACACTAGACAGAGCACCTGGTTTGGATGCAGGTGCCCCAGGTTGAATCCTCAGCATCTCTGGGTAGGGCTGGGCATGACTGCTGCCTGAAACCCTGTAGCGCCACTGCCAGCCACTGTGAACGCTGCTGAGCTAACTGGATTGATGATCTGGCTTGAAGTAAGAGGGTGTCTTATATTCCAGTTGCAAAGTGGGGTGGGAAGGACTCCATCAGAGATGACTTACCCTGAAGTGGGCCCATGCTCTCTGCTGGGTCAGAGCCACCCATAGAAATATCTGGAGCAATATCATTCCAAGAAAGCCACTGTGAATGGCTGTCCCCACATATTCAGGTCACTTGCAGCAGGTGGGATTTTGCTGTGGTCAGCAGAAAAATACTTCCGATCAATGACTTAACATTCCAGCCTCGGTAACAATATGCGGAGCCAGTGTGGCATCGTGGTTAAGAGTGCTACTCGGAGACCTAAGTTCTAGTCCCTGTTCAGCCTGGAGCTCACTCACTTTGACTTTCACAGACTCTCAGCCCAAACTACCTCACCAGGTTGTTGTTATAAGAATAAGATTAGGAAGAGTAGACACCTTGAGTTCCTTAGAATGGAAAAAGGAAGGTTATAAACAAATAAATAAGACAAACTAAGTAACAAAATGGTGTGTGTGTGTGTGAGAGAGAGAGGGGGGGAGAGGCAGATGTTCATCATATAGCTCAAGCATTATCCTATGCCTAGCAGTTTTTTGCCTTTATGAATGTGGGCCTCTTCCATTGTGTCTAACTACCAACACATATCTTAGGACCTTTGTTTCAAGAATGGTTGGAGGCTGATCTGTTCTACCTATGAGAAGTGTATCTAGAGGGAAAGCTGGAAGCTGGTCAACCAGTGTTTTGCTTTGCTTTGCTTTGCTTTGCTTTGCTTTGCTTTGCTTTGCTTTGCTTTGCTGCAAAGTTGTGCCCAACCCATCACAACCCCATGGACAACATTCCTCCAGGCTCTCTTGTCCTCCACCATCCCTCAGAGTCCACCCAAGCTCACACCCACTGCCCCAGTGACTCCCTCTAGCCACCTCGTCCTCTGCCATCCCCTTCTCCTTTTGCCGTCATTTGTTCCCAGACTTCAAAAATAAAACAGACAGGCGCACTCCTTAGAGATTTTCCCCACTTGTCGTTACAACATACTTAGCAAGATCCTATAGTGCAAGAAGGGATACAATATAGAGAGAGTAGAAATGCATAGAGTCACTAAAGTTGGCTTTCTGTGCTCACCACTTACAGGGACACATTTTTGCATGCTTTGGCTCCCTACTTCCTTTTCCATTCCGGCTACTGCTTATTTTCTGCCCTTTGCCCACAGGGAGTGTTGCAGTTGGCCTGATGCTGCCTTGCAATAAATGTGCAAAGCCTAGACTCTTGCTAGAATCACAGCACTGAAAGGATCTGTTTAGTCATTGGGTCCAATGCCTGCTCATGCAGGAATCCAGTTTCAAATGTTTCGATAGAAAGCTTTCCAGTTCTTGCTTGAATACATCCATTGACAGAGAACCCAACACCATTGGTTTCTTGCATAGAGCTAGAACAGCTTGATATTTTATCCTCTCTTATGCTTCCCCGCTGTCAGTAGGGAACAGTGCAGACCACCATTTGTTTTACACACTTAAGAAAGTCATCACAGGATTAGTTTCTTAGTTTCATAACAGCTGCGCATAACACTGTTAGTGGTTAGCACTAGGAATTGCTCTACACTAGAGATCAGGAGTGGGCAACTTCAGAGACTACATGGTCCCCTTGAACACCCCCTCCATCGCTTGCTCGCTCTCTCCCCTGCTGCTGCTGCTGAATTCACCAGCGTGTTACGGTTAGAAAGGACTGCACCAAGGATAGTTGGGAACCACAGCCCTGGTGTAATTCGCAACAGTTCACACTACCAATAGTTGGACAAGAGCAAATAAAACTGCAAGACTGAAAAATGATCTCTCATTGCTTGCTTTCTGCTAACAGTTTATTTCCGTGTTCTCTTCCTGTAAAATATGTGGGTTAGATTAGGTCTGTAGGCCAAAGGCTTTGCATCCTTTGCTTAAAGCCACATGTCATACTTCTGTGGTTTCTTTGCTTCCCTCTCTCCCCGTTCTGTGCATTCAGCCCTTTCTAGGTTGGCTCTCAGATATGAATACAGCACTTTTGCAACAATATCAAGATGATTTATTTGCTGAACTCTTGGAGTAATAGTTGTGCCTTGTCCAAGGTCACCTGTGGCAGAACTGAAACGACTGGGAAAGAAATTCAGGGCTCCTGTTGCTCTTTGGACCGTATTTGTTCTAGCAACACCCATCTGAAACAGCCAAATATCCCCTCCCACTTATAAGCTCAGCCTGAAAGCCATGCCCAGCACAGAACACTAACTCTCTCCTCTGTTCCCCTTACAGGAAAGAAAGGCGTCCCTGCCTGCTTCCCCAACATGGACTCCACGGCAGCTGCGACGGCATACGAGCAGCTTAGACGGCTGGCTGAGCCCAGCGCCAACTCCAGAGCCTGAGGATGGGCTCATTGAAGCCTTTCGAGCCAGCAGTATCATGAGTTCTCCTCCCCCCATGTCTCCCTCCTGGAGTGAAAGGTCTCTGTCCCCATTTCGACAGGAGGCAGACCCCAAGTCCAGCCGGCAGATGCAGGCGCTCCTGGCCAGAAACATCATCAATGCTGCCCGGAGGAAGAGCACTTCTCCCAAAGCCACAGGGGTGGAGAGCTTCAGGCCTTTCACTCCCCCTGCCACTCCTGCTGACATGCCATCTTTGGGGGGCAGCCCCAAAAGTGTGGGTAACCATTCCCCAAGCCCACTGCAGTCGCCCAGACCCACAAGGGTGGATGGATACAGGCGTGTCTCCCTCCCCGTCTCCACGGCGCTGCCACAAGTCAGCGCTGCCTCAAGCAACAGCCCCAGGTTGCTGGGCAGCCAGTCCCCAACCTACAAAAGCCCGCTGCAGTCACCAAAAGCACTGCGGATGAACGGGAACAAATATTTCACCCTGCCTGCCAGTGCAGGGACCCCTCTCTCCAGTGCTGCAACAGCAGCATCCAGTAACGGCCCAAAAACAACAGGCACCCATTCTGCAAGCCACAGGGATCTGGCTCAGTCTCCAAAGCCAACCCTCCTGGAAAGCCATCGGGCCTTCAGCACGTCAGCAGGCCCCAGCCGGAAATCATGCACCAGTCCGAAGACTCTAGGCCCTTGTTCCCCATCCCCCAAGAGCCCTCTGCAGTCTCCTGTGATGGCCGTGCACTCTCCAGTAAAGCGCTACTCCTCCATGTCGCCCACTAATTCTGATGTATCCCTTGACTCTGAAGATTCAGGGATCAAGTCACCCAGCATCCGCAGCTTCAACATCTGTCCCCGAGGCTGGAACGGCAGCCTGCGGCTGAAGCGGGGGAGCCTTCCCACCTCTTAGATATGGGGTGACAGAGCCCTGAAGCCTGTTGCCAAGACTTTGACACATGTCTACAAGCACTTAATCCTGGCAACCTCGTGAGGCACAAGGAGGAAGGAGCTGAGTCTGCAGGGATCTTCCCGAGCCGCCTCTGCAAGCCTCCCACTTTCTGGAGACTTAAGACAGGGTAGAACAAAGTTGCCTTGGGGGACAAGACTTCTCGGGGCAGCGTTGCCTGAAGAGGATGGAAATGTGGCTGAGATTCTTCTTCCAACAGAACGGATCTCTGTAGGAACCCTTTTAGTGCCTTCCCCCTGTCATAGCATTTGTGTGTGTGTGAGTGTCTGGCTTTCACAGGCTTGGAGTTCTCTATCTCCGCTGGACTGGAGCCACCAGTGACTTCCTCTGCTCAGGGGAGATTAGTAAGGCTTTGACTGCTTTTGTTCTCGCTCTGAAATATCCTATGGGAGGAGAACAGTCACCCCCACCCCCCACCGCATAATCCCTGGCAGACTGTCAGTGAGCGAACAGGATGACAGACCTGTCAACTTGTGTCTGCCTTCCATTATAGTTGTTATTCTCCCCACACACACAGTCTGATGGGGCCACAAGTCAGGCCTGCCTCCATGCCAGTTGCCTGAGGGAACAAGCAGAGAGTGAAAAACAATCACAGAGGAGCCCACTCAGCAGTCTGTGTGATTTAGTGTTGCCCCCAGAAAGAAGGGCTGGTTTTATATCAATCTGACAAACTCAAAGAAGAGCGCCTCGGGGCCTTTCTCTCTCTCAGTTCCTGGAGTGGAGACATCCCAAGCCACAGAAGAATGAGAGCAGAGCTGAAGAATCCTGTCAACTACTCAGGGCAGGGGGTGCGAGGGAGGTGCCCCTTCTCTGCCATGCCCAGAAGAGGAAATGCGCCACATGGAGGACCAAAAAGCCACGGGAAGTGGCAGGCCCTGCTCCTCCAGCTCCCCTGCAAACACTGCCAGAGCCTTCCCATCGGGGACTGTGATGCAGTGATGCCCACATGCTGCCCAAACATTGCGGGAGCCAAGGAAGGCACAGCAATGAGCACACATGCCCAGCACGTGCTCTTGCATGACATCAAACACCCCCTGCTGTCAGCCGCAGTGGCACAGCCAGCCACGGCGGTGGTACAGTCCAGACATGGGAAGCCACCTTACAATGCTCTCAAGCACTGCTTCGGAGCCCGGTATGTGGAGGCAAGCAAGGAAGAGGCGTCTGGCAGAGCTCTCTGCGCTCACCACACTGTGGGCGATGGGTTCATGGCCTGCGCAGAGATGGGAAGATCCTTTTGCGAAGCAGCCACAGAGAGAAGCTGCTGCAGAAAACAGGTTGACAGAAGCATTGCCCATGCACCGTTCCCTCAGGCGCAGCAGCCAGCAGGAATCAGATGCGTCATGGGGCAGTGGTCCCCATGCCATGGGCCCTTCGGTGCGCCAGCTGCCCCGTGCAGAGTCCCATCCTAAGGCCGTTCCCGTGGGAAGCAGGGCAGAGGAGCACGTTGTAAAGTCCTAGCCTTTACTGATCAGCATCTGGGGTGGAGGAGTCCCTGAAAGGAATAAATCCAGTGCCTGTGAGTATATGTACCCCTTCCTCTTGGGGGTTGCAGTGGCACTTGGTATGTTTGTGCGACAACAGCATGATCTGCTCCCTGTGTCCTGGCAGTGATTCCTCAAGGCAAAAGTGCTGACAAGCGTTTTGTGAGCTCCGGCAATGGTTGGCACGGTGTGTCTGACTGTCTCCCATGGACAGATGGCCCAAGTGTGGTGACACATTCCCCCCCTCGCATCATGTGTGGGAGACGCTACTCCTTCTCTTGGTGTTTGTGGGGAGAGCAAAAGGGGACCAATTTAGACAAAACACATTATTCACTCATGGCAAGAGTGGGGAGAAAGACATGGGAAACCGTAGCAGTCCAGCTTTGTAGTATGGTTACCCCCTTTCCTTGCTAGCAAATGTACAAGCTTGTTGAGGTTCCCTATTTCCCCCTTGAAGCTTGGTTTGCCTTGTGTGTGTACCCAAATTAAAACAAATTTATTACTGGGCAGCAAAAACCGCAGTTTTAGAAGTGTACACCCCAAATGCAGACTTGTCCTCCATTCAGTAAAGCTGGAAAGATGCAATTATTTTGAAGAACAAGCTCACGAGTTTAGAAACATGCAAACATTTTGCAAGCTCAAGTGAAGTTAAGGTCCATCCCTGCCGCTTGCTTACCGCTGCTGAGTGCTCTGCCTCCCTGACAGCGCCAGTCACTGGAGCAGATCAGGGCTTTGCCCCCCGGGGCGCCAAAGCAGAGAAACTGAACCCATGCGCTCAAGTTCCTGGGCGAGCTCTAGAGTCAGGCTGTTTTGTGCAAGGGGGACTCTTTTTCCCTGCAAAGACCCCTTGCCCTCTTGCTCTTCTCACAGGGGTCCCCCACCCCTGTGCTTCACCATCGTTTCCAGAAAGAGGGCTCATAGTGTGAGCTAGGAAGGCACTGTGCAGCACTTCTGTCCTTTCTTAACGGATTCCCCGCGATGACTGAAGGGATGTAGGAAGTGGCGGGAAAACATGGGAAGGGGATGAGAGGAAGATGATGCTGCTTGCTTCCCACCCTGTCCCCCCAGTAAAATTCCATCATGATGGTGATGGCGGGATAAGAGCCTCATCTGGAAGCGCCCCGATTGTGCATTGCATAGAGCTAGAGAGACATAAGTCTATGTCACAAAACCCCTCAGCTTAGATGCAGTTTCCCCTCATGGGCTTCTCTACGTGTGATGGGGAGCTGTGACTGAGGACTGCGTTATGCCACACCCAACCCTCCATCACGGTGACAAGGGCAGGGAAGCCACTGGTGAAGCCAAAGCTATTTTTCATGGGAGAGCAATGCCTTGTGCTCAGTCAGAGGCTGGTTTCGTGTTGCATCGTCGAGGGGCCGTGGCCATTGTCCTGCCCACGGCTCGGGCCTGTTATAGCCTTTCCGCCGGCAGATCTTCACTGGCAATCAGATCTGCCACCACTCTCTTTGGAGGCCTATCTGGGCAGTGCTGCTGACAGATTCTTTGTGCTGGCGACTGATCTTGCATTCTGCTGGTGCAGCAGGGCTTCTGCCGGACTCTGTGGCCAGTCAGCAGGCAGCCCTTGAGAACACGATTGCTTCTTAAATCACACAGCCCTTGTATGTTACACAAAAGGAATGTGAGTCCAAGTGCCAGAAAGTTGTCAGTGTCCCTAAAAAAATAGAAAAACATCTGGAATTCTTCCTACAGAATAATAATAAGTCCAGCATTTGAAGAGAGAATGAGTACCATGCGTCCTCAGCAAGACTGTGTCAGAACTAACACCTCTAAGTCAATTTCTGGTGGACATCCAGTTTATTATGGGACAAAAAATATCCCAGCACACCCTAATGGAAAAGAACCATTGAATCTGCCTGTATGGAGGCATCCCTCTGGGGCACCCAGACCATGTGACCTGCACAAGCCAGAAAACAGTTCCTGGAAGACAGGAGTTGGCAGCCTGCCTTCCAGATGCTTTTGGACTCTATTTCCCATAAACCACAGCCAGTGTAGCTAATTGTCAGAATTATGGGAGTTGAAGTCCAAAACATCTGGCGGGCATCAGGCTGCGGAACAATAACCTCCTGATTGCACATATGCACACACCTTCATCTTACTCATGACTGCAAACCCGGAATTATATCTGGCTATTAAAGCATTTGTTGACGAATCCAGTATAGGGCAGCAATAAAAAGGAGAGGAAGACTTCTGCCAGTGTCCTCCTAAACCGGTTTGAGAAAACAGGCTGGATGCAGCAATAACAGGCTTTGAAAATGGAAGCGTAAGTTCTCAATCCAATTGCCATTAGGATGGAGGAGTGGATGCTTCCAGATAGACGGCTTCTAGTGCTAACAGTTCTTGTCCCCCTTAACAGATTTTGTTCAGGTTAAAAACAGGGATAAGAAGTGGTAGGAAAATAGGGAAGCAGTACAAATTGAAGACAAGATCTGGACCTGCCCATCCAGTTTTGTGTCTGAGACAGAGCAATTCCAGATAGATGCCTTATGTAGAAGCACACTGACTCATTGGCAAAGAAAGTAAAATGGCAACCAGCCTTGTCATCCATTTTCTGGTATAGGAAGACAGAAGTGGACAGCAAATAAATCCCAAGTGGTGGCTTGGCTTTCAACTCCCAGCATTCAAGACCATTGGCCATGCTGGTAAGGGCTTCTGGGAGTTAAAGTCCCAACACCAAGAAAGCTACCTGCTGGCTACCTCTGTGGTAAGGGACGCCATAGAAAAGTAGAAAGGAGCTTGTTAGCATGGGAAATGACTACTGGACTCCTCAAGACAAAGCTCACCTTCACTTCTTTGCTATGTTCTTCCAGCCAGTGAGAAACTGCCTCTCCTGCCTGCACTCTCTGATGAGGCTGCCCCTCCCCAACATCCAGGCCATTTTCTCTCTTGCCTGCATGCTGTGTGATACGGTATCATGTTTTAGCAGACTCCAGCCAGCCTTGGCGTGGCTCGGGCCACATCAGGTGTTTTCCTCACTTGCCCTCAACTCTGCACTTGTGCTCTATTTTTATCCCCCTGACCTTTAAAGACAGGAATGCATATTGTTCAGTGCTAATTCAAGGAAGGAATAAGCAAAGGCCCCGTCTTTGTTCTCCTCTGGTCATGCATAGCTTTCGCAGGAGATCCACCTTTGTTCTCCTCTGGTCATGCATAGCTTTCGCAGGAGATCCACCTTTGTTCTCCTCTGATCATGCATAGTTTTCGCAGGAGATCCACCTTTGTTCTCCTCTGATCATGCATAGCTTTCGCAGGAGATCCACCTTTGTTCTCCTCTGATCATGCATAGCCTTCGCAGGAGATCCACCTTTGTTCTCCTCTGATCATGCATGGCTTTTGCAGGAGAGCAAGCTGCAGATTGCGGGTTCCTTGGAAACCAGCCAGGGCACCCTAGCCAAGCTACCTTGTGCAGCACAGTTGCACAACAGGGTCATTTTAAAGGTTTCTTTGGGGATAAGGAGAAGTAGGGCGTGTGGGACAACCAGGTGTATCAAGCAAGCATTACTGGATGGAAGCATGTGGAGGACATGAACATCAGGGCCTGTTGGAGTCATGTTTCAGAGAAAGGCTGTAACCCTGCACAACTCTGCTTTGTGCCATTTGGACAGTCGCTGCTCAAGTGAGCGAGCGAGCAAGCCTGGATGAGGAACTGCATGAAGCGAAAACCTAGGTTGCTTTTTTTCTTTCTTCATTTAACTGTCAAGCGGCTGGTGGTTGGATGGCGTGAAGGATACAGGCAGAGCATTCTCCCCTGCTGCCCTGCCCTCAGCCCCAAATGATGGACTACCCCTGGCAGTAGCTTAGTGGAAAAAGACATGCTTTGTGTTGAAAGTTCCAGGTTCAGCTCCAGGCATCTCCATGGGCAGCCCCAGTCAACACAGACCAGGAACAGGGAACCCGCACTGCTCTAGAAATTGTTGTACGCCATCACCCATCATTCCTGACCATTGGCAATGCTGTCTGGGGCTGGTGGGAGCTGCAGTAACTTTGGAGGGCCACTGCTTCATCCATCCATGCAGTAACATCAGATGCAGGAAATACAAATCAGTCACAACATCTGGAGCATACAGAGGTGGTCAGGACCTCACACACTGAGGTAGATGGCTCAGTAACTTGATCTAAAACAGTTTCCCACATTCGCTGTCCATCTTTTTGTTTTGTAAGCGAAGGCTTACAAATTTCAAAGCGAAGGCTTTACAGATTTCATCACCCTAAGTGACGCTTTGTTAACCCCATCCCCTCCACAGCCCCTGACATTGTGACAACCTCCGTTTGGGCCTCATGACATCATTTAGAATTGCTGCAGTCAGCAACGGTAGAGGCTAGAGGCTGGCTCCTCGGCGGTGAAGCCACAGTGGGGTTTTTGCCGCCCATGTTCTGCCTTGACTCAGCACAATCAGAGAGCTAAGCGCTCTGTGTAAGAACACCCAGTACTACAAAATGTTTGCTGCCCCACAGCTGCTTGGCTTCATGATCCTGGAGGTTACATGGATACTTCGCTGCTGCTCTGGTTTCACCAGAGGAATGGCAAGGGAGCAAAGAATATCTATCACATGCTGAATCCTACACGGAGGTCTCTGTTGCGACTGACTGGCCTAAATGATCCATCTCAGTCCCACAGGCAGGGAGCATATGGCGCATCAGGTGCCATTCTCAGATAGCTCTGGGGCCACTCAGTTGTCCTTTAGAGAAGGAGCAAAGCAGAGGGCAGGACAGGAAGGGGACACGGAAAGGCTGTTGGCGCCCTCTGAAGGTTTAGGGTATGAACTGCAGGATTGTTTGTTCTAGGAATGACGTGAGAAAAAGGTCTAAGAGTCAGGTGAGCTGAAAAGACACGGACGTGTTTTTTTCATGTTGAGTCTTGCACAAAGAGAGCTCTGTGGCAGAGAGAAGACTGTTCCTGGTCACTTAAGAAGCTCTTGTTTAGTAAGCAGAAGGAAATGTTGCATGTCCTTGAGAGTGCAGGGGGGAGACACGGATCTGGGAGGAGGTGTTAAAAGAAACCATTTGCGATGTCAAGAACCCTTCAAGGCCTCCTTTTGTTCCCTAAACCATGGTGGCAGCCATGTAGCCTATAAACACATCAGTGCTTGCAGATGAAGAAAGCAAAGATGGGTCTTGTGTAGAGAGGCTGAAAAGTATGAAACACAAAGCAACTCAGTAGGAATAGACTGCTGTTCTTCCACATGGACCAATAATCCTGCTTTTCAGTAGAGAGGGGATTTAAAAAGAAAGCAGCTTCATACAGATGTGTGTCCATGCATGAAAGAAGCAACTTACATCTTGATTTCCCATTATGGTATTTAGATACTTCTCGAAGCCCTACAGAAGTCCTTTAAAAAGACATTGTCTAAGCCAGGGGTGGGGACCAGAATGCTGTTCAGCATGGCCAGTGGGCAGGGATGGATAAGAGCTCAGGGCTGTCTTAACAGCATTATGGGCCCCGGGCAAAGCAGTGTCCTGGGGCCCCTACGACCACTACAACTACTGTTAATTTTGGAAGTTTTCCAATTTTCCAAGGGTTAACATGCACAGATTAGTATGGGGCCCACAGGCAAGTGCCCACCAGGCCCATGCGTTAAGGCGGCCCTGTAAGAGCTGCAGTCCAACAACCGCTGGATAACCACAGGGTTCCTACCAGTGGTCTAAGCAATCACTGAGGCAGTGCTAAGCAAAACTGTATTCCAGTCTCAGAAGAGACTTAAGAAAGAGAAACAGTCTTAAGAAAACTGACACTCAAGGCAGTCCAAAGCGCTTTTATGCAGCTGATGGTAGCCCCTGTCCGTCTATACAGCAGAGATGGGGAATTTGTGCTTCTCCGATGCTTGACTACAATTCCTATCAGCCCCAGCCAGCATTACCAATGAGGATAGAAGATGGGGACCAAAAACATCTGGAGGGACACAAGTTTATCATTTGCGTGTGCCGGGTGCCTTCAGCTGGCTGATGTGTGTCAACACCACTCGCCCCTTGTCCTGCTACTTGCTGATCTGAATTCTTTTCAGAGTTTTCTATTTCAGCATGGGATAACCCAGAATACTCAGAGATAGGACCAAGAGGCAGTGAGACCTATGTTGATGATGTAAGTAACTGGTCATGAAAGTGGTATCTTTCAGTATCTCCAAGAGGGATGGCTTCAGCTGAGATTAATTCCATACCAAACTACGAAGTCAATGTGCATCATCAAACTCCATGGATCCAAACTCAGTAACAGAGTTAGCTTTCTTCTTCAAATACAAATAAACCTCCTAAAATCAAGTGGAAGATTGATTTTTTTCCAGTTTAAACAAAATTTGATTAATAGATGGGGAGATGCAGTTGTTTGCTTTTTAAAAACTTTGTAAGCATTTGTTTTTCAAAAAATTGAGAATGTAACATTTGTCTTAATGTATGCAAATACTGTGTGTAAATAGCACAATCAGTTCTGAATTGCTGCTGAAGCAATGTAGACCTGCAGTGTCCACTCCGCACCCTTCACTGTCTCCAGGTTGTTCATTCAGTACAAGTTGTTTGTTATGCAATCCATTTCTTAGTGGCTGTTTTCCATTATGGGATTAATTCAGTTATCAGATATGCCTGATTTCTCAGCTATGTGACCTCCCCTGCCCCCCATGTAGATTACAAAGCAAGCTGAATTAGGGGGTATAATGAAGTTCCTACACTCCCCCAGCAATTTATAGTGCAATCCTATTCAGGTCTATACTTAGAAGTAAGTACCACTTAGTTCAATGGGAGTTACTCCCAGGAATCTGTGTATAGGATTGCATCACTGAATTATTTATCCTCCACTGCCTTTTAGCTTCAAAAGGAGAGGTCTGAGATGCTTACACAGATCTGGACTCTGTTTCACCACAGAATGCTGGAGAAGGCCCAGCTCTTGAGAGATCCCAGAAAGCAGGGTTTGCGGCAGTATTGTAATGAGGGAAATTGTTTGACAGTTTCAAGAGCCTCTGCCTGCACGCAGATGTGTGATCTCTCTTAGTGTTGCTGCCTCCCTGGAGTGTCTCCAAGAAAACAATGCACAAGAGGAAGGCTCTATATTATGCAATATACAGGCATGGTTGGGCAGGCAGCTCCGATCAGTGAAGGAGGTGCTTGAGCACAAAGATGTTGTGTATTAGATATTGCAGGTGTGTCACTTTGAGGCTTCAAGGGCACACCGTGTCTTTGGGCTCAGGAGGCACCTTCATTCAGAACTTCTGTAAGCAAGAGAATGCCTTGGGCTTGCCGTATCTCACCAGATGCTGTTTACTTTAGCACTGTGCCACAACTCTGTATAACAAACTCTGGAATAAACCAGAAGTTAGTCCTCACCAACCTGTTGCTGTGTGTCATTTTGGAACCAGTCTTCCTTCATCATTTCTGCACATGGCCTCCAGGTGTTCATGTACATGCACAGACACTACAGCAGGAGTGGGGAACGTGAGCCCCAAGAGCTTCACCAAAATTTAATTCAGGCCTTGGATTGAGGGAGCCCCCATTCCACCCCTGCACTATAGGAAAGGGAACAACCTCTGAGGACAGAACTCTTGGGTGCAGGCATATCACCACCCTAGGAGGGTGTTAAAAAGTCACAAAGGATTGAACAGACATAAATAGAGCAAAGATGTTTGCATTTGTGCTCAATCCAATTTATTTATTTGGATAAAGGCTTATAGCAGTTAGCAGAAATAATGCCCCAACCGAGAAAAACAGGATGGCCCTTAATTGGATTGGATGCAGAATCTGCCTTTGACGAGAGGAAGGATCTGCTTGCAGAAGGTTTTGCGACTTGATTTATAGTGATTCCTCCTCTTCCCCACATCACACACTGCAGCTCCGCCCATTTAGACGGCTTGCCCCTTTCTGTTTAGCACTCTCAGGGGGCTGGAAAACTGTTGTGGAAAGAAGGAGGCAGCGAATCCATTCCCACTGGTGCACTTGATCCCAAGTTTGTCCCTGGAAGATTAAACCTGGATCAAACTGGTTGTATTAAAACATTATGAAGGAGGAGTCAACCAGCTACCAATGAAGCAAGAAATCTTGCATATCAACATACCTCCTTCATGCAAGGCACATATGGATTGCTTGTAACTAAATAAACCTTTTTAATTTATTTAAAAAACATTACTAATGGAGCCTCACCCTTTTTTATATTTAGGCCCAATCCCCAAAGGCCACTTCAAACAGATAATCCCTTTATGGTGCTCCCAAAAAACTGGCCTCAAACTTTGCAGATCTACTGATGGAGCTGGGACGAAGGAGCATCCCCCACAAATACTTCTGAAACAGATGCCTGGATCTTACTGGGATCATAACAGGGCATGTTAGAGAACGTCATCTCAAAGGCACCCTCCAGATGTAAATCCATGCTGGCTGGTGTTGGTGGGGCTTTTAGGCCCTCAAATCTGGAGGCTGCCACTTTGGGAAAGGGATGTCGGGCCTCAATTGTACAGGTCTACACAGGTCAGGATGAGATCTCAAATTCTGGAGGTAAGAGAAACATTACTAGCTCAGAGGCCTCATTCTCAGTAGACAGAGAGCAGCTAACTGCTAACCTGGAGAGTAGTTGTTTCTTTAAGAGTGTGGAGGGCAGGACAGACTTGGTAGATCCTTTCCTAAGTCTCCTGCCCTCACACTCTTCTAGTTCCTGGTGTAGGGGGCAAAGCCACTGCTTTTCTTCCCACGCGCGAGGGGCCAGGCAGTGGTGGAAGGAAACCCCAGGAATCCATGTGGCAGGAAGCCCATGGTCTTACTCCCTCACAGCAGCTCTGAGATGCAGAAGAGGGTGGAATCTCTGCATTAAAATCTGAGAACCTTTGTAAGTGTATTTCCTCTCCATACTAGCCACAGAAAGAGCAGCCTATCCCCACAACTAAGAATATACCACATACATTCTTAAAACAAATTAAAAATTAAATCAATGAATCCCACTGATTTCTCTCATTTCTACAATTTAAAAAAACACAGAAAGGCTATGAATGAATGGGAGAAAGCATGAAATCCCCCTTTAATTCCCGCTCCATTTTTCTTTCTTTGCCTTTGCATCAGAAACACTGTTTTGCATCACATGCGGACTGAGGTGGGTGCAACTGGGATAGTGGAAAATGCCCTGCTGGAGCCCTTCCAGCCCCCCAAAAAACCTAAAAGGGAACTTTGCTGAACAGGATAGGGCCTGCTGTGTGGGGAGAAGGGAAGGGCCCCAGAAGTTCCAGCAGAGGTACCTTCTGTGAGTAGAGCTGTCGTCACTTGAGAGGTGATGGATTCTCTGGGATCCTAGGGAACAGTTGCAGTGCTGGCAGAGGTAGGCCATGCCCCCTGCCCCAAGGCTCCCCAGCCCCACTTTAGGCCTTTCTGACACTGTTCATCCGCCATGCACATGTGCTGTCATTGAAAATGGCACCCCTAATGGCACTAATGGTAGCTGTGGTCCAAAATATCTGGAGGGCACCAGATTGCCGGCTTCTGCTTTTGGTTAGTCTCTCCAGATCTGCTTTGAAGTCAAGAAAATGAAAGTCCTGGCCGAAGACAATTAGGTCATCCCTTTCATCAGCAATCCACAGTATGGAATGAACACGAAAGTGATAAAGTGTGTCAGAGGACAGTGGTGGTTTTACAGGTCAAGCCATAAAGTAAACATCAGTGTGCCTTACCAGACTCCTTCCAGCGTAACGGTGAGGAAAAATGACCACAAGAGGGCAACCATAACAAAGCAGAACCTCGGGAAAGCATGGCCGTTTCTTGTCTCTTGCTGATGTGTGCGGAGGCTGGGCTTCTGCATGAAGCACAGAAGCCTTTTCCGGCCTGCACCGTCCCATGAGGGGGGCTATACTGGTATGGGGACGTGAGTGCCCACATTAGTCCCAACCGCGGCGGCCCTACAGGTGCTGCTTATCATTTTCTTGTTCTCTAGTTTAGTCGCAAGGTCGGCCCGTACCATCACGACCCCAAGGACAACGTTCCTCCAGGCTCTCTGCTTCTGGTTAGGCTTGCCTAGAGATACAAAGCATGCACTGTTTGGGTGACTTCTGCAGAGTACCTGTGATTCAACGCTCTGGCAAGGCCAGGGTGGTGACTGAGGAAACACGGGGTGCCAGGCATATGGGGATGCTGGTAGCAGGGCTTTCCTATTCACCCACACACCCATTCACACTTCAGCCCTACATGTGAGTGTAGGGCTAGAGGCATGATCTGAAGCAGCTTGCATTCCAGCACCCGTTCTCAGGACAGGTAATGGATCATGTTCTCCATTTTGGGGAGCCAACCGGGAAACAGGTGAGGGGGTTGAGCTGTGCTTCAGTGGTCTTCTTGATGGTAGACTTGTCCTGAATGCTCACACCAATTTTCATCCCAGTGTCTCAGGCATCAGGAAAAATACCACATGACTTTGTATTCTATTTTCTCTCCTCCCTCCATTTGAATAGGTTGGAATGATGGTTCAAGAGGACACTGGAACTTGAAACATAGAATTGTCCTCCTAACATGTGTACCAGCTGTTATTTCACCTCCTTGATGTTCAGTGAATGTACCATGTTAAAGACAAACCGTCCAGCAAGTGAATGTCAAAGCAGGGCCAGGGCCAGCCTCCAGCGCCATGGTGCCAATGGCTTTCCTGCTGGCCCAGCACCAGGTGCATCAGAGGAGATGTCAGAGAGAGGGCCGTAGCTTTTGCTTCACTGATGTTCAGGTAAAGGACTCTGGGAATAGAAGTCATGTTAACAAAGGACCGTTATGATCTGTGTAATTTGGAAGACTGATCCCAGCAATGAGTTTCCTAATTTAAGGTGGCCACTTATGTATCACCGAAAAAAGAAGAAATGCATCACCCAAAGGGAGGACCAGTGATTTGTTTATCATTTAGATGCAAATTTAGAAATAATTGTTATAATCTAAAACTAAATTCTGTACAGCTTCCTATAGTGTAGAAAAATGTGGCCAGGTGACTTGCATGCCTACCTGTCCAGGTGCTACCTGTGAGTAGCCAACAATGCTGGTGGCTGACGTCTTTTAAGCAGAATTGGGCAAGACAGCCTTTCAAGCAGAGGTCATGCAAACAGAGAGGTGTCCTCTGTAAAAGAAGACACTTAGCCACCCCATTTCTTGGATGCAGTTGCTAGAATCTCATCGTTAGCACCTCCAAAGTGAAAGATGTGAGCACGTGCATTTCCCTTTTGCATGCTGTTTGCTTTAGGAAGCCTGGTCATGAAATACCAGCCATGAGCCTTCCCAGACATCTGAATCCAAACAGTGAAAGTAAGCATCAAAGCTTTGAAGGGAGAGCGCAGGTGTATGCAGGTCACATTTCAACAAGGGTTGTCCATGCCTTCCCACATTTCACAGAGATCTTGATGACGGGCCTGAGGATGTGCGAGTGCAGAAGCGGGCGCCCCACAGCTCGGGGGCACATTCCGGGGCGGGTGCACGCCTGGCAGCTTCGATCCTGACTCAAGGCAGAGGCAGGACTTGGGGAAGGCACAGCATGTACATTTGACCCTGGACCTGGCTCAATCTGTCATTTCAGTAGGAGCAGCCAAACACTTTGACAAGGGAAGTAAAAAAATGAGTGGGAAGGAGAGGAAGTGTGGCAGCAAGAGAGAGAAAAGAGGTGCCCTCACTCCCTCTTGGGTTTGGTTTGTGCCTCTGCCAGTTTGTGGCCTCCAAGAAATTACTCCCAGGATAATAAACATAGCAGGTTGCAGCTTATGGCACACAAGCGAGTCTCAATGACATTTTAAAAAGAACAAAGTAGATGAACATCTGGAACCCCTTTGGGAAGAAATCCACAGGGGTAACACAATTCTTCCCCTCCTCTAAATTCCTTCTTCTTGAAATTGCTTTTTTGGTGTGTTTGTGTCTCTCTGTGTGTATATTATTACAGGCATTAGAATATAACATGTGGGTCTACTTTATTTGAGTCCTGTCTCATTGTTTTGAATCCATCTTAAACAGCAAATCAACATTTAACAATACAGAAATTTTCGAAGGTATTAACATAAACACAGAGGCTTCCTCCTTTCCAAGTAATTCTACTTCGTTGTGTCTTTGTCTGCCAAATCATCTTTGTGTGTGTGTTTGCCTATATGGATTGTGCACACACTTATCTGAGGGACTGTGTGAACTTCTATACCTGTGTATTTGTGTGAAGGGGGCAAAATGTCAACCCTATATGCAGGCTTGCCAGCTGACCAGAAAATAAAACTCTGCCCTGCCCCTGTGTCTCTTCATAGTGTTGAGACAAGCACGATCGATCGTTCCTTAAGGCTGGCTGCATATCAACGTGCTGCTCAAGGCACAGATGCTGTGGCCAGCTGAACGGGAGCTGCCCTTCTCGGATGGGAGTGTGGGCATTGCTTTCTTTTTGGCATGCCTCGTCCAGCTCCGGTTCAGCTCCCCAGGTCTCTGCCCTGGCTACGCCCCTTTTCTTCGCCAGAAATAAATCCCTGATGTAACATGGATTAGGGCCTTGGAATCTCAGTTGGAGGAGACTGGAAAAGGCACAAGGGGGAAAGACGTGGGACAGCTGGAAAGCATCGGCTCCACTAATCTCTTGGGTGAGAAAAGGTGCCGAAGAAGCCACCACTGCTCGCTAATCCTCACCTGGGAAGTGTCTGCCGCTGCAAGACTGCACAGCCGGAGGAAGGGCTCCAGCAGGTATGGGACATCCTGCATTTCGTTTTGGAGGGAGAGGAAACACTGGGAGGGAATGACCTTCTGTGTTTGCATGGCTTGTCTACCACCTATCAGAGAGGTTTAGACCTGACAGGTGTACCTCAGAGGGCATACAGGGCCCCTTGCAGAGTCAACATCTGGGTCCAAGAAGGCGAGGCTGGGCCAGCACGGGTGATGTGTCTGGCAGCGGAGAGCAGTGTGGGCCCAGCTGCATGGCACGAGGGTGAGCTGCACCGCCTTGGCAGGGCCCCGTGAAGCCTCAAACACTATCCAGGTGTTGTCAGGATGCTCCGTCCCCAGCCAAGAGCACCGAGCTGCCTAGCAGTTGGCAAAGGGTCCAAGAGGGCAGGCAAAACAGTGCAGGAGGCATCGTTGTTTAGGGAGGGCTGCTGGAAGGTCACTGGGACATGGGGTGATGTCATGAACACTTAGCAAGAAAATGGGAAGCTTAGTGGGGGGGTGGGCATCTCTCTGGGAAGCCAAATTTCCAATGTGGCAGCTGGGCAAATATGAGCACGCTAGCCCAAGGCACCTCAAGTTGACAGGCAGCAAGCATAGCTTCCAATTCATGTAAGGTCCTGGTTCCCCTCAGTTTGGCACTAGTTAGGCCTCATCTTGAGTACTGTGCCCCGTTCTGGGCACCAAACTTCAAGAAAGATACAGACAAACTGGAAAAAAATTCAGAGGAGGGCAACACAGATGACCAGGGACTGGAAACAAAGCCCTGTGAGGAGAGATTGAAAGAACTTTTCAGTTACTTGAAAGGCTGTCACACAGGGGAGACCCAGAATCTCTTCTCAGTCAGAGTGTAGAACATGGAATTATGGGTTTAAGTTACAGGAAGCTGGACATGGGGAAAAACTTCCTGAGTGTTGGAGCAGTTCAGCAGTGGAGCCAATGACCTAGAGAAGTGGTGGGCTCTCCCACACCGGAGGCATTCAAGAGGCACTTGGACAGCCATCTGTTGGGGTGCTTTAATCTGGAGTCCAGCGCTGAGCAGGGGGCTGGACTTGATGGCCTTTTAGGCTCCTGCCAACCCAACTATTCTGTGATTCTGTGATGTTTCACAATTCTAGAGAGGGAAATTGCTCCTGGCATAGGGAATTCTATATATGGATGGACGCTGGCCTAGCAAGTGGCTTAACCGATCTCCTCCAACACTAAATTACTTCAAATGCCATTGAAGGATGTGGTCCCGTCCCATCCCCCCCCCCCCATGCAGCAGCAACAGCAGAGGGGAAGACTGCTCTTGAGCCAAGCTGGTCATCAATCCAAGCCGTGAAAAACATAACTCTGTTGGCTCTGTAACTTTAGCTCAGTCAGCTAAGTGCTAATTTGTTTTCCAGCTTCGGATGCTCTTTGCAGAGATACCATGGTGCCCCTTGGGCTGCCTTGTGGTAGTAAGTAACACCGGCTGGTTAGGAACATTCTCTTTGAGGCTTTTTGGGAGGCAGGGACATTGAAATGCAATTCACTAAGTAACTCTGGAGCTTGAATGAGGAGCACAAATACCTGACCAAGGTGCAAGAGGAATATTTTATCTGAAAACTTGGAGTTACCAACATGTTGCCAGCCTCATGAATAATTCTAAAGCATTGCTCCTCAACCTGGTGCCCACCAGACCTTTGCAACAGAATTCCCATTAACCCTGGACATTTGCCGAGATAGTCTAAAGCATCTGGAGAGTAGCAGGTCGAAGAAGACTCTTCTAAAACGTCATTCAATTTCCTAGGCATTGGCATCATTTTTATTTTATTTTTCAAATTCAGCCAATGTCACCTCTTTAGAAGGCGGCCATATTCAAGACTAAATGAATATTTCAGGAACTTTTTTAACCTTCTTTTACAAATGGCCAATGTTTTACAATAAATTCATTTATTAATTAATTTTTCTTTCAAAGGCTAATAAAAGAAAATACATACCAGGAGATAAAAGGAGAACAGTGGAAAAAGCAGAGTGGGGAGTGATAGTGCTTGTAGGGGATGATGGGGGAAGGGTTTCAGGAGCCTATAATAAGTAAACAAAGTACCTGCAGTGGTAACTAACTTCCATCCTGAATTTTGACATGACTGCACATGGTATAAACTCAATCCTAGAGAAGCCATGTTTCGAGTTAATCTGAAAGCAGAGCGCTCTCTCTCTCTCTCTGTGCGTGCGTGCGTGCGTGCGTGTGTGTCCGTCCGTGTGTGTCCCACCCAACCATTCTGCAGTGACAGAAATGGGTCCCCCTGGGTGGATCGGGTTATGCTAGTGGCATATTTGAAAAGGGATCCCAAGTGATGTGGGTGTATACAGGAACAATGCCACAGAAAGAAAATGCATCGTTTTTGTCAAAGTAATTATGTTACGAGAGCTGGAATTTCTGCACCTGCAGTGTCGGCTTAATCCTCCGGCCTCTGTGATCTTCCTGACCCCAGGACTGAGCATGCCTGCCCGCCTGCCTCCAGCCCCAGTGAGATCATCATGGCAAAGGTTCTCTCCCGCATCCTCCACGGTCCAAGGATCAGGGTTACATCTCTCAGTGTTCCCAGAGCAGTGGCTAAAAATAGCTGCTGCTGGTTTAGGGAAGCCTCTCCTGCTGCACAGAGGGGGAGACAGCCCTAGGCGAAGCACAGGCCAAGACACCTGGAGCCTCTACGCTGACCCTGCCATTCAGACCACTTGCCGTCAGTCACCAAAGGTGCAACCCTTTGCATGTTTAGAGGGGGAAATCCTCCCACTCACATTCCCAGGCAGTACGGTCCACTGGAAAATACCAGGAATTTAGCACTTTCTTTTCCATCTCAACATGCATAAGGATGTGCCCTAAGTGTGTTTATTCACAGCCAAAGATCTTCACAAAACAAAGCTCCATTTATTGCAAAAGAGAGGGAGATCCTGCATAAAGATGCAGACCAAGTCAATACAGCCATTCAGTTCATTCAGTTCTGGCGGCAAGAGGTTTCAGGACAGGTCATGGCATAGCCATCTTATTATCAGACTATAAATTCATCCCAGCCTCTCCATCTTCCCCAGGCAGGTCAAGCAGGAGTGCTTTTATTGATTTGATTGCTTCTTGGAGTCCTGAACTGAGCAGCGGGGTGGACACCATGGGTCTCTGGCCCCTTCCAGCTCTACTGTTCTACCATTGATTTGTATGGTTCTCTGTTCACATACAAATTCCACCTGCATGATAAACCAGGAATTAAAGCAAAGCGGAAATCCTAAACAGACTTACTTGAAAGTCAGTTAAGTCCATCAAAACCAGTAGGACTTACTTCTGAGCAAAATGGTTAAGGATGGGAACAATAACATGCAATAGAGTGTTATTTCTCTTTCAGAAATCTAACACACGGGACAAAGCTGGCTTTGCCGACAAAAGCTTTTTTGTTTGCACCATGCCTCTCTGTGGGTTTTTCTGGTGCTGCTATTTTTGGACCAACTGAAAGCAGGCCCTGTTTTCGGAAGCACGTGGCTTTGCTAAACACTATTAGCATACCTGACAACTATTGGCAGAAAGTAAATATGTGCGCTTGTGTCAAGAAAGCCATGTGGCAATCCAATCTCACATTTAACCTCACACATGGCAGCTGTATTCAGACTCCCCAGAAAAGTCAACAGAGACACGGCTGGGCTGAGCAACCAAGGAGTACCGCCAACTTCTCCTCGGCATCGAAGGCAAATGCCTACAGCTTCCTGTATCTGTGGATACTTCCATGTAGTGAACCTCTATGGATATACAAAGCTCCCTGCTGCAGAGTTCAGTTCACCATGGTTGTGTGAATGGACCCAAGGAGGTATAATCTCAGGGCTGGGGAGAATGTGCAGCCTGCAGCTCAGTTCTAACCCTCCCAAAGACATTCCAAAAATGTAGGCAGCTTGTTGATCCATACCAACAAAGCAGTTTTGGTTCCACCTGAAACAGGGCTTTTGTAATGTAATGGATATCAAATGCCCACTCAAAATCAAGCCACCTCATATTACAACAGGAACAATATACTGTTGGTGGGAACACTCATTCCCCCTGCAAGCTCTTGAGCTGGTTCACACAACCATTTTCAGCTTAAATAAGTCAATAAGTCACTGTGGTTTGTAGCACATGCCATCCTGTTCCCCAGCCTCTGCTCGTTGGTTGTTGTGTCAGCTGAACCTGGCAAGGGTGAGTTGTTGGCATGATTAACAAACCACTCACAAGCCTAAAACAACCCACGACTTCTGGGCAGTTTATTAACCACACTAACAGCCCACTTACACCAGGTTCAGATGAAATAAAAAATGGGCAGGAATTCTGTTACAGAATGGCATGCACCTCTGTGGCTTAGTTAAGCCACCGTGGCTGAAAGGATCATGCAAACCCACCCACTGTGAGAAGTAATAGGGAAGAGCCAAGAGGGAAGAGGGAATTCTGAGGGGACATCAGATGGCATCTGCACCCCTCCCTGCTAAGATTAGTGCCATCTTGTGTCCCGGCAAGCTCTGGCCTCACTCATCGATTTTTTCCATTCCATGAATAGCACCTGAGCTGGATTCTGGCTTCTCAGGCATTTATCGTCACCGTTAACGTCTCCACCTTCTTTCTTTGAATTCGGATACTTCTGTTTGCACCCATAACTGCCTTCTCTCTGGTTCATGAAAGCAGACTTCCAGGCACTCTTTCACTGTTTCTGTCTCCGGGGGTGCTGCAGAGTTGGGCGTAGGGCTTTGAGCAGTCCTCCTCACGATGCGCGTTTTACATTAGCTGAATTAAAAGTTCATGTTGTGGTGGGAAGCAAGCTAAAGGATTTGTGCAGAAGTTAAATTTTTAGAGGGCTTCTGAATAGGCATGACAGATTAATAATGACCTGCTGCTACAGTTTGGAAAGCCAGTTTTGGATATCATCTGCTTTTACGTGGTAAGTATTGCACCAAAGAATTTCTCCTCATGCCCCAAATAGTGCCTTTTCCAGAAGATGCTTCCAGGCCGAGGGCTCCTAGGCTTGGCATGCTGCATTTGTTCGTTCTTTTCCTTCTTATCAGATTTTCTAGGCTGAGGAAGAAGCTGGGGTTAAGGTAAGGCAAGGTCTCCCTCATCCCTCAATGACTTGCTTGAGGGGTCCTTCTGAAGAGGGAAGCATTAATGGGGAGGGGGTCCTGGAGATTTTCCGTGGCATGGCAGCACCGGCATGCTGAGGGACCCCACAGCAAAGCATTTGGGTGGGATCTCTCCAGAGATCTCTGGAGAGCTGCACTGACCACTCTCAGTTCTGGGTGGCCAGAGTGGCCTCCAGAGAGCCAGCCCGCCCAATGCCGTGGTCTGAGTGGTATTCAAGGTTGGATCCCAGGTTGCTGGCACTTCAGAACGTTGTTCCAACTTTGCTTGCTGCAGCTGCAGAGCAGCCAGCACAGCTTTCTAGAGCGCCTGGTGGAGCGCAGAGTCTTCCTGCTGGTGAGATCATCTTCCAGATAGGAACCATCTGCCTGTTCCGGATAGGATCCATTTGCAAGCTCTGATACTTGCCTTGGGAGCATTTGTGGATGTGAAAAGGCTGCATTCTCTTGCTGACTCCCACTTTCCCTTTGCAGTTGGGAAAATGTTTCCTCTTCTACGTTCCGATCACAGCAGAGAGCAGAATGCACCAGTCCATGCAATTGTGAAAGAGAAAACTGGAGGTGATGGTAAGTTGGGCTGGCTGCTTTCTAGACAGGGAAGGCTTTGCTACACTTGGGGTTAGGGTTGGTACCCCTGTATAAGGCATGTTCCATTCCTATGTCCCCCCGAGAGGCACCAGGTTTTGGGGTGGAGTTAAACATGAACTGGCCTTGAGTGCATGTATGTTTCCTCCATTTCCTGTATTAACACAAGCTCGGAAATGCTTAAAATACACAGAGTATCTTCATTACAGGAAGAATACAACAGATCACAGAATCTTAAACTACAATTTAAATGTCCTCTCAATTTAGAATTATGATAGCAAGGCATTAAAACATCAGTCATATGTGTTCACATGTCTTCATTCATAAGAGAAAAAAACCCTATGGCCTCTATAGTCAATGAAATATGAGGAGGGATGACAAACCAAATGATAAAGAAAGGAGAGCTTGGAGGCTACACCTCTCTGCATCGCTCATCCACCAAGGTTTAACTCTTGTGGATGCAGGTGAGATCTGAAAGCTGCGGGAAGGTACCCTAATACCCTACCCTTCATCTTATCCTTTTGATGCCTTCATTTGGGAGTAAAACTCCCTACATGTCTTCATCACTATTGTTCTGCTGTGTAGAATCCCATAGTCAGTCATTTTAATCCAAATTTGAATTCATTTCTCAGCTTGCTGCAGCTAACAAAAGGTTTCAGATCTTCTGGCTCCCTCTAAATTACTCTCATCTCTGCTGGAATATTTGCCAGACTCATATCTCCTTTTCCTGTGGCTATTGCCTAATCTTACCAAGACAGGAATTCCCTGTTAGCACTTTGCCTACTGTGATCCAGTCACTGCCTCTGCAACTCTACATGTCTCCTACTTTAGTATCAAAGGTCAACTCGATTCCTCTTGGCCATGCTCTCATCACATTTAGCAACTTTCAGGACCCATTCTGATGCTTGCCTCTTTACCTTGTGGCTCCTTTAAATACTGAATCATACCAAAGAGGCATAACTAAATCACACACACACAAGCCCTCTCTCCAAAACATCTGGTGACTCCAAGTCAGTAGAACTTATCTATGCCAGCGTTTATTCTGACCATCATAGGAGCTATCCATGATGCTAACTCCACCTTCAGAAGAGGTTCACTATTACAGAACATTATGAATAGCTTCTATAGCGTTGAGAATAACAGCTGCAGTGGATTAGTATCCCCACCAATACAGGAGACTTCAGTCTCCTCTGTGTCTAGGTCTTAATGTCTTTGCCAGAAGGCAAGGTTCATTTCTCAGCCTGCTACAGCTAACAAAAGATCTTGAAACTCATATGCTAGGAACAAGGCAGACATGCTGGAAATTCTGATGGACCCTGATCCTAAAATAAAGGGCAGGAGCAGGGGAAGGCAGACCAGTTCAAGTACTTGGCTCCTCAAGGGATCCCCGATGCAGATTCTAGCCAAAGGGAGGGTGCATTGTATGCCCCTCAGCTCCTAAAGGTGAAGTGCAATTCTAAAGACAGCTACTAGGGAGAAAGCCCTGGCTGAGTGTAAGTGGAGCCACTTCCACATGAACACGTGCAAAGGACTGTGCTCTCCATTTATGAGTTGCAGGATTTTATTTATAACCTGCAGGTAGGCTTGGATGCAGAAACTGGCTCTGCCAATGGAAGGACACTACCTGTGGAATGGGGTTTCCTCATCTTCTTTTCCTCACTGTAGTCCCTTGCGTGCCCCCAAATGCTCTCCAGTGGACTGGGAACTCCTCTGGGGATTTGGAGGGGCATCAGAAGAAGGAGAGGGCATGGAAGTCCCTTTCTGCAAGCAGATTCCTTCCAGCTCTGGCAGAATGCAACCCACACTGTGCATTTAAGCACTGTGACCATGCAACACATGACTTATAAGCCTTGTCATGGGTGGCTTGTCATGTGGTTGAGACAATAAACCATGCTGCTGGACAGGATGAGCCACCCACAGCTTATAAGCCACCGTGACTTAACATGTTGTGTGAATCTAGTCACTGAATTGCATCTAATGTCCATCCTACTTAGAATCCTTCTTAGAGAGGGCCAGTTGAAATGAATGGAACATAACTGGAGAGCCAGTGTGGGGTAGTGGTTAAGAGCCTGGGACTGGGACTCATACGATCTGGGTTCTAGTCCCCACTCAGCCATGGAGCCAACTGGGTGACTTTGGGCCAGTCACAGACTCTCAGCCCAACCTACCTCACAGGGTTGTTGTTGTGGGGATAAGATGGAGGAGGAGAATGATGTAAGCTGGTAGGAAAAAGGCAGAATATAAATCAATCAATCAATCAATCAATCAATAAAATAACTGAGTCACTTAAGTCTCCTCCTTACGATTGGTCTTTTCCAAATAGGGCTAATATCACACACACCCCATAAACTCATGCTGTCATAGACTGCCCCTTGACCTTACCTAGGGTGCGATTCTGCACCCACTGACCTGGGACTAATCCCTTCTGAATATCGTGGGGCTCACTTGTGGGTAGACACTCATGGGTTTGCACTGCCTCTCTGGAACCTGCCCTCGGGCACACGATAAAGCCAGTTGGTCCTCATTTTCCCCCTGCTCTTGTGCGTGTGTGTGTGTCTGCTCAGCTCCGCAGCTCGACTTGGGGAAGAAGGTCAGTGTCCCCCAGGATCTGATGATGGAGGAGCTCTCCCTGCCGATCAACAGGGGCTCCAGGCTGTACCAGCAGAGGCAGAAGAGGGTGCAGCGCTTTGTGCTGGAGCACCCCACAGGCTACAGAGCTGTGAGTCGCTTGGGACGCTCTTGTGTTGGAAGCTGGCAGTGTATTTTAAATGCACCTGGAGGACTAGTCTCTTGTGATTTTTGTCCTAGCTATGTTTGCTATGTATGGGTATAAAGCTGTAGGATGTGATGTATTTTAGGGAGCCCTGGGGAAGCGCTGGGCAAGCAGGCACAAGATGGTCACACACTGGCACCTGTCCGATCCTGTATCCAGTTTCTTGTTTTTTGGAGCGGATCCAAGGCCAGCTCTGCTATTCTGGCACGTGAGGCAGGAAATCCCACAGCCACCTCTCCCTCAGACTGGCAGTTAGAATCACAACAAATGAAATGACTAACGATTTGCCACCTTTTTCTGACACCCACATCTGCTGCTGAAGTGGCCCCCTAACTCAGCCTCATGGGAGGGCTAACCCTGGAAGCTGAGCTTTCAGGGTGACTCTTCCCCAGCCAAGAGGCTGGGGGGTTGCGGGTTGCTGACCACCCCAAGCTATGTGGCCATCGCTTTGCTTGAAGTATCATGGAGGATGGTGCGTGGGTTTTCTTTTTATCACGCTTCAGCAAGGACCTCCTGGTCCTCCTCCCCTCCATTCCCCTTTTTCTAAAAAAAAAAAAGTGCATTGCCTTTTCTTGCCCCAGAGGCTCCTAGGGCTGTCCAAGGAACATCAATTAAAAGCAATGAACTGCCAGTAAGAATGTGAAAAACAAGCAACAGCACTGTGGGGTGGTAAATGTTGACATCCATGAGCTCATCTTGGCAGGGATCTTGCTAGGCAGGGTCCCAGGTTCATGACCGTCCACTGATGCCAATGGAAGACTAATTGCATAATGGGGGGGGGGGGATTATCCAACAGGAAGGAAAGAGGAAGAAGTGAGAGGAGGAAATGGGAGCAGAACAGCAAAAAATTGAAAGTTACTTGTAATGGAAATGACGTGGGTTCCAAATTTTTAAAAATGAAGTTATTCTTAAAAATTCAGAAATTATCTGAATAAGAAGTTAATTGCCTGAATTTGCTATCTCTCAAATTTAAATAAGCTCTGGTAATTATTTTACAATTTACATATTTAGATTGAACTTAGCATATCTATTCTATTTGCAGGTTTGTGTCCTATAGGTCTGGGGCCCAAATACATGCGCACACAGTTTTCCAAGAATGGGTTTAGTTGTGCACTGCATGGACACAATGCAGACTGCCAGCTTACAGTCATAGCCTACCCATGAACTCAAGCTAGTCAGTCAAACAACTACTTTATCTCTGTTCAAATATTCTTGGATAGCAGAATAAAACAAAACATCTAGTCAGCAGTTTACAGTGCAAACCATGCCAGCCTTCCTCAACAGGGTGCCCTCCGGATGCATTAAACTACCACTTCCATCCCCCTCAGCCACCTTAGCTGATGACTGGGGTGACAGGAAATCCAGACCATAATACCTGGAGGACCCCAGGCCGGGGAAGAGTTCTGGGGCTTGCTTTCTCTCTTGCTCAGGAAATGCTAATACTGAGGAATGAAAGCAGCATGCTTCCCACCCGGGGACAAAACTTCCCCAATTTCTAATTCGTGAGAATGATAATGGAAAAGAGCCTTGGTGTGGTGACTTCTGGTCTTCTTCATGTGGAATCAAAGTGTTAAGGCGAAATGCACGTCTGAAGGAAATCAGATTTTAGCTCACACCTAAAACAGTTGAACAACTTGATGTATTTGAAGCTGGAGCAAATCTAATCACCCTGCGTTATCTTGGAGGCCATTCAGATCTTCTCTTCTGGTCTTAAACTGGTTTAAACTTAAAGCAACTGGCTGATGAGTATTCCTTTTGGTTTGATGGAAAACACTTCTGACAAAACACACCCCCTCTTCAAAATGGGCTCAAAAGCAAGACCACCTCATTCACTTTAGAAATATGAATACAGCGCAGGGCCATAATCATGAGCTTGTGCTGTAGAAGGTCTTGAGCCAAGTTCAGTGGCAGGCCTGGTTAGCTTGACAACCATTCAGCACAACCTCCTGAAGGCCCTCTGTGTCCATGCCAGGGTTTCATGCATTCTCCTTGTTCCACTTGTAGGCCTTGAACAGGATCTCTGGAGCAGGAGGAGATTCCCATGGGATGCACAACGGGGAAGCGGCAGAAGGATGGATGGTTAGTGGCTGTTGCGTGGAAGGGGCGGGGTGGTTCTGCTTGTTTGCGTTGGCGTGCAGGGCCCATGATACTCTGCAGGAGGTGAGGCAATAGGAGAGCCCGGCTGGATCAGCTCAAGGGCCACCTAGCCCAGCATTCTCTTCACACGGTGGCCAAGCAGCTGCCCACAGGAGGGACGTGGGTGTAACCGCAGTCGGCTGCCCTGCTGCTCGAGGCCTGCTGCCACTGCTGCTCGAGTTGGCAGCTGCCATCAGGACTAGCAGCCACGAATGGCCTTCTCCTGCTCCTCTCCTCTGCTCTCTGGAGAAGGCTCAGTGATACAGGGAAGCAGCATAAGGCTTCCATGTGGAGTTGGCTGCCACAGCAACCTGTTTGGTTAATCCTGGAGTAGCTTCACTGATTATTTTCCTTGTGATGCTATAACTGTCCTCGTACATAAACCTCCGTGCCCCAGAAAACATGCCCTTAATCTGCTCATCCTTTTGTTTAACTTTCTTTAATACTGACATGGGAATAAAGATAAACTGCTTACTGCCCCAGTGGTTGCTGATGCTGATCTGCATTCAAAATCCTGCTCAGCTCAAAAATGAAACTAATTTATTGCTTTCTTCTGACCTGCATGTACATTGGTGGAACAGGCATATTCAAGGAATCCTGCAAACTGTAGTTCTGTGAGGCAAGGAGAGGCTTTGCAGCAAAGCAGTCTCAGCACATCATCATCCTACAGTTCCCATGGTTCTTTGGGGGAAGCCAATTTAGGATGGCCACATGTCCTACTTTATAGAGAGGTCTCAGAGGACAGTCCTCTATCTGTAAGCATTTTCTGAAGGCCTGTCCAGTCTAAGTCTGGGTTTAAAGGAAAGAAACAAGGAGAAACAGGGACTGAATTGTCCCTCAGCCTTTAGCACCTGGAGAGCAGACTGGACAGGCAGGTACACTGGTCACAGTCCATCCAACTATGGTGAGATGCACTGTAGTTCCACTTAAAGTATGGTAATTAATTTGCATGAACACATAAAAATTAAATCATGGAGACTTTATGCTGATCTGTCTTTTTGTGCTTTTGGGGTGTACAATGGATTTTTTCTTTTTGGGTGATACATGACTATAACATATAAAGTAGTGTCAAAGAATATAAGCCTGTGATGCAGGTAAGGTCGACATTTGAGTTGCAGGAGGCAAGGGAAAGCAGTCTGGGGGTCTGTAGCCAGGCAAGATTGGGACAGTGGGAGGCACAAATTCAGTTTCAGAATGAGATCCAACTGCAGATGTATTTGCAGTGCTCTTGGAAAGGAGCAACTCTGCTTATTTTGGGCAACCTTAAAATGCCCTTGCCTCTTCGAAGCCAAAAAGCAACTGCCCATCAAATGGCCAACTAGCTTCCTATTGCTGCCTTTTGTTATTCTGCTGTTTCTGGAAGATCCAGCCAGACCTCGATCACTAGAGGACAAGCAGAGAAGATCTCTTTGATGAGAGAAAATGTGTGCAACCTATATCTGTTTTGCTTTGTCTGCTAGTCTGTCCATAATGCAGAGAACATCCATGCGCAGCTGCAAGCGGCCGGCTTGGGAAAGGGGGCGCCCCCAAGAGTGCTGAAGAAAACAGATAAAGTCTTGAGGATGAGCAAAGCCCTGAATCCCGAATCACTTGCTCCAGGTAATAAGCTATCCACTGCAGGCTACACCAGCCTTCTCCACCTTGGTGACCTCTGGATGCTTTGGGCTTCCACTCACATCAGCCCCAGCCAGCATGGCCAATGGTCAGGGTTGCTGGAAGCTGCAGTCCAAAACTTTTGGAGGGCATCAAGTTGGGCAGGCTCTGGGCTACCCATCTCAAACTTGACCAGTCACTGCAAGAGCAAGAACCCCGGAAGGGTGGCTACTCACTTCCCCACACATCCCAGTAATGGCGATGGCAGTCATCCGAGCTACCCAGATTCCTCCCATTGGGCCCTTTATCCTATTATTTTATCTTCTGTTTCCACAAATATGTGCTGGGAACAGCAGGTGCTGCTTGCCGTCTAATCCCAGGTTCAGTCCTGAGGAAGCAGGCAGCTTTCAGTCTGATGGTCTAGAGCAAGAGCTGCAGTTTGCCTTCAAGGCCCCTGGACATGTCTAGCAAGACATCGCAAGAAAGCTTGCCCTTTCCTTGACAGCAGCCTGTTTGATGGAGAGGACAGCTGTGCTTTCCTTCCTTAGACACAGGCACACAAGGAGGTGGGCGGGCGGGCGGGCAGCCTCTCCATGCCTAAGTAAGGGCGTCAACTTGTCTTTGGCGGAAGCACCCTGTGTTGGTGGGACGAGTCCAGTGCTGCTCTTTTTGGAGACTGCACGCACACAGACCGGGGAACAGGGGTGTGCTTGCACAAGCGGAGGCATTTGAAAGACTGTTCCTTCTTTTCTCCAGGAAACTCGGAACGGACATGTGCACACTGCCCCAGCTTTTTTATTTTCTCAGTACCACACAATCCTAGAACAATGGGTCTCAGGAATAAGCAAATTTGTTAGGATCATTTTATCAAAATTTCTCATTATTCAAGTCTTAAGGATAGTTCATTCCAAACTTTTTGTTTTGTTTTTTACTTTTGGAGTGCATGTGAAAATTTATACACATTCTGTACATTTCCCTAATGTGTGCATTTTGGTGCTCATTGTCTAATAGGAACCATTTGGAAGCCATTTCCCTAATTTGATGCAAGTTTGAACCTTAATTTGACTAAAATACATATTTTTCTGTTTGCTTTCATCTCACATACACTTTTTGTATGGCTTTTTTGAATTGAATTGCCCCACTGCACCACCTGTAGCAGTGCAGATCACAAAAGTTACTTGAGTTTTGATTTGCTCATCGGTTCAAAAGGGAGAAATCGGGCAAGTTCCTACTGAAGTCAGACCAGCATGAATTCCCCCCAGCCCTAGTTTCTGTAAAGAGCAGCCACCACTGCCCACCCCCTCCCTCTTGGTGGCAGCTGGGATTGGATCCTCTGGGCCCGCTGCCCGGTGTTGTGGTGCCCACAGGGGGTCAGGCAGGGGTACCTGCTCCTTGCCATTGACTCTCAGTTGCACATTTGTACATGGGAGCAGCAGGAAGTTAGAAGAAGGGATGAGAACAGCTAGGGGCACCCCAAGGACATGGCAACAGGTTTATTTGTATACTTGCTTTGTTTCCGTACCACCCAATTGCCAAAGCTCTCTGGGCAACTCACAGCAATGCGCAAAATATAGAATGCAGATACAAGAAAACACAGTATGAAATATAAATGCACAAAATGTAAAACAGTTTAAGAAGCTCAAATAATTTCATTAGGAAAATAGAGCTGTTAAAACAGTTGACCTGAGCCATCATGTGGCATTAAATGCCCAGGAGTTTCAGGCAGTTTTGATATGGCACCAACAAGATTACAATGTTGGTGCCAGCTAGGCTTCTGAGGAAAGATCATTCCATAATCAGGGGGCTACAGAAGAAAGGGGCCTATTCCATGTTGCAGTCCTTTGCCCCAGGGGTGACACTCAGAGGATGCCTTCAGATGCAGATTGTTGTGTCTGGGTAGATCCAGATCAGGAGAGTTAAGCAATACAAGTCTGGAGACCCAAGGCTTTGTAAGTTAAAGCTAGCACTTTGAGTCAAAGTCAGACACACAGAAACACACAGAGGCATTCTTTGCTAACAGGCTGGAATAGGTCTCATCTTTTCAGACCTTTTGGTCCCAGTTATTAATCTGGCTGCCACATTTTGCACAAGCCACCGTGTCTGAACTGCCTTGAAGGACAATCCCACACAAAGAATATTGCAGTAGTCTAACTTAGCTGCTACCAGAGCATACACAACTGAAATTACGTCGTCCCTCTCCAGATAGGGGCATAGTTGAATCATCAGCCAAAGTTGGTAAAAGGTAGTACATGCCAATGAAGCCTCAAGTTACTACGATCCCTGTCCTTTGTTTACTAAGATAGCTCCAGGAGGACACCAACATATGAATCTGCCCTTCAGTGGTAGAGCGACCTCAAGCAGGTTTAACAGCCCCCTGCCCTTTCTATCAGAAGTATCACCCACGAGCAGCATCTCCATCTCATCTGGACTGGGTTTCAGTTTATCAGCCCTCACCCAGCCCCTTGTCACAGCCATTTAGCAATCCATAGCCTCACCTGGTGGAAATGGAAGCGGAGCTAGAGCTGTGTGCCATCAGCATACTGACAGCAGCATACGCCAAAGCTCTGGATGACCCCATTCAGCCCATTCATGGAGAGGCTGAATAGCATGGGGATAAGATCACCCCAGGAAGGTCTCTTCCCTAGCATGTATTCTACTTTTTGCAGAAATTAAATGGCCACTTAAATTGGGGTGCAGGCCAGTTGGCATCCTGCCCTCCACAGGCTGAGTGACAGCAGGAGGTGGGTATGACCCTTGGCATCATTCAAATCCTGGGAAATGCAATATGCAGGTCCTGGCACACTGGCTGCCCCTGCTGGAGGAGGCCGGTGCACGGCAAAACTGCCACAGCTGAGCCAGCCTCTGGGGAGCACACCAGCCTCTGGTTTACTCCGGGACCTTTCATCCACTTGTCCACTGTTAATCCTGGGTACAGCCATTGCCCTCCCAAGGCCCACACTGGGGGAATGCAAGAACACTCAGCAGGCCAGACTGAGAACCACCATAGGCCAATTAGGCCTGTGGCCCAGAGGTTCCCGTCCAATTTGCTAGAAGCAAGGTATTTGAAATCGCACGGCACAACAATCCAAGCATGAGCTTTTCATTTGTCTTTCCCATCTGCAGGCTATGCTGGACCCCTAAAGGAAGTCCCGCCAGAGAAGTTCAACAGAACAGCCATCCCCAAAGGCTACCAGTCTCCGTGGCAGGAGTTCCTTAGCCACGAGGATTACCAGAGAGACAGGGAGAATGCTTTGCCTGAACCTGTCAGGAAAGTGGACACGATCAGCCTCAGGAGCTTCAACAGGTAACAGCTCATTCTGCTTTATATGGATTTGTTCTATTTTATTGTTTCACATGGCCGGCTCAGCACATCTTTTAATATACCAGGTCCCTTCTGTGGATATCAATGATGTGGAAAAAGGGAGAGACCATTTAAAAGCATATGTTTATTTTATACATGCAGAAACAAATGAAATAATGAAGATTTAAATGCATGAGAGTTCTATGTGTCCTTCAAAAGGCAAGATGCCAAAATCAATGTGACTTTGAATGGCTTTTAAAATAAAAAGGGTCACCTGGCTATTGATACTTTAGTGAAACACATGCACAAACGTAACAGACCCTGACAGCTTTTTTTTTTTTTTTTTAAGTACAAACTATTTTGGGATGTCGTGGTCTGGAGTGGAAGAGGCCACAGTGCTGAATGCTTTCCCTTCCTGCCTTCCCCCACTTCCACTGCCCCAAATCATTTCTCCAATTGGCCCTCAGTCACAGCCATAACTGCAAAATAGGCTGATCACAACACAATACCGCAACAGCACAAGTTTACACTAGTGGGTCCTCGTCTTTCCTTAGCCCATGGTAGGTCCCTGCACTTCGTTTTAAGGCTGAGCTGACTTAGCCTTGAAGGTAACGAAGTTAAAGTTAAGCCAGATTGGGTTCACTACTGCACCATTTGGCCTCCTGCAGACTGGGGCTACCTGGTGAATGCTGCAAGACTTACGTAGATTTATATCCCACTTTTTTCTTTTTTAAGAACTCAAAGCAGCTTACATCATTCTGCTCCTCCTGCTCTCAGTTTTATCCCCAAACAACAACCCTGTGAGATAGTTGGTGCTCAGAGTCTGGGACTGGCCTGCAATCACCCAGTTGGCTCCATGGCTGAGCAGGGATGAGGACCCAGAGCGGCTGAGTCCCAGACCACTCTGAAGCACTACACCACATTGGCTCTCTTTTTTCTCCCTAACACTTGGAATTGCATGCTTAATTAAGCAAATGTTTGGGTGGGTGGCTTATTCTAACCTGTTTTAATGACTCTCTAGTTGATGGATGTTTTTATTTTTATTTTTTGGTTTGTACAAGCTAAGGCTGTCTGTCTTGACAAGCCCTGCCAGTGCTGCCCACCCCAGGAAGTCAGGGAGGATGCTTAAGGGGTGATCATTCTGCAAGCCTCCTGATCCAGAATGAACTGCCAATGTTCGAAAAGTGTGCAAGTTTTTCAGCCAAGTTTTAAGTATCCTCTGTGTATATTTGGACAGATCTGGACTTGGTCCTACTCAGTGGATCCATTAAATCAGTTGGATTTTAGATAGTTATGATATAAACAATCCCTAACAACTCAAAAATCAAACTATCCTAACTTTGTTCAAAGAACCAACAATTTACGGTTGAAAACAGCTCCCAATTTTTATCTTAGAAACCCTAATGATTGATCTGGTGAGAACTGCCAAACATATTTTCACTATTGTTTTCATCAACAGCAGTTCTACAACTTCTAGGCTTCCATTTGCCTATCTATGGAATGTGCTCCCCAGAGAGGTCCGCCTGGCGCCGTCGTTATTTGTTTTTCGGCGTCAGGCGAAGACCCTTTTATTCAAATGTCATTTTAACTGCTAATAGTATTTATTTATTTTATTCTTTGGCCAGGGTGACTTATTTTATACTGTTAATTTATATTATTTTAATTGAAGTTATTTATGTTTGTGAGCCGCCCCGAGGCTTCGGCAAATGGGGCAGCATAGAAATCTTCTAAATGAATGAATGAATGAATGAATGTGTATATTTTCCAAGGGATGCTTACAGCTTCTTCATGCACAAGACAATGTTATATAATGGTTAGAGTGACCAGGACTGAGAAGATCTGGGTTTTGGTCTCCACTTGGGCATGAAGCTCACTGTGTGACCTTGTACCAGTCACAGGCTCACAGCCTACCCTGCCCTGCCTGGTTGTTGTGAGGATAAAATGGAAATGGAAGATTATGTAAGCCACTTTCAGGAAAAGAGGCAGGATGTCTATATGATGAATAAATAAATTGTAAAAGCCCCAGGGAACTAAGGCTCAACATCTCAGGCAATGCGGCTATTTTGGGATAACAGAGGCTGCAGAGTTGTAGGACTTTGTCTGGCACCAGAAAAAAGAACCACATGAAGCATGAACCACACTTGTGAATTGTACCCTGGGTGAGTTTTGGTGAAATGCAAGCACATGCAAAAATGTGCTGTAACTTCCTGGCCAGATTGTCTGCGAACAGACTAGCACAGCACGGGAAAGAATGTTTCTTTGTGGCCCACTTGGAATAACGGAAAACAGCACTGACCGTCACCTGCTGTGCCACATGTCCGAGGCAGCATCTCGTCCTCCTAAGGTTGAACATGCGCTTTGTTCTGCAAACACATCACAGCAATCTCCCTCTGGTTGCAGGACTCCAACCCCATTTGGTGGACTGTTACTGAATGATGTGTTCCTCGGGTTCCCTGACATGGCTGAGGCTCAGACAGATGCCATGAACAGCCTGGAGATCCTTTCAAGAAGGCCGAACTTTAACAGAGCACCCCGGGGCTGGATACTGGTCATGCCAGAATCAGAGGATCTGTAACCAGATGCTGCTGCTGCTGCTTTCTTCCCAAAGCCAATGCATGCTACTTTCCCAATTTACCAATATATATTGGCCAGAATGGGGATCCCTTTAGCATAGAATATCCTAATAGTAGCTTTTGCTTATTTCTCACCATTATGTATGCTGTTCCCTTGTCTAGGGCAATTACTGTACTCTTCAGCCATGCAACTATAGCATGCCTTTCACTTCAGACTAGGACATCACTTTTCAAAGGTGACTACAGGTGATGTGAGACCAGCCAGGTCTAAAACAGCAAAAAGCTGAAGTGCCAGGTGGAGTTACTTACGAGTAGTTCAGAAAGAAAGAAATTAGCCCCATCGATCACAAACAACTTTCGATAGCCCATGTTGCTGTGATAGCTTTACGAGGCCAACCAGAACAATCATTAGGCAATATTACAAAGAGCAGGTGCTGCAAGGGAGCAACTGCATGGCAAAAATCCTCCCTCCACATGCTGTCCCCAGCCTGCCTTTTATCCCATCTGGCCTGATAAATAAGTTCTGGAGAACTTGAGTGCTTGCACAATATTTTTGGCTGACCGTATTATGGCAACAGGGGTTTTGGAAATTTGGCTCTTTAAAGGAATGCAAAGTGTTTAGGAAAGTGATCTGAGAAGCAACAGTTTTGGCTGGGGCAGTATGGAAATGTCACAAATAATAAGCTAGTGGAAGTTCAAAGAAATTGTATTTTGTGCACAAAGAAAGAAAGGAATAGCAGGTCAAGTTTGGATATCTCATTTGTATCCAAAGCTAGTCCAGAATTTTCTGAAAAATAAAAGGAAAGTAAGATGTTGTAAGAGAAAGCAACAAAGAAAATGTTTCTTTAGCATTTAAGTAATATCTATCCATTTTTACAGCTGTCTTGTCCTGTAAGCTGCTTCTGGAACATTAGTCTTAATATCCCAATCAGGTCAAGGTCCAGTTTTGGGTAAGAGTGGAAGGAGCCATAAGGCCCTAAGGTAGACAGTTCAGGGTGTCAGGATACAAGTGATATGATAACACAACCATGGTGCTAAATGAACTAGTGAGCAGTGCTAAAAGGGCCAGTGCAGCCATTGTCTCATACCTTCATTTGTTCTTACAGAAAGGAATGTGCAGCAATGTTCTAACTAATTAGTTTTTCTTAAATTATATGTAGTAGCATGTGTAAAGAAAGGGGGAATCCATTATGATATTGACTTTCTGAAGACAGAATTTTAGGATTATAGGGCTGAGAAATAGATTCAGTAGGAAAGGTGGGCAGGGACAGAAAAGTTTCAGTGTGAATTATTCCCACATAATAAGCTCCAGGGCTGCAGCTTTGATCTTCCTAACCCAGACACTGGGAATAAACTGGAGGGAAAGGATCACCAGATCATAGTCCTGTTACTAGTACTGTTCCTCACATGTCCCAGATCTGGCCAGAGTAAGAAACACTGGTCCAACCAAATTGTCCTGCTATGTATGTGTATGTAGATATTATCTGATACAGACTGACCAAGGTGAAGCAGCCTTGGAATAAAACAGTATGCACCAGAACCAATAAGGGGGCTTATTTAAATATTCATTTTCTCTAATTGACAGTGCTGCTTATTCATGTTGTTTATCCAGCTTTCTAGAATTATTTTGTGTATAATTAAGTTATTGGGATTTAACAGTCATTAAACTATGCCATTTTTCTTAGACATGTTAACCATAACATTTAGCCATAAAAAGTACGCTTTAAAAGGAATTCAATAGTTGATTTTTATCAAAGGGAAACTTAATAGTTGTTCAGAACACTCATGTCTAGAAGTTTCATTCCAACTCCAAATGGGAAATCAAACAAGAAGGGATAGCAGTTTCTCATCTGTTACAAAATTATTGTTAACAAGAATTCCAGCCCAATTCCAGACTTGTGAACAGGAAGTCATGTTTACATTTAAAAATATACAACGAGGGAAATAAAATGAATTGTATTTTTAAATGCATCTTTCTTGGTTATTTGATAAACAAATGTCAGTCCTTTCAAAATAAAAACCAGAAATCTACTTGTGAAGATAAATCTAATGAGGGAAAATTATCCCTGTCTCATAGAAGCAAACATGTTTTGTGGTGCATAAACAGAACACTGTGCCAGCCGTTCTTGTAAGCGGAGATGGTTGTAGGGGATGGTGGGACAGAAAAGCTTTTAACGAACGAACACACACACACACGGCTGACTGGCTGGCTGGGAAAAACTGGGAGCTGGGGGACTTTTCTTTTTTCTAAAAATGCATATGATAGTATGTTCATTATATCTTAAGTGGTAGCTTTCATAACATGCCACAGTTGTCTTAAGATGTCACAAAAGAGCTTTGTTGCATTTTTAACACAGCTTCTCCTTTTGGAACTCATACCTCACAGGATTCCAGGTATGACTAAATGCCACCAGCTTTGCGGACGAGACCCACACCCCAATGCATTGCTTGAATGCTGATATTAGAGATTTCAGGCAAGTGCAAACTAGCCAAGGGCAACTTCTGTGGGTATTATTGTTTTTTCCGTGCAGGGCACAACGTATTTTATTACTCTAAAGGGACTTAAATGTGGGTGGTTTGACAGTACCAGTTTGCATTCCCCACAGCTTATAGCAACCTAAAGTGCAACAGGATCAGACTAAGAGGCAAAACTGCAGTAGTGTTATCTGATCCTTTAATAATTAACCAAGGTTTCTAGGATGCAATTCTGAATTTTAGTAGATATTCACATCTGGCATCATTGTAGAACATTTCAAAGCCTCTAAATAAGGACTGGCCAAGTTTGAAACATGTTATTTCATGAAGTGGTGGACCAAGGGACCAAGAGAGGTACATAAAGGTGTTTCTCACTTCTGTATCCCATCATTTCAGAAAATAAGGAAAAGTAAACAAAGTTCAGTCTGCTGCCACTGGAAGCAAGGTTTAGGTCTCAGTGAAAGAATCTGCTATGTAATATTTTATTTTCATTTAAAAAACCCCCACCAGTTAATAAGACATCAGAATAGGTAAAAAATATGATTCTCTTTACTAGGACACATTACAGACTTGATGCAGAAAACAGATGGTACAGAGTAAATACCGAGAACACAGACTTAGAACAGCCATTGGTAATCAAATGCTAGGTGAGGAAATAAACCGGACTAGTTTTAGTAGCAAATGGATATGAAGGCCACGTACGCCACAATTCAGAGTCACCAACCTCTTTAACAGAGGATTAACAAACATGCAGAACTGCTGCCTCAACATTCTGGTAGCATGTATCACAAACAGATTGTGAATGGCAAGAAACAGCATTAATGCAAAGTGTCACTCCACCTGCTCATCTTCATACTAGTTTTCTGTCGTCTTTCCATCCCAACTCAGTGCAAGGAGGAACGTGAATCTAGTTTTAATGGCAGTACAGTAATCTGACATTCAAACAGATTAGCAGGAAAGGAACTTTGAGCAAGGAGCTATTCTGAACAAAGCTTGGTGATTTTTATTGATGGGGATTACCAAACTGGCTTAAAAATAATTATTTTTTGTTAAAAGACTAGTTTCAGGTGTGCAAAATTGAATACACTGATGGGATTTGCAGTTCTAATACAATTAACATTCCTCTATCTCACTTCTGTTTCCTTTTAAGCAGAAGCCACCTTTTTAAACTCAGTAATAAAAGTATTTTGGTTCTAGAAATGATACGACTTCTAGTTGTGTAACACAGTGGGACTAGGCCTGTGCTGTGTACAGGAAAAGGGAGGCTGAGTTTCCCGCTCATTACAACTGAATGTGGTATGCTACCAACATAACTTTCCATTTAAAAAAAGAGAAAATTAAACAGTAAGAATGACCCAGCCATGTTAGGGGCTGTTGTGCTTCCCTGCATGGGCACCCATCCTCTGTGGATCTTGTGAAGGGTAATGAATGGGACCGGGGGCTCTCATGAAAGGAGGTGGAGGACCCATTGCGTGAAACATGTGCGGCCCAAATCCTGCAGGGAGAAAAAAAGACATTTTCACACCTGATCAAAACTCACAAAATTCTTTTAACTAAGGACTTCATTCAAGCTTTTTCTTGGTAACATTTTATTTGATTTAGGGTATAATCCTGTCTTCCTAGGCAGAAAACAGTCTTGCATCTCCCAGCATGACCCAGTCAGCCAGGAGCTATAGGTCCTTTTTTCCTGTCTAAACAGGGATAGGATTGCCTTCATTATCTCATTTTTGCTTGCAAGTTTAATTATACATTCAATGCATTACCGGTAAATGTTTTTCTTTTAAATACACAGAAGAACTGCAAGTGAAGAGTAAGCCCTGTGCATTCGGCAATTATTCGGCAATTCCCACTCAACTTATTTCCTAGTACTGGCATTCTGGATTGGGCTACAGTTATTTCAGAGAAAAACACGTTGTTTCTACAGTTCTCATCACTCAGCAATTCTCCCTCTGTCTTACTCAGGACATAGCTAACTCTTGGGCATGACAAAGCTGAGCTGAAGTATGAAAGCTTTTTAGCAACATGGGCTAAAAATCCCTGGAATGAACATGTGTTTTTCTTCAGGAATACACATTTGCAAGACTTGAGAGATGGAGTTAAGCAACCTAGTGTGCTCCAGCTGTTTGGATCACAATTTCCAAAAGCTTCAGTAAACATGGCCAATGATCAGGTATTAAGTATAATTCAAAACATCTGGAGAATGGCAGGTTGCTATCCCTAAACTAAGCAACAGAATATACATTCATGGATGCAAGAACAAGACAATTTGGCACCTGTTTCTCCAGAAGGAAAGACAATTACCTGGAGGTGGTGGTGGAGCAATGCCAGGTGGCGGCGGCAGGGCAATGTTTACTACCGCTGGAGGGCCACTGGGAGGTAGGTTGAAGTAGTTTGCAGAAGCTGCCTCCTCTTCTGCCACAGGAGGAGGAGGAAGAGCTGCAGGACACAAAATTCACGAGACAGAAAAACATTCAGCAAGCAATACACACACAAGAACAATGAAAGAAATTCCTCTATTATGCAAGGCACCTCATTCTGAATCAGATGGTTTATTTTACCAAGGACTAGTTCATTCTGTTTCAAATAGCACTAATGACCCAGGTCTTAAAGTATGTGTTTTCTTCCCTTCCAATAACTGGTTCACTTGATTCACAAACTTCCTTCCAGGCAACACTTTCACTTCTGTCCCTAAATTTTGCAGTTTCCAGTAGAGGTGGGCAAACCAACAGAACTTCGGGTCACTGAGGTTCTTCAACTTCCACTTTGAAAGTTGCTTCAACATATGTCCGTATCAGACTTTTAGCTTTAACACAAAAATTCATGTGTGTTTTCATGTGCATTTTCCCAAATATATACATTGTGTTCATTTTTTTTAAAAGCATACATTTTCCACCAAATGGTTGAAGTGTTTTTGAATGTTTTCACACATGTGAACATGTTTTCTAACATACACCTTTTTAACTACTTTTTTGTTCCACAAATCACACTGCGCACTTGGAAAAATATGGACTTCAGTCATAAATTGCATTCAGTTCTGGGAGATACAAACTGGGTAAATTCTGGTAAAAAATGAACTAAAACTAATTCCTCATACATCTCTAGCCATGCCAATCTCTAGCCATGCCAATTCAAAACACAGTTTCCTTAACTTTTCTGGTTAGTGCCCATATCTCGTTCTCTAACACAAAAGAATAGTACTTTACCTGCTGCACTTTTAAAAAATGTTACAAATGTCTCTGAATGAGCATTTTTCTTACCGCCAGGTAGTCCAGGGACTGGCTCCAGTTTTATACCAGATTCTGTTGTCCCTTCTCTTTCCTTCTCTTTCCCCCTGGCTGCTTGAGACCTGAAACCCAACAAAAGGCACTGGAACTATTCTCAAGTAGATAGTTAGAAAAACACTGGATCCCAAAGCCAAATATTCAGTGTTACTAAGTATTTTCAAGAGGGAAAATAAAAAATGGGTCTTCTGAGAAAGCAGAGCAAATGCCCTGCTTACTAATAGTTGTGTACATCGACAGTTTTTCTAGATACGCTCAACACCAGCCAGCTCACTTCTTAAGACAGCCAGTGAAAGAGCAGAGTCACTCTCTCAAGAGTGCTCAAAGCTGTATGACATGCTGTGCACGCTGGAACTAACGTGAAAGCCCAACCCTGGGTGCTGCCAGCTGAGTGCAGAAACTCCAACCCTTGTGTCCAGAAAAGCCTCTAAAGGAAAAATGCATGCTGCCACAAGCCCTTTTCTTCTGCACCACTCACCTGCCCCATTTCACATTAAGCCTGCGGCCATTGACAATAAGCTTGTTGAAGGACTTCTCCGCTGCTACCTCTGCAGCTTGCCGTGTTGCAAACTGGATGAATGCACACTGCTGCCTTTGCACCACAGTTATCGTCCTGATCTCGCCAAACTGATAGAAGTGATTCCTGAGGAGATAATATAGTCCATGTTTCGCATTACTGAGGCCAAAACAAGTCAAATTCTAACAATGAAACAAAATCAGTTTGGAAGACAGCAACCTCCCTCTCTTTGTATGAGAGATGCAAAGCCTGTTGCCAAATAGGCAACTAGTTAATTAACAACAGCAGATGGGAAATGGATCTTTGATAAATAGAGCACCCTAATAATGGGATCTCCTTCATGAATCACTGCCTTGTCGTGGTGAATGGGCTTGCGTAGCTCAATGAAGCTATGAGCTATGCCGTGCAGGGCCACCCAAGATGGACAGGTCATAGCAGAGAGCTCTGACAAAACGTGATCCACTGGAGAAGGAAATGGCAACCCACTCCAGTATATTTGCCATGAAAACCCCATGGACAGTACCAAAAGGCAAAAAGATATGACGCCAGAAGATGAGCCCCTCAGGTCGGAAGGTGTCCAATATGCTACTGGGGAAGAGCAGAGGGCTAGTACTAGTAGCGCCAGAAAGAATGAAGTGACTGGGTCAAAGCTGAAAGGACACTCGGTTGCCGATGTATCTGGTGGTGAAAGGAGAGTCTGATGCTGTAAAGAGCTATACTCCATAGGAACCTGGAATGTAAGATGTGGCCAAACAAGAGATGACAAGACTGAACATCAACATCTTAGGCATCAGTGAACTAAAATGGACAGGAATGGATGAATTTAATTCAGATGACCATCAGATATACTACTGCAGGCAAGAATCCCTCAGAAGAAATGGAGTAGCCTTCATAGTCAATAAAAGAGTTGGAAAAGCAGTGCTGGGATACAATCTCCAAAATGACAGAATGATCTCAGTTCGAATCCAAGGCAAACCATTCAACATCACAGTAGTCCAAGTCTATGCCCCAACCACTGGTATTGAAGAGGCTGAACGGTTCTATGAAGGCCTACAACACCTTTTAGAATTAACACCAAAACATGATGTCCTTATCATCATGGGGGATTGGAATGCTAAAGTAGGAAGCCAAAAGCTAATGGGAATAACAGGCAAGTTTGGCCTTGGAGCACAAAATGAAGGAGGGCGCAGGCTGGTAGAATTTTGTCAAGAGAATACGATGGTCATAGCAAACACTCTTTTCCAACAACCCAAGAAACGACTCTACAGATGGACATCACCAGACGGTCAACACAGAAATCAGATTGACTATGTGCTCTGCAGCCAAAGATGGAGAAGCTCTATACAGTCAGTAAAAACTAGACCAGGAGCTGACTGTGGCTCAGATCATGAGCTTCTGGTTGCAAAATTTAGGCTTAAGTTGAAGAAAGTAGGGAAAAGCACTAGGCCACTCAGGTATGACCTAAATCATATCCCTGATGAATATACAGTAGAGGTGACAAATAGATTTAAGGAATTAGATCTGATAGACAGAGTGCCTGAAGAACTATGGATGGAGGTTCGCTACATTGTACAAGAGGTGGCAACTAAAACCGTCCCAAAGACACCCAACTGAATGCAGAATTCCAGAGAATAGCTAGAAGAGATAAGCTCTGGCCTCTTGGCAGAGCGGCAGAGGCAGAGGCTGGGAGAGAGCGCTGAGTGACCAGGGGACTGGCGAAGGCAAGGTAGGAGCTGGGCAGCAGAGCAAAGGGCCAGGAACAGCGGAGAGGAAGGGGGCGGGGCCAGAGGGGCCAGGAGGGAGCAGAGGGGTGGGGCGTCATCCCTTGTCTGCGTCCCTTGGCTGCGGCCCAGGCTGTCCGGAGACTCCCTTCCCTGAGACACAGGGGTTTGATTGTTTGTTCGGTTTGTGCTGTGCTGTGCTTTGTTTTTCTTCCAATTTAAATTTATTTTATCCTTGTGTGTGTGTGTGTGTGTGCGAGTGGGTTTTCGTCTGGGAGAACTGGGCGAGTGAGAGGAACTGCAGGACTAACAAGGCAGGGGACCAAGGTAAGGTCTCGGAAGGGATACCGATGGCAGACCAGGAGATGGCCTTGGCAGGAGTCATGGCTGTTGCTGTCCGCTGTGACAGCTGCGACATGTTTGCCCTTCTCCCCCAGGAGAGGCAGGGATACACTTGCCCTCGGTGCAAAATGGTGACCCTGCTAGAAGAGGGGGTGAGGTGCCTGAGGGTTGAGAGAGCTCTCCAGGCCCCCCTGGAGCAGCCCCCCTCTGGACAGAGGGTTGAGGGAGAGGCCATGGGAGGAGCAGCTGCGGAGACATGGAGGTATATCACCCACAGGAGGAGGAGGCCAGCACGGCCTCCTCCTTCTCCTGGCACCAATCTGGAGCTGGGAAACAGGTTCTCTCCACTTGGGGAGGCTGGGGCTGATGAGGCCTCGGGGGACCAGCAGGACCCCCAGCCTGATACGTCAGGCGGCAAGGGGGTCGCTGCAGAAGAGGCGAGGGCCAGGGCACAGCCACCCACCAGCACCGGAAAGGTACGGCGGTGGGTGATTGTTGTTGGGGACTCCCTGCTGAGGGGCACTGAGCTGGCGGTGTGTCGCTCCAACCTGGAGACAAGGGAGGTTTGCTGCCTGCCAGGCGCACGCATCTGGCATGTGATGGTCAGAGTGGAGCGTCTTGTTCGCTCCGGGGGTCACCAGCTGCTCCTGGTGATCCATGTGGGCACAAATGATGTGGCCAGGCAGGGTGTGGTTGGGACCTCCAGGGACTTTGAGGCCTTGGGGAAGAAACTCAAGGAGCTGAAGGCCCAAGTGGCCTTCTCGTCAATCTTACCTGTCCGGGGATTTGGGCCAGGAAGGGACAGGAGGGCTTCCAAGGTGAACGACTGGCTTAGGGTGTGGTGCCAGAAGGAACGCTTCGGGTTCCTCGACCACGGCACTCGTTTTCTTGCCAATGGACTTCTGGCAAGGGACGGGTTACACCTCACGAGGATGGGGAAAAGGTTCTTTGGAAATGCTCTAGTGAGCTTCATCCGTAAGACTTTAAACTGAGCCGGGGGGGGGGGTTTCAGGCCCCCCAGTAACATGTCTGCACTGGACAAGTGTGGGGGGAGGATCAGGGCTCTGGGAGCAGGGTTTTAGAGATACTGCAGGGACTGACAGGACTCCTACAGAGAGGGGCCAGGTATTAGGGAGGATGGGAGGAAGGAGGAGGCTGGGAACTCCAAGGAAAGGAAGCGGTGGGAAGGAGTTGAGGTGCATGTACACCAATGCTAGGAGCATGGGTAATAAGCAGGAAGAGCTTGAAGCTCTCCTGGGAATAGGAGGGTATGATCTGAAGGGAATCACAGAAACTTGGTGGGATGAAAGGCAAGTCTGGAATGTGAACATACAAGGGTATCACCTTTTTAGAAAGGACAGGAAGGGAAAGAGAGGTGGGGGCGTGGCTTTATATGCCAGGGAAGGGATAGGATGCAATGAGACAGAATGCAGCACAGATGGGGATTCGGTAGAAGCAGTCTGGGTGAAACTTAGGGGTTTTGACAGGGAATGAGACCTGACAGTGGGGGTATGTTATCACCCTCCACGTCAACTTGAGACCCTGGATGATGTCCTGACAGGTCAGATTCTAAGGATATCTCGGGGGAGAGACACAGTAATTATGGGAGATTTCAATCTCCCAGATATTACTTGGGAGACTCACTCAGCAGTGACAGCCAGGTCACGTCACTTCCTAGAAGCTACTGAGGGAGCGTTTTTCACACAGAGGGTCCGAGAGGCGACGAGGGGGGGAAACATCCTTGACTTGGTCTTGACCAATAGGGAGGAGCTGATAGATGAAGTACAGATTAGGGGAGCTTTGGATGCAAGTGATCACTCCATCCTTTGCTTTGAGATCAGGGGACTGCGGAAGGGCAGCAGGTTGAGCACTAGAAGCTGGGACTTCAAGAGGGCCAACTTTGGCCAACTGAAGGCCAGACAGGGGAAAGTCTCCTGGGATAGGTTACTAGAAGGTAAGCGAATTGAGGAGGGGTGGATAGCACTCAAAAGGGAGGTTTTGGAGGCGTAAGCCTTGACGATACCTCTAGTCAGTAAGGTGGGGAGGCGGAGGAGAGTGCCGCCATGGATGCAAAAGGAGGTGGTTAGAGGGATTAGATGAAAGAGGAACCACCCTAGGAAATGGGTACTGGGGGAAATAGACAAAAGGATATACTGGGAGGAGGAGGCCCGTTGCAGAAGGATTCTTCGCAAGGCTAAGGCTGATTACAAGCTGAGACTTGCCAAGAATATCAAGAGCAATAAAAAGGGCTTCTTTCAGCATGTAAATAGGAAGAGGAAGGGGAGACAAGTGGTGGGACCACTAAATAAGGAGGAAGGAGATCCAGTGACTGATATGAGGAA
>NW_025336480.1:17607464-17770938 GCF_004798865.1 Varanus komodoensis
AGACAATGCAGTAAAAGTGCTACACTCAATATGCCAGCAAATTTGGATTACTCAACAGTGGCCACAGGATTGGACAAGGTCAATTTACATTTCGATCCCAAAGAAGGGCAATGCCAAAGAATGTTCAAAGTACCGCACCACTGCACTCATTTCACATGCTAGCAAAGTGATGCTCAAAATCCTACAAGCTAGGCTCCAGCAGTATGTGGACTGAGAACTACCAGAAGTACAGGCAGGATTTCGAAGAGGGAGAGGAACTGGAGATCAAATTGCCAACATACGCTGGATCATGGAGAAAGCTAGGGAGTTCCAGAAAAACATCTACTTCTGCTTCATTGACTATGCTAAAGCCTTTGATTGTGTGGATCACAACAAATTGTGGCAAGTTCTTAAAGAGATGGGAGTACCAGACCATCTTAGCTGTCTCTTGAGAAACCTATATGTGGGTCAAGAAGCAACAGTGAGAACTGGACATGGAACCACTGATTGGTTCAAAATTGAGAAAGGAGTTTGGCAAGGTTGTATACTGTCACCCTGCCTATTTAACCTCTATACAGAGCACATCATGAGAAAGGCAGGGCTAGATGAATCAACAGTTGGAATTAAGATTGCTGGGAGAAATATCAACAACCTCAGATATGCAGATGATACCACTCTAATGGCAGAAAGTGAAGAGGAACTAAAGAGCCTCTTGATGCGGGTGAAGGAGGAGAGTGCAAAAGTTGGCCTGAAACTCAAGATTAGGCAAACTAAGATCATGGCATCCGGTCCTCTCACTTCCTGGCAAATAGATGGGTAAGAAATGGAGGTAGTGACAGATTTTATTTTCCTGGGCTACAAGATCACCGTAGATGGGGACTGCAGCCAAGAAATTAAAAGACACTTGCACCTTGGGAGGAAAGCTATGGCAAATCTAGACAGCATACTGAAAAGCAGAGACATCAGCCTGCTGACAAAAGTTCGTATAGTCAAAGCTATGGTTTTCCCAGTTGCAATGTATGGCTGTGAAAGCTGGACCATAAGGAAGGCTGAGAGTCGAAGGATTGAGGCCTTTGAATTGTGGCTCTGGAGGAGACTCCTGCGAGTCCCTTGGACCACAAGGGGATCAAACCGGTCAGTCCTAGAGATCAACCCTGATTGCTCTTTAGAAGGCCAGATAGTGAAGATGAAACTCAAATACTTTGGCCACCTAATGAGAAGGAAGGAATCCCTGGAGAAGAGCCTAATGCTGGGAACAATAGATAGCAAAAGAAGAAGGGAACAGCAGAGGATGAGGTGGCTGGATGCAGTCACTGAGGCAGTTGGTGTGAGCTTAAGTGGGCTCTGGGGGATGGTGGAAGACAGGAAGGCCTGGAGAAATGTTGTCCATGGGGTCACGATGGGTCGGACACGACTTCGCGGCTAACAACAACAACAATAATGGGACTCAGAGGCTTATGTGCATCCAACACACACCGGATGCACAAGGCATGTTGGCAGCTACCTCATGCCCTGCTTTTCATCCAGACAGCTGTTTTCAGCTATCTAGATGAAGTGCCCCAAAGTAGGAGAGGAGGAGGCTGAGCTGGTGCTTGGATATGCTGGAAACGGCCAGCCCCAGACGCCTCCATTCCATGCACCCAACCCCCCATCATGCTTTCTGTCTGGCCCTGGACAGGCAGCCAGCATTGTATTTTCCACGCCATGAATGTGTGGGACGGGGCTCCGTGTTGAGAACCAGCTCCAAAGTGACAGGACCTCAGAGCTGGCGCTCCAGATATCCCTGTGACTAGCTATGTGTAAGGAATCTGGTGTAGGACTGGGAATTCATCAGGTTTTCCTGGCTCAGCTCCCGCCTCTGGCCCGCACTCTCTCCGCCCAAAGCCTGCCTCAGTCATGCCCATTCACGTGGGCATCCAGAAGAAGGGAGCCCAAGAGAGTCTGGCTTGCACACACACCACCCCTGCACCTGCTGTAAGTGGAGATCAGCTTCTGCAAATGTGACTTGCAGCATTTCTATATTTTGCGCAAGGAAGCTGCTGGTCTTCCCAAGCATTTGTGGACTTGATCTTGTTTCAGCTGACTTCCTGGCTGGGGCCAAGCATGGGAAAGAAGTCCAGCAAGCGATGGAAGCTTTACATCCCTACCTATAATCCCCCCAAGGTTTTAGAATGGAGATATAGAAAACAGTAAGAAACTTTAATGTGCAAGCAGTGTAATTTTAAAGATTAGATGTGTGCCTTGTACCTTAGACTGCTTTCACCATTGCCTGTTGCAACATTTAATGTCTCATTTTAATTTTCCCCTCATGGTCTTTTTGAACTATATACTATAGAAAATGAGAAAGGAAATTTAGACAGAAAACAGTATGATATGGCTAGTTTGTGGAAAGCTCAATGTCTCTTATCTTTGTACAGGTATGTTCAGAAACTATGAGAAAACAATTACTAAAAGGTGTTGATTTCCTGTAACAAAGCTCAGAAGTGAAACCCTAATGAGGGAAACCAGCTGTGTATATAGTTTACTTTTAATATGTCCTGGGACAGACAGCAGGAGAACATCTCTGTGCAGCCTACCCCCACAAAATGCATGCAGCATTGCCAAGGCATAAAGTATAAACATACCTAAGATCAGTCTCAGTGATTGTGTCTCCCAGGCCACCTACATACAGGGTTGTAATAGTCTTGTCATCAGGCGGGTCAAGACGAGGCATTGTGGAAGCTCGTTTGAGAAGTTTGTCAGCCACAGGATCATTAATACCATAGTAACGATCTTTAATGTTCTGATCAGCAAGAGGATCATCTGGATCTGTAGGTTTCTCATGTCTAAGGGGCCAAAAGAAATACTCTGTAACATGTGTCATTAGAAAGAATACCTTATCTGTTTTTTTAGACTAAAGGGCTTCTGATGATGATGTAAAGACAGTATGACATATCAAACAGTTAATGTATTTTTAGATTATTGCTGCAGAGAGAATTTGCAAGTATCTGAGATGAAATCTTCAGAAGTCTCTCTCGGGATCATTGTTCTTGGTAAATATTTGTTCAGGAATTATACCCATACTAGTATCTGCACCTTCTTTTAATTAATCTACATTATTTTCATCTTACTGTGGCTAAACACCTGCTTCCTTGAGACACCTGAACTACATCATCAGATTCACCTCTTCAGCACAATTATACCTGTAGGGACACTCTTCTCCTCTTTTGCACTCTCCTTTCACCCAGAACGAACAGATATGGGGGCGATTACGTTTGTAGTACGGGGTTGTCCGAGCGAGTTTGAGCAACATATCACTGGTGGATGTTGCCTTCCCTAGAGCACCCACAGGCCGAGTGCCATCAGAGTTCATGATCTGATGAAAGAAATAAGCAAGTAGACTCAGAGAAACTGAGCAGAAGAGTCACATCTCAATTATCTTTCTAATTTAATTTATGGTATGAATTAAGCAAGAAAGAATTTCTTCAGGTACCTCTCTTTCCATATTTTGGGTGTAATATTCTTTATTAACATCTGACTTCGGCATATCATCTTTAAGTGAGAGTCCGGCATCTCGAACTTGAATAGGCAAACCTAATATTTAATGGGGAGAATCCACAAATTTAGTCTAAAGGCAAAAGAACTAAACAGTTATTGCCACAAGTGCGGCTAAATGTAGCTAAGCAAGTAAAGACACAGTTTTTGATCTTGTAAACACTGCATCAAAGGAAGGAAGTACACTAAAAAAATTCCAACTCTTATTAAGATGTGCAAACTTTTTAACCTTGGCAATTTTCTACCTTCACTGTGACCTGCTATAGCTGGGGTAGCAACTGCCAGCTCTCCAAAGGATTTGGCCTACAACTCTCATCATTCCTTACCACTGACTTTGATGGCTAGGGCAAATGGGAGATGTAACACAGAACATCCAGAGCATTTTATTTATCAAATTAATCATGTGTGCCACCCGTCACCCTATTAAGGATTAGTTTTCTCCTTTGTAACACCAAGATTTTACTTTGTTTACCTTATTTATACTCTTGGATGCTTACATGCCCCCCAATTTGCAACATGCCTCATGTCACACAAATCCTTGCTACTCTAAAGGGACACTGCAACTCCCAACAATTTGAAAATCGTTACAATTTAGTAAGTACAAGCTGAGTCATGAGACTTTATATACGGAGTAGCCTTTGGATCTTATTTGTAGCCTCAAATGGAACTTATCTGCAGAAACACTACCTTTCTAGGAGCCAGAAACAACAAAAGAACTTGAGGCAGAGGGAGCCTGCTGTACAGCATCTTTTCCAGTTGGGAGGGATTGGTTGGAGTGGAGTTTAGGGAAATCAGATCTGAGAAAGCTACTGAGAGCTTATTAGTAGGGAAGTCTCTCTTATTAGGAATGGTAACCAAGGATATAATTTCAGCCCATTTAAGCAATCTGAGCCATTACATTATTTATTATGTAATTATGAAAGCCACCTTGTACTCCTTTAAGGGAAAAAGATGAGACATAAATACAATAAATATTATTTCAAAAATAAACTCTATTTCCTTGTGTATATAATTCCACAATTAGCATCTTAGCTTTTTCATATTGTTACTAGTGATTGTGTCCATCCATATATAATATACAGAGGATTGCTTTTGGTGGCAGAGTTTTGCAGTTAATTTTTTAAAAAATAGCTGAGACAAGCTTGCAGCAGGGAATTTCAAGACCCAAAGCTTAAAGTTTGCACAACGCAAGTACAGGTGGGAAACTGTCATGTTTTTCTACCTCTGGGGATACAGATGGGACATCACAGTTGCTGGTAAGGTTGGGATAACTAAGGCTGCGTCCACTACATGGGGCAACAATGGTAATTTTGTATCTGGCAGTTATAGCAGAAGGAGAACTACTTGCCATATTCCAGGTCAAGAAGGCAGGTCTGACACACATTCTTCAGTTTGCTACATGTTTGACACACTTCTGTCTTCTTAAAGCGCATCCGTACACCCGGGCACCAGCGAAACACTGTGAATGGCCTGGCACAAATCTGAGACAAAGACTACAATGATATGTACCAGTCTAATTTAAGCAAATAAGATGCATGTGTTACACACATAACTAACATTTCTTCTAAATACTTTTCAGACAGCATCACTACACACATTCAAAACAAAAGACAAGCAATTCTGGGAAAGCCCAGTAAGGAGTTGATTACAATGCATTAATTATTTTTAAGACAATGGCATTTACAATATCCACTGGGGAAATGAATGTGAACTAACCTATGCAACCCTGCCTGTACAAAGTCCATAATATTAATGAGAAAAATATTTTACTTTCCAAAAAGAATTGAGCATAAGACACTCTTATTCAATAATTACTGAATATTTATATTATTCAATAATGATTTTGTTGCATTAACCTAGCATCGCTGTCATAAAAACATTCCATTGTTTTTGCTGAGGGAACTAAACTATATGAGTAAGATTTAACATTTATCCTTTGGGGCTAGGACACCCAATTCTCAGGAGATGTATTTATTCTTCTTTTAGATTGGTGTGGGCAACACATGGCACTCCAAATGTCAGCCTACAATTCTCATCATTCCTCACTGCTGGTTATGCTGGCTAGAGACGTTTTAGATACTATTACCCTTTCAAACATTGCTACCTCTAAAATTATCTCCTTTCAGTGACAAACATACCTTACATTCCTTTCCATATTTCTCTTTGGTCTGGAATATAGGAAAAAAGCATGTTACAAAAAGTACTTGTCTTCAAGACAATAAGCTTTTTAAAAATCAAGATTCCTTCATTAAATCCCACAACTCCACCTCTGCAGTACATGTTAACCAATTTTAATATGAACACCATCAATTAACATTGTCCTAAGGAACAGAAGGCAATTTGCTTTCCTTTCCTATCACAATGACATGAAAATAAGAACATGCAAGGTTCCCTAAATAGATCTAGAGAAATATCACTTAAATAGCTCAGATTTCCATGGAGACTGAAGAGCACAGCTATACAGCAAAGAACAATTTATTTTATAGATTTCCAATTCCTTCCAAGTTTCCCACTCATTCAAATGGAAGAGGCAGCTTCTCAAAGGAGACTGCACATGGCACGGCTCCCTCCATCAGTTATCATGGGCAAGCCCACTCACATAGGAACTGAGCTTGTGCATCAAAGCTTTGGCTCAAGGCATGTGAAGAATACAGTAAAGATCATTCTTACTGTGACCATGAAAACATAGATGAGCCGCAGCAATACATTCATTTCTGTGTGGTCTTTAACCACTTACCTGGTTGCCACTAGCAGCCAGGAATTCCTTGCCAGAGAGTGAGTGGAATTCCCTCCAGGTAAGTGATTGGGGCTGCTGGCAAACAAGGCCAGAGTACCTGTTTTGCCAACCTGATTGGCTTCTATACTAGCCATAGAATAATCCAAACCATAGAGGCAAAAAAGGCTGGCGGCTCTGGCAAAAATACAGAAGTCAAACAGAAAAGGATATGGAAAATATACAAACCAGTTGGGCTGATGAAGAAGGGACAGCGCATACTACTTTGCCATCCCCAAGCCCAGAGAGCTGAAAAAGTGGAGAATTTGTCCCTGCTTCAACAGCCCAATCAACTTCTGTACAAATATTGACCAAGCTGCTTTGTCTACCAATTCTTCATCAAAAGAAGATGATAAATGTGGCTGCATCTGGCTCGGATGGTGCTTCCAGGCAGTGCAGCACAATGGTAAATACTTAAAATAGGCAAAGATAGAGAAAAGGATCTCTTTCCTACATCACTGACTTGTAACTGGTGGAGAAAAAGAACAGAGTAATTAGAGCAGCAGAGGAAAAAGAGATAAAGTACTGTGTAGGGGGTTACCCCTCCTTTTTACTAGTCTGCTTAATATTCATACATGTAGCCCTTCATATAAAAAAAGCACTCAAATCATTTTTTTCAAGCTAGTAACTCTGTGGGGTTTAGTGACAAGACTGGTTTGCTTGGAAACTGAACCAATTTCAGCCGGATTCAAGGTTAATTATACATTGGCGTCCCTGAAAAACGAATAGCCAAGATGCTTACTAAAATGTTCACCTCACAATAGGGAATCTTTTATATAAACTCCTGCCAAAAATACTAGACTATATTGCTTAGATGTATACACTGATTAAGCAATCAATTCTAAATATATTTTTTATAAGCAAACCTCACTACTTGTAGAACACATGCTTTACAGTTGTTAAGGGGACTTAATATTTGCAGGTTAGTATTCTGTATTTATTTTAGCAAACTTGTACTACATCTCAATAAAAACATACCATTCGGATATAAGGATTTTCTCCAAGACATGTCTGACACAAAATAGGGAAATCCTAAACAAAAGAAAATGAATATTTTTCAAGAGTATAATAATACCACATTCCACCAGAACCTGAATTATAATCTTCATAGCTTATGTCAGTAAAACACTGTTGTAATGAGCACCAACTCATCTCAAGCAAATTGTTTAGTGTACCTGATGAATGGAAACGGGATTCAAGTATTTTTTTACATTTTTGGCTCACCAAAATGAAGGTGCACTGAACACACAGAGTCATTCCATAGTGGAGGTAGAGGAAGTGCAAGCTTTAAAAAATGTCCAAATATATGTAGAAAACCTTGCTATTCTAAAAACCAGAAAATTTATACACTGGCTTTTGGGCAATCATGGAGAACTTACAGTGCACATGGCAGTGTGATGCTTGTTAAGAGTACCAACATCTTCTACAACAGCCCAGCTGTCACAATAGCAAAAAGAGTGCTAAAGGCCAAATCCCTATTTTTCCCCAAGTCTCCTGTTTTCTTCAGTCAGTAAGAGAGAAAGCACACTCTGACATCCAAAGGCTGCAATATGTTCTCATATATTAAGTGTACAGCTTTCAAATAAGAATAAGCCAGCAATGCAACACATCTTCCTAACTACAGCTTGCCAAATTAAGAAAGCCACATCTAGAACGAGCTGTGTAACGTTGCGTGCGGCGTCCGCTGGGTTAAATTACCCTTTCCAAGACCTTAATTTAAAAAGATAAGGGCGGAGAGAGACTAGAGCAACGCGCAGTTTATTACGCGAGATGAACAGAGAAAGCCAGAAAACGCAACATCTTTACGCCCCCTTTATGGAGGCCATCGCTCTGGCCTCTGTCCACTTTCCGACACCCCCAGCTCCTGCCCTGCGACTTCCTCGGCTCGACAGGGAACAGAAACCCGCGCAGCCGCGGAGCAACCACACGGCAACGGACTTCGTTTCCCGCGAGGGGACAAAGACGGGAAAGCTCCCCGGAGCCGCCTGCCACAACGAACAAACGAGCCGGCTGCCCGGGGAGGCATATTCTTACCGCATCCTCCCAGTTCTGCCGATTGTACGTGTTGGATCCCAAAGACGTCGCCATCTTGGTCTTCCGAAAAGCGGGGCCCGGAAGTAGACTTGTACGTACACCGGAAGGATCGGTCGAGCGTTGGCCGTAGAACTAGAGCAGTAGAGGATCACGCCCGCCTCCTGCCTTGATGTTCGGAAGTTCCGCTTTCACCCGGTCGAGGGGTCCACATTTGGTCGTGCGCCGGCGTGAGCCGGGAATGCCAAAACGCCTGCTAAGGTGTGTTTTTCCGCAGAGCGTGACAGATTGTGACTGGGCAGCGGGCGGAGGCAGTACCAGCAGTTTCCAGCACTACTGAATAAAGTCCATCCTTACGGCCGCTGCCGCCATTGAATTAATTAGATCAGCCTTACTCCAACCTGCTGTCCTCCAGGGCGGAGAGGGTTCCAGGTCGGGGAAGGCCGTATCAGGGATTCGTGAGGACATCATTTAGTGAAAGATTATTTTAAAACTGCAAAATAGGAATAACTGGAGAGTGTCCAGGCTGCAACTCCATAACGCGTTTTTCTGGGAGTAAGTTTCATGAAATACAGCGGACATGCTTTGTGCATAAATGTTTGGAGATTGCACTGTAAAGCTGTAATTCTGTAGACACTTTCTTGGGAACATTTCCTATGGAACGCAAATATACTTTTGAGTAAAGGGACAATCGATGCACGTTGAGACAGGAAATAAGGCATACAATTCGCTGCAGTTCCCAGCCATCAATTGGGCTTTAGGCACTTTGCCTCTGTCTAAACATGGATAGGAGTTTGCTCTTATTTTTATTATAAGAAGACCATAATAAGCACACAAGGCTATGTAGTTAATCCTAAACAAAGAGTTGCTGGTCTTTTTTACTGATTAATCACGCATCGGATTGTGCCTTTGTTACGATATAATCAGGTTTTCAGAACCATGTAGCTTGCTTACAGAGCAATGGTACGCATTGTGACTTAGAAGCGGGTAGCCTCGTGTTCAACGAGTCTCATGGGTTAGTATGTGTAAGGCGGCAACCTTCAGGTATATCTCACCTCCGCCTTTTGTAGCAACCTCGAGGCGGCTTACAAAAAAGCGAACCTCAAGAATGCAAGCCAACGGGGGTCGACAGTAAGCCGCACGGGCTTGGTTTTCGCATCCTTCTCAGCGCGCTTCTCTGACTCGCCACGTCGCGAGCGAGTCGCGAGTTGCAAGATGAGAAAAGGCTCAGCTTGCTTGTTTTAAAGGACATTTTTCATTCAAAACACGACCCGGCGTAGAAGGAGCACGAATTCGGCTTCTGTTTGCCTCGAGCTTTTATTTCTGGGAAGAAAACAGAAAGGACGACTCCCTCGGTTTGCTATTTTTTTCTAAGGGCTGCTCTAAGGAGGAATGGCTTCAAACGTAACTCAGAAGCTGCCTCTAGAACGAGAGCCGCCCCAGGTTCAGGCGGCCTGCGTCCCCGGCCACGCCGCTCTTCCTCGTGTCTCTATGGCCCTGGGGTGGACCTGGTGTGTATAGCCAACCCTGAAGTCACACCTCTGTGGTTCTCTTCCCCACGTGGGTTGCCTCGGGGGCCGATGGCGTTCCATTCGTTTTCTTAGCGCGCCGACGAGGCGCTTCCCTGCGGAAGTCCCAGGGTCGTGGCTCTTGTTCTTCTCGAGAGTGGATAGTGTATCGTCGTCCAGAAGGTGTTGGACTGCAGATCCCCTTGGTGCTCGCCAGCACAGCCAATGGTAAGCGACGAAGACAGTTCAGCAACTCTATGGCAGCCTCTCTCCGGTTGATAGCCTTCAAATGGTTTGGAGTATGGCCAATGATCAGAAATGTTGGGAAGTGCAGTCCAAAGCATCTGGAGGGTACAGGTTGGGAAAGGCTGCTTTCCGGAGTGAGTAGGAAGCTGTGGTCTTTTTTCGTCCAATTAGAAATCACTGCATTTAGTTTTCCTGCTTCTGGAATTTTTTTGTGATAATGGAAGGTTTGGACGTCTCCATTTTGAACTTCAGCTCTATAGGCTTGGGGTGCCTCTCACCACTTCCAAGTTTGCCCCTTAGTGCCACATGGCTGGATCTGGGCAGCAATTTTACGCTTGTAAATACATAATATTGTGGCTCCTTCTGTTCGGAGCATGTTTTCCCTGTTCTAAACTGTCCATACCATATGCCTGTGAAAGATCAGAGAAAAGGAACAAGCAGCAATGCATCCACACTTTCCATGTTTTTCCTCAAGGATCACCTTAGATAATTTTGCATATCCACCTATGCCTCCGCAAGCTGCCTGTACTGATTACTGGGTCTAGCCTGCACAGCTTGCTTTTGCAGGACAATTTTGCTTACACCAATGTGTTTTGTTTGGGGTTTCTGTTTTTGGGGTTGTGTGTGTGTTTTTTTTTTTTTTGGTTCAACCTTACAAGGCTATGTGCACTTGTCCCATTAAACACTCTTGAGCTCTGCTAAGTGATATTGAAATGAGTCTTCATCCTGCCAGATGCCTTCATTTCAAGCTTAGCAGGGTGTAGCATTAGACCATGAAGCCATATTTGGCTTAATCAAAACTTAAGCAAACTCAAGTGGTCTAGTTCCAAACCCTGTTTTAAACCCCTTGCTGATCAATTGCTTTAAAAATACATACAATTTTATCTCTCAGATTTAACCGATATAAACACATACTTATCCAACAGTGCTGAAGGATCAAATTGCTTCCAGACTTTTTCCAATGCCAAACTTCTCCAGCGTCTGTTATAAACCCTTATTTATGGGCACAACAGACATTTGAAATTGCTTCATTATTGAATCTACCCAGTCTCACAAATCATAACATTATACTGCAAAAATAACAGTTCACAGATGTTTAAGATCATAGTGACATTCATTTGCCTTCATTTCACCTTAAACACTGGTACTAGAGTTGGACAAAAATACACAATGAAGATATAGGTTTGCATCTTTATTTCAAGTTTCTTACATTAAGTTAAATGATAAGGCAAAAACAGTCATTAATATTGATAAAGGCAGAGTGTTTCCAGTGTCCTCTACTGAGGAGCCAGTGAGATGTTTCTGCAGAAGTGTGTGGAATACATCTTAACAGTTATTCCTATACTCTAAAATGTTAAAAGAAAAAAAAAAGCCTCCAAAGTATATCCAGCTTTCCTATACACTTTACAAGAAGCTTAAGTGTACACCACACCAGCACAGCAACGTCTCAACTCTATTAAGTGAACTTCCAAAAGGTTTGGCTAAGAATTAGCTTAGAAGTTAAATCTGGGGTTAGAGTTGGAGTTCTTTATAAACTGAGAGTAGCAGACACTAAACACTACACATCTAAGAAAAAACACAGGCTAGACTTATATTCATGCTTTACATTGTGTATAGTCTTCCCAAGCCTGTGAACACCGAGCTCCTTTTGTTTTTTACACCCATTGCACAAACTGGAAAATAAAGTGCAACCTTCATCCATATGCTGCCAAAGAAATGGTGACTATTCAATATACCTTCAGACAACTTACATCTACAAGGAAAACATTTTCTCCAGCCATCTTCAGTGCATCTCCCTATTTAGTATATGTATTCAATATGCATTTATTTCTCTTGAGTTACAGAACAGGCAGTCATTTTGTACTATGTGCCTGTTACCAACAGTTTGCAATCATGTGATCTTCATATAACCCCATTACTCTCAAGTTATAGCTTACAACTCCCATTCAAAGAATACCTCCATCTCTTGCTTAGTCTGGGAACTGTAAGCAGAAGAAGCAGTTTGTCAGGTTTCATTGCTTTTTTCCTCAGTAATCTAGCAAATAAAGATCTGAGAAATTTTGTGTCAGAACATGTTTGTGTATAATATTAGTGGCACTGAAAAACTGTACTTAAGTCACTGCTTGAAGTTTAGAAGTAAGATCAGGGAATTACATAGTTTACAACAATTTATTCCATGTGTTATGGCAACCATTCTATTATGCCTGTGATGGTATGGAAATTCAGACTTAAGTACATTCAGTACAAAAATGCACAGTGGGTACTGGTAGCTCCTTTCTCAAGAGGTCTTCAATTTCAAGTGATCTTGCTCTTCAAAATCAAATCTCTTTGGTAGATAAGACATTTATTTAGGAATAATATAATAGAAACAGTAAGACCTGCCTCTTGTCGCGATCCCTAAGTGGCACCTCTGCATCAACTAAAGCAGCCTTTTGATTTATGGACTGCCCTATGTCATTCCATTCTAAATCAGCATTTTCAACATAAGAGTGGTAGAAATACTGAGCCCTTCAAAACTGCAGGATCCTAAGATGGCCTTTTTCTTAATCACCTTTCCCAAGTCAAGCTGTACAGAACATGAGACCATCCCACAAAATACCAACATTTCATACATGAGTCAAAGACCAATGAGTGCTGTCTGAAAATGATGATCTGTCCAAAGAAGCTGAAAGCAAGAGCATCTCATGCTGATACGGATGGCTACTTTACTAGAAGATGCTACTGCAGCCTTGTAGGTATTACTCTGAACAGAGTTTGCCACAAAGGGGAGAGATATTGGCACTATCAAGTGCTAGCTATGCTAAACAGATGCAAACAAAGCTAGTGAAGATTTTTACTAGCACAGACGGTGTGATAGCAAGGAATAATACAAGATGGCCAGGAATGTGCACACTGAGCCTTGTGCTGTAAAAAAGATCAAGCACGTGGCACAGTGGGAAGACCACCAATTCACACAGCGGATGTTGCGAGAGGCAAGTTGAGGAGCAAGTCACCCAGAAGCATGGCTCTTCTCTCACAGTCCCACCTCTTCACCTTCTGGCTGAAATTTGCAGTGTGTGTTCATCCCAAGGGGGACCTCCATGAAGCAGTGCCTTCAGCATTTCACCAGGATGCATTCTTCTACAATAGTGATACAGTGTAGTGCATGGCCGTTGCTTAGGATCCAGTTACACACCAGTTTCACGGAAGCAGAGGGCCCAGGCTGAGCTCCACATGGTGAGTGAGCCAGATGACACACTCACAACTCGGATCGCTTTCCTCTGTGGGCCGGATTGGAGCAGCAAGGTTCTTGAACTCATGTTTTAGCTTAAAACTTACAGTAACTTCCCCCTCCTCTTTCTGTGGAGTGACCTTGATGAATACCCCAACTTTGTTAGCTTTCCGGAAGGCTATGATGCTGAAAAGTCAGAAGAAAAATACTGAAGCAGGTTTTATTTAAGTGAATTTCTGCTGATCCCCCATTTTTTCTGCAACTCACCACACCATCTGCTAATTGCATACCCAGCACCCCTTTGAGAAGTTATGTCATATGAGACCAGAAAATTATGGATTTTAAGCAACCCTCATATAACCTAAAAAAGACCATGGTTTAACCATCATATAACCACCCAAGCTTGCCAGGTCCAGGTCCTGGACCCTTGCCAGGTCCACAACCCCAAGCAAGGGTTCAATATTCAGGATGGTGGCTTCATACACCCTGCACAAAGCACAGCCTCACTATGGGTTAAATAACTCTGGTACCCAGTCATGCCATGTGAATAGCACAAGACATGTGATTAGACAAGTATGTCCTTACACATTTAAATCAGCTTCCCAAGATAAGAGCACTTCCAGCTTTTCTCAATATAGCATTATTGTTTCAGAACACAAGAGCTCTGTGCTCTGTAAACGTCTGAAATTAAACACCTAAAAAACACAATATAGTTATTATCCACCTCTGAGGCTGAATCCTGATTGCATATTTGCCTTACCTGGATTTGGATATCTTTTATACAATTATTCTCATTTTAAAATGTACTTCATAAAACTACCACTTCAAGGAGTTCATTTCTCTTTAATGATTTCAAAAAGTCAAATTCTAGAATACCTTAGCTGGGCACTTGGTTGAGAGGTTTCAGCTACAAGTCTCAAATTTTTTAGAATTCCATATAATTCTTGGATTATACCCCCTCTTCCTAAGTCTCAAGAAAGATAATATTTCTCATAATTCCACAGGTCCTCTCTGTGAGTTACATCACTACAACTACCATTTATTGAGAACTAAATAATTTTATTTCTTGCTGAAGCCAGCTACCATGGCTAAACAGAATGGGGATGAGGCAGTCACACGAACAGTCCAATTCTATGAAATGTGTTTGCTAGAATTTGGGTGTAACTTCATGGGCATATCAAAATTTGAATATAGTTTCTTGTGAAAGCTCAGCCTTCCTGAATGAGATGAAAGGTTCACCTAAATCCATCATTATGCTTCCAGCATTAGCCAACAAGATGACTTTGGGAAGCCCAAAAACACACTATGAAGGCAATAGCTGCCCCTCTGGTTGTTGCTAGGCAACTGGGGGTCGGAGGCATACTGCCGCCAAAGCTGGTTTCCATATAGCTATCATTGCTGACAACTATTGACTGAGAGATCCCCCACTTGGTTGTCTAGTGTCTCTTTGGAAGGATCTAAACCAGTGACCATCACTACATCTTGCGGTAATGAATTCTGTAAAATGTGTTGTTTAAAATGTGAAATGTGTATGTTCTTTCATCCAATCTGAATCTACTGCCAATCCATTTCATAGTATGTATTCACTTCTACTATTATATTGGGGTGGGGAGTTGCCACTTTCTATTCTCTAGTTTTCCAGCAGAAGTATAGAGCAAAGGAAAACAAAGAGCTCAGCAACTTGGGTGACAAATTAGTACACAAGTCGACAAATACTGTGAACCGTCCCAAGACATCTGTGACGGGACGGTATACAAAAATCTAAAATAAGTAAGAGGGAGGGAGGGACATGCTTACACAAAAATCTTAAGTAGGGAGGGAGGGAAAGAAAGAAAGAGAGGGACAAGCTTACTCAGGGTCATCCTGAAAATCCTGCGGTTCTGCCAGCTCATCATATTCTGCTGCTGCATCTTTGCCAGCCAGGATTAGCTCTTTGGATGGAACCACCACCTGAAAAATGGTGTGGGGACAGGGTGTTTTGCAACAAGTATCCACTTGCAATTGCTCCATGTTGTCTATGGAACATACATGTTAACTGAATGAAAAAGGCAAAAGATTGCCAGTGACTAAAGTGCAGCACTGGCATGGACATTTCCAATGCAATAGAGTCAATGCACAAGGCAAGCTTCTTTCGTGTTATGATAGCCAGCTTTGTGTTACAGAGCCACAGATAAGCCTTTTCTGAAGCAACCACTTACTGCATTACATATAAACCACCCAAAGTCTCCAAGCAGAGCATTATACAAACACACAGCTGGTGTGTCTTCCAGCATGGTGCTGAAGTACACACCAGGATCTACATTAGTAAGAAAGGGCAATACCTTTGCTGTACTGTTGATGTCATCGGGATCTCCCTCCTCGCACTCTTTCAGTGTCACGTGGGTAAGGTGTTCCACTGGATTAGTCAGAGTTAGAAGAACTTGACTCTCCTATGAAAGAAACAGGTGCACGGAAGACAAGATTACTCAAGGAAGAAACACTTTGCTCTGATTTTGTTTCAAGAAACTCATCCATGCCAGGCCAATACCCCTAAAATGAATGCACATCTTATAACACATTTGTACACAGGTAAACCTCATTTCAGGAATAGCTATCCTTCCAATCTCACATTGCAAGAATGATTTCAATGATTTAACAGAGACTTTTCTCAAGACTCAAGCTATGTAATGAAGACAGACTTAGTTGAGATCTGTTCCATTTCCATCATAGCATAGTTTAAAAAGCTGGTGCCTAAACTGCAAAGTCTGGTTTACACTCAGTCAAACAAAATCAGGTTCAATAGCTTGATGTGCATATGGTTTACTACAGGGCTGAGTGGTGAGGCTGCTGTGCCTCAAGAGGTCCCATCATCACAGGAACAGGAGCGCTGTGCTGACAGGAGATGAAAGTGAGCAAGTGGCTCTTATATGTTTGCCTACATATTTGGAAACCTAAACCACAGCTTGGGTTCTAAAATAAGGCTGCAACTTGATTTGAAGACATTTAAATCAATCATAATAAGTCTGCATATGGGTAGAAATATTTCTTAACCAAACAACATTCCTTCTTTCCATCTTTTAATAAATAAATATATTGTAAGCCATCCTGAGACATTCTGTAGGGGATGGGATAGAAAAGCTTTTAATTAAGCAAGCAAGCAAGCAAGCATTTTAGAAAAGGATGAAAATCACCTTTTTAGTCAAAACATTTTTTCATTTGATTTGTCTAATTAAACATGACAGCCCTTGCTTTATACTATGCTTTGTGCACACAAACTGGTTATTTTGCTATTCTAACTTAACAACGTTAATGAGAAACCTATATGCGGGTCAAGAAGCAACAGTGAGAGCAACCAAGAAATTAAAAGACGCTTGCTCCTTGGTAGGAGAGCTATGGCAAATCTAGACAGCATACTAAAAAGCAGAGACCTCACCCTGCCAACAAAAGTGCGTATAGTCAAGGCTATGGTTTTCCCAGTTGCAATGTATGGCTGTGAAAGGAAGGCTGAGCACCGAAGGATTGAGGCCTTTGAATTGTGGTGCTGGACAAGACTCCTGCGCGTCCCTTGGACTGCAAGGCGATCAAACCAGTCAGTCCTAGAGATCAGCCCTGACTGCTCTTTAGAAGGCCAGATACTGAAGATGAAACTCAAATACTTTGGCCACCTAATGAGAAGGAAGGACTCACTGGAGAAGAGCCCAATCCTGGGAACAATAGATGGCAAAAGAAGAAGGGGACTGAGGTGGCTGGATGGAGTCACTGAGTCGTCGTGAACTTAAGTGGACTTAAGTGGACTCCAGAGGATGGTGGAGGACAGGAAGGCCTGGAGGAATGTTGTCCATGGGGTCACGATGGGTCGGACACGACTTTGCAACTAACAACAACTTAACAAAAATTAGGAAAATTAATGTTGGGCCCGAAAAGCTATGCCACACAATTAAAAATAAACAAAAGTGTTTAATATCCACTCAAAAGCAGCTTTTCAAGCTCTCAAATTCTACCTCTCCAGAAAAACCTACCAAAATAAAAAGGAACTCACCTTCATGTAGCGCAGATTGGGAATAGACATGATTCTCACTTCTGGGATGTAGTTGCTACAAATAAATATGCAAAAAATAAATGGCAAACCAAGCACAAGCCTATTATTGCCCTTAACCTACCAACAGCAATTTTACTTTTTATTTATTTTTTAAGATATCTGTCTCATATTTCAACCTAAAGGGTATTTCTTAAGATGGAAATGTTTTGTTTTTTTAAAAAAACCAGCCAACGGACATGACTTTTAAGAAAAAGAGTAGTATGTGAAATTGGGCTGAGGGCCTTACATGGTCCTCAATTGGCAGGTTCTGCACCCCAGTTACAGGAGCTCTAGGACTTTACTGAAATGAGAAAAGTGGAAAAACGCATTCTTTGAAAGATCAGGCAGGTAAATATGAAAGTATACCATCCATTTCTGAAAGAAATGCACTGTAGTGTGTATAATATTAAATCAAAAAATACTAACCCCACTGGGTTGCTTAATATGGTATTTCTAAGCTGGTGTTTAAGGCCTAAGTAGGCCTCCACAGATGCACTAGTATACCCTTATTCATAGCACACAAGCATGTCAGGGGCAGGTTAGAGCATAACTTTTCTGACATGCTATTTACAGGAATTTCTATTTCACGAGTCCTCACCTATAGTCTAAAGTGAGAGAGCCCAAGCACAGGGTTACCATTACAGTGAGAATCAGGGAAGAAGGCCTAAATCTTAACGATTGTCTTGCCCTCACCCACTTCCAAAATACTTACACAGCTACCAACTGGATTTTGAATTTGATAGAAGTCGGATTGAACTCTGGTTTACTCAAATTGTGTTCACATTTCTAGAAAGGGAAAAGGTTAGAAAAACAAAATTATGTGTAACAAGCTTACGTCCCTAAAATCCAGTGAGATTTGCAAAATCAGTGTCATTCAATGAGGAGGCTTGGCAGGAGGCTTAGGACAAACAAAAGGCACTACTGTACACAGTGCATAATTTAATATAGGGAATACTTATTTATACATGGATTTATAGGCCACCTATAATTGTCAAGACCTTCCTTGGTGGCTTACAATACATAAAACATATTAAAGTAAAACACATTAAAACCAATTATACTCATAATGATGCCTCACAATGCATCCATGCCTCCAGCCATGCAAAAGACAACTATCCACTACTTCTGTAGATCAAATCTTTTGGGCTGTGCGCTAACTCATATATACTAATTTTGGGAACAATTTCTAGCAGACCTGGATTCCAGTCGTGGAAAAGTTTTGGAGTGAATGGTATGGAAGCACCTAACGCTGCAAGAGAATGTCAATGGAAACCTGACCTATGCTGGATGGGGGCCACTGGGAGCCTGTTGCAACCTTATAGCTCTCTGAAAGCAGCGCTACAGTGCAGACATAAAATGACTTTCCAGAGCAGCCTACATACCCGGCAGCGTAGTGAACGTTTGATCAAAAGGTGCTTATGACGTGGGTAAAGCTGAGAAGCACAGATGGGCTGGAAATCTGGCTGCAAGAGGCGTTGCCGCAGGGTTGTCACTGTTCACAGAATGCAAAGTTAAAAAAAATAAAATTCTTAGTCAACAGTTTTGAGCAACAAGGGAAAGCAGACACCACCTGAATCCATCAGCTGGGACAAAGAAAGCATCTTACCTTCTGTTAGATTGATTGGTCTTGTGTAATAATCCTCAGGCAGAGGCTCCACTTCCTCCACAGCCTGAGCAGGTTCAATTTTTATCTCTTTCTGGTCCTCTCCCTCTTTCAGCCTGAAGTAAAATGTAAAAAAAAGACTGCTTAGTGTAAGAAGAAACATTAAAACATTAAAACTTTGACAATAATATGTTACTGGCCCAACAGAAGAAGCAAACATTTGTAAATTAACCATTAAAACCACCTTAGAATAGCTAGACAAGTCACACAAAGCAAGAGATTAAGCATCATATATTAATTGCTCAGCAGAGGTAACCTGTTTAACTTAATAGTTCTGAATGTTGAAAAATTCATGTAATGTTTCCTCCTTTGGGAAACTAAAAAACAGATTTGCAGGTCAATATACAAGTTACCAACTTTTCACTAGCCTTACTTTTACTAGTTTTACGCTCTGTTACAATTGTGATGCTAAAGAATCAAGAAAAAAGAAATGAGAGTAAGAAAAGAACTGGGGTGTATCCAATGCTGTCCTTTAATTCACAGAAAGCAATTTGATCCAGGGGAAGCTACAAGGAAAGGAAAGGAAAGGAAAGGAAAGGATTTTGCAAATCCCACCTCTTTGCTAAGCTTGTGCAGACATCTCCACAACTCTTCCGGAAGGCCCCCCCCCAACATATTGGAAGAGAAGGGTTGAGTCAGCAAAAATCACTTCCCTACTCTTCTGTTCTCAGAAGCCCCACCTGGATCAAAGAGCTTTTCATGAGCCAAAGTACACTGCTGGCAAAAGAGTCCTTCTTTTTCTTCCCCAAAAGGTCAGAAAATTTTGCCTGAGATGCAGGCTGTTGCTACTCGTGATTACTTGGACACTAAGGCCAAACCACATATTGCACACAAATCACTATAAAAGTAACCTGACTGCCCCCTTTTCAGGTTTTAAGCAGTGATGTGGGGCAGAAAATCTCCAAAATGGAACATTTTCTGATCCTGTACTTTTCAGTGGAAAATTTTCCACACTGTATATGTCTGCTTTTATCCATAGTTGGCTGGTCTGCTGTACTCCAGTCAATCATGTTAGATGGGATAAATATCGTATAAGAACATTAAGTTATATTTATTCTTCTAGGACAAGCATTGAAAAATCTTCAGTTGTCCAGGAGGCCCTTCCTGTGCACTGTGGCTCCTTGTTGTGTCTGAACCAGTCCTATGATGTATTTGCCCTCTATTGCTAACATGCTCCATTAAAAACCTAAGGAAAACTGAAAGTGAAATTAAGACTGTGGTTACTGTTTGTTTCCCTTAAGAACAGAAGCAGAGCAATGCTGGATCAGACCTACATTCCAGTCACAAAGTGGCCAATCAGCTGCTCATGAGGTCTGAGCAGGTAAATGCAACAGCAACACCCAGCCCAGTTTGCCCATCCTGTGCCCCCAGACATATTTCGCCAAACAGAACGTTTAACTAGTACTTTGACTCAGATTTTTCTCAGCTTGAACCAGTAAGCACTGCAGAGAGTGAGTAGAGCTGGAAGGTGCAACAGTTACCTCAGCAAAGAATATTAAGCTATTGATCCAAGATCTATCAACTCTCTTCAGATATATATTCCCCAAACAATGTGTTCTTTCAGGTGCAGTCATTTTTTGCTAAATATAATCAAAAAACACAGGGAAGTATATGCTATTGTCTTTATTTTTACAAATTTTCAGCATTTTTACAAATGTTGCTTGAATGCAACATTTTAAATTATATTGTGTAGTTAATTTAATTTTCCCTAAGCAGACAGTTCAAATACTGTGTGGCTATTGGGAAAACTTTTGCTATATATATGCTGCACATGAAATTGACATGCATTGCATTTTTAGTTCTGTTTACCAAATATGAACTATGTTGCATGCTTATTGAGGGAAAATGTGGGTTGGAGAGCAAACATGAGTCAAACATGCCAAATCAGATAACATTATTTAGAGGTTTGGAAAGGTTTCTAGTTCTCCTTTTCCCAGAAAACTAGTATTACTGGTTTTTAAGAAATTTTTTGTGAGAGCACGATTTATAACAGAGAAGCAGCAGTTGTTGAAACATGTCACCATATCCCCCGTTCAATTATTCCACACCAAACCCTTCCCATAAGGGTTCCCATAAGTTTCTTCTGAAAGTGAAACAGATTTTAAGCCTCTGGGGGAAGAATTTGTTGGGGAAGGGAAACTGCTGGCAGTGGAAGAACTGAAGCAGAAACATGGCACAAAATGTTATTCCACCCCATTCTGATTTCAATCTTGTCCTCATAAATAGTTTTTCAAAACAAACAAACAAATGACAGTGACTGGATTTGCACAACATGCTAACCTGTTTCTAACTGCCCCTGCTTCTTGGGAAATCACACCCACCAGCCATGGCTAGGCTACAGAGCTACTTGGCTAGAGAAGCAAAAAGTGAGCACGGGATGTTCAGCTGGACCTTTTCCCAGGGAAAGCCAGCCAAACATGCCCCTTGCCCCCTGCCTGTAGCTGTGAGGAAGAGGCCCAGCCACACACACCACCCTCCCATGCTGCAGCTCCTGTGGACACTTTAGCAAGCCAGGGTGGGGTTCAAGCCAGAAGAGGGGCACTTGCCTCCGTCACCAGCCCACTGTTCAGCTGGACAGCACCATGGCGAAATGACAGGACAGGCCATCTTGTGATGACCCTGGAAAGTCAGCACAAGGTGACTCACGCTCCACCCCCCACAATCCCCTGCCCCACAAACCTGCTACTGCCAGGAGAGCACAGGGAAGGGAAATGGAAGACTGCTGTCTTTCCTGCTCCCCTCAGTGCTCTCATGGTGTTGCATGGAATACTGCTGGGATGACTGGGGAGGGCAGAGGGGGAAAAGGTACTTCGGATGCCCACTCCCCACTCTGTCGGATCATTCTTGTGCAGTCTTGGGGCCCCAGAAAACTTTAAGCCCGGGGTTGCTATAAAGCCACCTGGCCTTAAAGTATCACTGAGGCACATCTAGCCTAGCTGCAATCCTTTCCACAGCTATACTGAATGCCCATATAACAGAAGGAATTAACAAAAGCTTAGCCCTCCAAACTTCAAAGGATTCAACCTAAGGGCATGCCAGAAAAGGCAAAGTTATTACTAGCAATATACTAGGTTAGAAAATCAAGAGTTTACAGTCAGGCACAAAACCCAAGGGAAAACTGCTTGAAGCAGCTGTGCTGTTTGTAAAAGGAATCAGAAAGGCTCACATACAACTGTGAAAGTAACAGCTGAATCCACCACTGAGCAATGGAATACTTTTCCTTCTAAAGGGCTGACAGATCAGAGGCATGAGGAAAAGGCTGGATCTCCTGCACAGCCTCAGGGCAATCCATTCTTACCCCAGGCAAGTGGTCTGTTTCACCCGCTACCACACACAGAAGAGTCTAGTACTCACGAGAGTCCAGTAAGGGCACTGATGGGGGCTCCGGGTCTCTGGCGCTGAAGCCTGGTTCCAAGGCCATACTTGTCCTATGAAAGAAAAGTTAGCCCTGTTTGTCTGCATGGTTGAGGGGTCAAGCATATAGAAAGCAAACATGATTTTTTTTCTTTCTCATTATAGTAATTTTTGTTCATTTGGTTAGTAAAATAAAGAGAAGCAGCATGCCATTCAAAGTGCCCTTTAAAACAGCAACCCACCCAAACTATTTTAACCCAGTACTTGTATTTACAGTCTACTTCATATCTAAAGGTGTAGTCCTGTGCAAATTAGGCCAAAAAAGCCTTTTGTAGGTCTTTTTTTCTCTTTAAGCTTCCATAACATTGTGCCTAGTTAGAACGTGATTGTTCACATACCAGGAGGCAGCCTGCTTTTGTGGACCAAAATATCACTGGCTGGAGCCAGACTTAAAGGAACACAGTTACGGTAATGGTAGGGAATTCATTTTGTTTATATCTCAAGCTGACTGCTATCAGTTAACCCAAACAAGTTGCTACATTTGAATTAATGGGAAAAGTTTTCAAAGCAGGTAAAAACATGCCTGTCAATTCCCACAGGAAATAAAGGGTTGGCCTCAGAGGTGTCCTTCCTCATTCAGAGGTTAACTCCTGCTCCTGAAAACATCATTTTTTATCCTGTGTATAAGAAAAAATAAGACTAAACCTAAAGAATCTCTGCCTGCACAAGAGGTCATGCAACCCCTGTAGAAGCAAGTACCAAGAAAACCACTCTGGAACTGACAGTGGAAGCAAGTGCAAGACACTAGTTGCCATCTTCCTTCCACTCTTGGGTCACCGGATCCAAGCAATAATTCATATCATTGAATGAACCTGAATGAACAGAGTGCCTTGAATTAGTTCCCTACCATGTCCTCATAATGATCCTGCAAATTAATTAATTAATTAAAACATTTCTATGCCGCCCCCATCGCAACAAAGTCTCGGGGCGGCTCACAACAAAAACAAACAAAAGCATATAAAAATTATACAATAAAAATATTAAAACCCGGTGCATCTCGGCTTAAAAAAAATTTTTTTAAAAAAAACCTACATAATAAATTAACAATTAAATTAAGTTTTAAATTAAAAGGTCTTAGCCTGGCGCCGAAAAACAAATAACGACGGCGCCAGGCGGACCTCTCTGGGGAGCGCATTCCATAGGTGGGGCGCACCCGCAGAGAAATTAAGGCATTATTGCTGGTGTCACTGTTGACTCTATAGTGCCCTAACGAGTTTGAGACTAGAGTATTTAAAAGAACCTCTCCTCCCATATGCACTTGTGTGGACTCTTAGGTCGTCTTCTGAGGCCTTCCTCCAGGTGCATCTGCTGAAGGAAGCAAGGCAGGCCTTCCAAGAAAGAAGCCCTCTAGGTTGTGGCATCCTGCTACGGAACGCCCTCCCTGAAAAGGCAAGCCTGGCTCCTCTGCCACCTCTCATGGTGTCAGGCAAAAATCTTTCCTTTCTCTCAGGCATTTTAAAGTCCTAGGCTGTAAATTTTTATAGCTGCTAGATGTGTTCCCGTGCAGTTAGGGTTTTTTTAATTGTACTTTAATCTTTTATATTCTGTCTACATGGCATTTTAGTCTTTTAGCTGTTTGTAACTGCCTCAGAGAACACTGGTTATTGGGCAGATGATAAATATATAATAAATACCAAGCTACAGATAGGAAATTATTCTGGAAGTCACTTGCTGTAGGATGGGGATTCACTAAAAAATTTTCAGTTACCTGACTTTCTCCCTAGCTATTGGTTTATGTGCTATTTTGTAAAATGATAGTATGCAACTATATTTTTAGTAAAAAGAGAAAAGTGCACACGGCCTGGAAAAAGGATGTGAAATCTACTTGTGCTGCATATAAAAACTAAATCTGAATTATATAAAACCTCTGTTACTGATTGTGAGGGAGGGGTAGCAGGGACAGAGAAAGCATGTATGTGTAAGGAGCACTACTGAACTTTTCCAGAAGAAATACACACTTAAAAGCACTGAAAGCCGAATTGCAGTCAGGAGATACAGATGAAGGTATTACAGCAGGTTCACAGCTCAGTAGAGATTTCACATACACAGGGATCATACACCCTCAGAGAAATTCCTGAATACAAGAAGCAGATCTATCCCAGAATAGTCTGTTGGCAAGTCCACCAATAAATACTCTGATCACATGTCGTGCTCTCAGGGGCTTCCACCAGCAAAATGACTGTTGGGGGTACAAAAATGTACTTGAAGACTCTAACAATAAGTACAGCAGCCTAGGTGTAAAAGATGGACCCACATCCATATTACTCTTGAGTATGGTAAAGAACAATATACTAGTAGAATGCAAGTGGTGTCAAAGGCTTTAACACTATCAGAAAGGAAAGCACTTACCACTACATGTATAGTGTGTTGCTGCAGAGAGCCCCCAAATTAGCAGCAGGCAGCAACGGAGACAAGAAATATGCAGCAATAAAGACAAGAGCAAATGCACAGAGCAAGCAGATTATACATTTATCCAAAAGGCAGCAAGCATATGCAAAATTATTCAGCTAAGCAAACTAAGCCTTTCATTTGACACTGAGACAGGCTGCACCACTGAAAATTAAAATGAAATAGTCAAGTTTGTGCCAAGTGTGAGCAAGATCAGCAAATATTTTGTTAGCCAGCCAGCAGGTTAAAACTGAAAGCACAAGCATCTGGACTCTTATTTTGAGTCCAGACTTTAAGTCATACTTAATATAAAACAAAAGTTATTTTACAGTTTGAAATTACAGGTGCCTACATTTATCTCAAGGACAATGTCCCTTAGAGAACTATATAGCATTCTGGAATCCTTCCATACATAGCTGTTTAGAACTTGCATGCCATAGATAATGGATAAGCTTTCCATGAAGTATTATTTCCTTTGCCTGTCTCCTTCCTAGAAATCTCAAGTAAAATAACAAACATTCCTCTGCAATTTAAAAGCCATGTTTTCAACATGGGAGCCCCAGAATTGTGTTTACTGAATTCTATTTACTGTATTCCCAGCTCACCGAGAAAGCCAGCGGCATGTAGGGTCGACGTCGAACCAGCTTTTTACGATCCCTCTCCATCTTCTCCTTCTGAGCCAACTGTTGATAATACTCAACCAGTTTGTTAACCTGTATAGAAAGGGCCATTTAAAACAGTGAAATGGAAGAAAAGGATGTTCCTGACAAGGCAAGATTTTACATCAATATTCAATTTGGGGATGGGCAGGGGAAAATCCTTTTTCACTCATTAAAAAGTTACTGCTGGAGTTAGTGCCTGAGCAGGGACTGTATCAGGCTGGAGCAATGCATTCTCCTTCTATATCCTCCCCTGTCAGTAACTGGCATAATTAGCCTATCCTAACAGCTGAACCCAAATTCTGCTATTCTAGAAAACAGCCACCAAGCAGAGCAACTGAAGAACCTTGAACTGCATCGTATCCTTTATTACATCAAGGCAAGCCACATCCTGCAGCTTGAAGGCTGGGTCAAGCTGATAGCGAACAGGGCCTGGAAGAACATGGCTCTTGAATTCAAAATGCTGCTTCTGGGTGGGAAACCTGTCAGTGTAGTATAGTGGAGCTGGGGAAAGACTCTGACCTGTGTTATGAGCAGCATCCTCCTCCTGGAAATAACTCATACAGATTATGCTAGTCCCTGTACCGATTATCACAAAACTGGACCTAGTGTGATCAATGCAGGGGGACAGTATTTCATTGAACAGCTTTTGGGAGGAAATTGTTGGCCTATTCGGTATATTTTTCATCTCCAGTTCCAGCTGGATGCTCCAGTTTGACACTCCAGTGCTAAGACAATTCTGGGAAGAAACTACTTGGTTTCAATCATGTAAGACTTATCCTTTCCCATTTAAGACAAACAATGGTCAACTACTCTTTTGTAAGTTAGTGATAAGAAAAGTAGACTCAAGATGAAAGCCTTCTTCTTCCTGAAATCATTCTATTAAAACAGAGACATTATTTTTAGTTACCTTTTGGGTATGAGGATTCTCCGGTTCTTGCCAGCCTCCACTGGCTGCAATACAACAAAAGGAGCAAATTCATACTTTAAGCACCAGACAGAGAAATTAAAATGTACCTAGTCACTTCCTGCTTCCTTGCTCCTTTCATCCCACTAAGATCGTTGACTAGGATACCTGGTATCTTTTGGTGTCAATATTCCTGCATGCCTTGAGGCAAAAGATAGAACTGGATAATATACCAGAAAATTTAAGTTTTCCAAATTAGTGTCTAGAGGCTAACTTGCATAGAGAGCAACAACACGAATCTGCAGGGGAGGACTGGCAGACTAGAGGGGGCTGACTCAAGTCTGTTTTGCAACTGCCAAGTATTACTTATGTACACTCCCCTCTTCCTTGATGGCTATTCCCATCGTCGGCCCTCTTTGGATTTTGCATCTCCTTGCAATGCACAGAGAAAAAAAATTAAGTTGAATAAAGTTATAACTAAGGCAAATCACCCATATGCATCATGGAAGTATACATGAAAGAATGAAAAGGAACCCCATGCTTCTAAGGACTGTGTCTGACAACCTTCACCATCATGATGCCCTCCAGACGTTTTGGATAGCAACTTCCATGATTCCCAGCTAGCATGGCCTTTGGATCTGGTTAGGGAAGGCTGGTATATGAATACTACAGATGGAAAATTAGGGGAGGTGGTACTTTTTCCACATAACAGAGAAACACCCATCTGTTCAAAAAATACCAGGAAATCGGGATTACCCCCTCCCTGCCCTTTCCACCAAAATGTCACCTAACAAGGTCTGCCATGCACAGTACTCTTCTCTAGCAGAGAAATGACCTAGCGCCTCAGCACATCCCATTATTACAAGCCTCGCAGCCTTAGGAAGTGGATATTTAATGATACTGGCTTGCTCCCATCAGCCAGTACAGATGAGAGGGAGCAAACTAGGGAGGATTTTCACATATCCTAAGAGCTCCTGGAATGAGATACTGGCCCTCCCAGCTTCTTCTGCTTTGCTGGTTCTGTGCAGCTACCAGGATCTGGACTGGTGACTGACCAGGAAAGGTGTCTTTGCATCACAGTGGATTGATAAATGGAAACAGCAATCAAATGTGCAGCATCTCTGAGGGATCCTAACTGAAGGGGCTGAAAATATAACTTCCAGTACTGCAGTGCCTTTCTATAAATCTTCCATATGAAGATACTTGGAATAGTGTATAAAGTGCTTTTGCACACTTCTGTAAAGAAGTGAATCCAATTATGTTTGGTGTGAAGAATGGAACAGGAGGGAGGGGAAGTTGTTTTTCTCCCTCTTTCATAATACTAGAATGCAAAATCAGACAAAAAGGAAGCACTTCTTCATATGCACATACAGCATACATAGTTAATATATGAAACTTCTGCTAGATTGTAACACCTCCATGTGCTACTGTTAGGTAACCTCAATTCCCTTGTTACAGTATCTCTTACATGACTTTCGAATGCTAGCACTGATTTGGCATAATACAGTATCAGTCCAATTTTCAATGAATGCTGTGTGCACAGTGAGCCGTGGAGAAGTTTTCTTACATCATCTGAAAAGCAATTCCACTCACCAACTGATTTATCTGCCATGCCAACATCTCTGGAAGTCCAGCGACAAAAGCCACAGGCCAGATAATAAGCTTTCTTCATTGTAGTCTTGGCTGGATCATCAGGCAAAGGAGCAGAGATGCTTGTTGCTCGGGTGGAGAGAGTGTGCATACAGCAAGGGCAGTCAAAACAGTTAGCACATCTGAATGGGAAGAGACAAGCATAAAGAATATTTTTCAGGGCTTTCATCTGGAGCTCAAGGCCTCTGGCTTTCAGAAATTGTATCTAAAAAGAGTCTCAAGGAACACATGTCTATCTAAAGGATTCATTATGAAAGAAAGCACTGAACAGAAGCAGCTAACACGAAACAAAGTCTCCCCCCCCGCCCCACTTCATGAGTTAGCAGAAAACCTGCTGCAGGAAATCTCCAAATGCCACGATTCAGTACTGAGTGGTTCAAAGCATTTGACACATGTTGTATGAGGATTCAAAGAGAAACACACTGGTTCAGGATTTGTTTCAGAATGACATTAAAAACACCTTTATAGATGATATAGAATGACAAGTGTAAATACATTTTAAAGCCCTTCTAATACCATGTGAACACATCAGCAATGGGATAAAACTAAAATATTCAGTGGAGTACATCTTACAATGTAATGAGATCAAATACACCAGTAAAGTGAGAAGTGAACAGTCCCACATTTAGGCATAAGGGGCTCCAAGTCAGAAGTCTATGACAGGCAATGAAGAATGCCAAGTCAAACACACAGAGGCATAATCCTCATACCAATGAAATCATATTAAATAATATCCACATTGCAGGAATTTTGAAAACTCAGATTCTTACAAAGATGCTGGGATCCAGACAAATAAAGCTGTAGATGAATTAATATTGAAAGATAATAGATTGCAAAAGGGAAAGGAGTAAAGGTTGCAGAAGCAGCATGCAATCTTACCTATTCTTCTTCAGCTTGGCTTCAGCTGATGGCATATTTTCCAAGCAACTGGGACAATAGTGGGAATCCACCTAAAGAAGAATGAAAATGGCTTCTTCATTATCATCATTCACCAATCCTTCTCCAACACTGTACTTAACAAAAAGGATCTGTGCATTTCCCGATACAGGACAGATTTATGAACCAAATGTCTCATTTGTTTCTCATTTCTGCAATGAACCCAGCAGGTGACCTAAGGCAGGCCACCCCATCGCAGCAGCAATCCCTGTATATGTCACGCTATAGTACCAAAACTTACTGCAGAGCTGTTATAAAGATTACACAAAAATATGTAAAATGCTTTGAAGAGCACACTCACACACATTATAGGAACAGGAGCATTTTCTTCAGAACAGTGGAGAAGAAAACCATTTATTCATTAAATATATATTCCATCTTTTCACTCAAAATAGTACTCACAGCAACTTACAGTGAAACACAGAAAATGTTATAATTAAAAGTGTTTTTAAAACAAAAAAAATTCTTCAATTTAGAACACACCCACCACATCCAACAGAACACAAATATAAAAAGCTAATCAAAGCATATGAACAAGAAAAAAATAGCATACAGAGATTAAAAACCCAACTCAGCTCACATGTCAAAATCCTGCCTGAGTGAAAGTGGATTTGCCTGCTAGTGGCAGGATAAATGAAACTACATAATCCTGGGCTCCTTTGGCACAAAGTTCCAATACCTGGAAGAAGCCATCAAATAGGCCCTCTCTCATGTCTCCATCAAAAGTGCTTCTGTTTATGAAGGGACAGAAAGAAAGATCCTTTAAAACCTAAGCATGCTCATCACCTAAATGCTAACATGTCTCTTCACTGTCTTCTGCCACAAGGTATCTTGACAAAGAAAAACAATCTCCTAATCACGAAGAGCCAAAGACTTCTTTGAGTGGTTTCAGACAAAGGTTTCATTGTGAAATCACTCGACTTAGTTAACCACATTTTACAAGGGATCCAGACATCTATGACTGGCTTCACGTGATAAAACATCCCATCATGGGTTGTCATGTCATCCAAATCTCTGCAGAAAGGCTTAATTTTTGCAACCAAGCCATGCTGAGAACCCATGGCTTATTGCAGGGTTGTTTATACCCACAGTGGATTGTCATGCTGTTGGAACCCAAGGGAACAATTGTATTGTGGGTCACTAAAATTTGCTACAGATCCACTTGAAGAGAACATGAAAACAGCCTGTGGCCACTTGTCCATTATCTCCCCAGTGAGAGCTCACCATATTTAAGCACAACATTCTGTTCGCCTAATGACTAACCAGATGCCTCTAGAAAGCCCACAAGCAGGATGCAACTGCAGCCTTCTGCTCATTTTCTCCCGCAACAGCTATGCAGAAGCATACTGCCTCTGACAGTGCCTCCTACAATTCCCTCCTAACTGGTAGTCTCCTCCATGAATCTGTGAAATCCCCTTTTAAAGCAGAGAACATTCAAAAAAGCCATGCAGGATCAGACCCAAGTTCTGTCTCGTCCAGCACTCCATACACATGGTGGCAAACCAGCTGGCTACAGGTTCCCCCAAGCGGATGGGTGCAAGACCTCCTCCTGCCCAAGCTCCTCAGCAAGTGGTATATGCAGGCATTCCAGCTCTGGTAAAGGAGGTAGCACACAGCCTAGTAGCCTCTGATAGCTTCATCCCTCATGAATCTGTCCAATCCCTTTTTAAAGTCATCCAGATTGGCAGCCATCACTACTTCCGAAGGCAGTGAATTTGATAGCTTAACTACAACTGTATGAAATGTTTTATACTATACTCGCTTTTATCTGTCCTAAATCTCCATCCAATCAGTGTCACAGGATGACCCTGAGTTCTAGTTTTATGGGAGAGGGAGAAAAATGTCTCCCTCTCTACTTTTTCCACACTGTGCACTATTTTAAACACCTCTATCATGTCTCCCCGTACTTACTTACTGTTCTAAGCTGAACAGTCCCAGTTATCATAGCCACTTCTCATAGGCGAGCTACTCCAGCCCCCTGATAATTTTTGCTGTCCTCCTCTGTACTTTTCTCAACTCATATATGTCCTTTTTCAGGTGAAATGACCAGAACTGAAAACAATATTCCAAGTGTGGTCACACCAAAGATTTGTATAATGGGAGTAAAATTTTGGCAGTTCTATTTTTGTATTCTGTTCCTAATTAAGCCTAGCATGGAGTTTGCCTTCTTTACAGCAGCAGAGCACTGGACCAACATTTTCATCAAACTGTCCACCACCATCCCAAGATCCCTTTCTTGCTCAGTGCCTGCTAGCTCAGATCCCACCAGCATATATGTGAAGTTAGGATTTTTTGTCCCAACGTGCATTACTCTATACTTGCTTATTTTAAACTGCATTTGCCATTTTGATGCCCATTCTCCCAGCCTGGAGTGATCATTTTAGAGCTTCTCACAATCCCTTTTGATTTTAACCACCCTAAAAAAATAATAGTGTGGTCAGCAAACTTGCCCACTTCACAACCCACTCTTAATTCCAGATCAATTATGAATAGATTGAATAGAATTGGTTCCAGTACAGAACCCACTGGGATTCCACTGGTGACATCTCTCCATTTATTCCCACCCCATCTTCTACTCTTTAACCATTTAGTGATCCATAAAAGGACCCCCCTTTTATTTATTTATTTATTTATTAAAACATTTTTATGCCGCCCCATTCGCCGAAGCCTCGGAGCGGCTTACAACATAGATAAAACAATAAGTTAAAATCCATATAAAATAATCTTAATTAAAACACACATTATAAAATAAGCCGCCCTGGCCAGATAAAATTCAATTGTATTTAGCATTTAAAATGTTGCTTAAATAAAAAGGTCTTAGCCTGGCGCCGAAAAACAAATAACGAATTTTTATTCCATGACTGCTTCGTTTGCTCAGAAGCCTTTGGTGAGGGACTTTGTCAAAAGCCTTTTGGAAGTCTAAGTAAGCAGTATCTACTAAATCACTTACTGACACTCTCAAAGAACCCCAATAAGTTAATGAGACAAGACTTCCCTTTGCAGAAGCCATGATTGTTTTTCAGCAGGACTTATCCCTCTATGTGCTTGGAAGCCATCAAAGAATGTGTCAAAAGAAACTTCATTATTTAATTACGCACTGTAAAAATAAGTACATCCTTTTATCTATCCTGAAACTACCACAATTCTGCTTCATTTAGATGATCCAAGGTTCTATCTACAAGTTCTATAAAACTGTTATATTTCAGCAACAATTGCTTTGGTGCCTTATCAATTGCACAGCCTCATCTAGAAATGAGAGGCAACAATACCCACCATTACATGAGCTGCTTGAAAAACATAGTAGAAAAGGAGATCAAATGATCATTTTGTTCAATACATTGCTTGAATAATGAGCAAAAGAACACTGAAAGTATGTGTAAATGTAGCTTTGTGTAAGTAAGGTAAGAGTTCCCATGATGCATGACACTGACAGAATGAAATGGAGGTTATGAGTTACCCACATGCCATACAGAAGTAGGTTTTGCAATGTAACTCCCACAATTCCTGGCCATACTGAAAGGGGATGATGGGAATTCCAGTCCAAAACATTTGGAGGGCACAAACTTGCCTACTGCATAGCTCAGTTCCAGAAGGGCAGAACTGGCAGGTTCCCAACATAGCAAAAAGCTACTGTAAGCAACTCGAAAGCGAAGAAATACAATGAAGTCTGATACAGCTCACACACGGATAATGCTAATTTATGCAGAAAGAACGGGCTTCTATGGCACTGATGAGAGAAAGGAAGATTTTTTTATTATCCGTGAAAATAAAGATGCCAAGGAGCGCCCCGCCCCCTCCCGAAAGACCAGAATGACAAGCCTGTTCCTTTCCGTATTGTCCAATGAGGAAAGGAATGACACTGACAGACGAGCATGTGCCCCAATCAAGATTCCAGCCTTGAGATCCACCTACAGGAACCAATGGGGGAGAGCTCTGAACGCGCCGGGGCTCGCCAACCGGGCGAAGAAGAGCAGCGAGAGACAGCCCGAGAGGCCAACAGGCGCCCGCGGGCGCCGCCGCCGCCCCCCCACGCCCTTCCCCGCTTACCTCATGGGAGACGCACTCGAGGGAGCGGAGCTCGCTGCAGTAGCGACAGAAGTAGAGCTGCGAGAGCGGCATGCGGATCTCCTTCTCGCCGCGCACCAAGTACAAGACGCGCTCGGACTGGAGCAGCGAGGCCATTTTGGAAGGATCGGGCCGGCTCCCGCTCCGCCGCTCGCCGCACCCCGCTTCAAGGCGCCCGGCACGTGACCCGGAAGCGCCGCCCTCGGCCGCTGCCGCGTGGTCTCTCGGCCTCCACTTCCGGGTGGCGCTCGGGCCGTGCGCGGGGGCGAGGAGCGGAGGCGCTCGGCGCGGCTCTCTCTGGCCCTGGACCTGGACCAAGGAGTGTCCTGAGCGCGCACCGTCGTCCTTTAAGCTGGGTTTATGGAGGGTTAATAGCCTTTGTATTACATCGGAAAGCAGCCTTCTTCTGCTTGGTTCCCTCCAGATGTGTTAGCATGCAGTTCCCATCATCCCCAGCTAGCATAGTCAGGAACCAGGAGTCTGGGGAGTTTTTGCTCAGAACATCTGGACGGTAGCAAGTTCAGGAAAGCTGCCTTAAAAGACTTCTGCATTTCATGGGAATATTTTGAAGCAGAGGTCACTCCCATCAGTTGTGCAATAAGCAAACAGGAGTACCCTGCTAGAAACCTGGGAGGAACAAGTTGGATTTGTTACTCTCCAACCAGCCAGCTGTACCTTTTCCAGGATACTCCACTCTAATAGACCTTCCTGGCTTGGACCTTTAGCAGCTATTTAACCATGCCTACTTTTACCAGAGTTAAAGATACCTGGAAAGTGTTTTTGATTTTTTAAAAATCAATGAGTTTTCCCTTCAATAAGCAATAGAGACGTTGTTTCACAAAGCAAGTAATGGCACAAAACAATAAGTTAAACCAACACCTTACTTCACTCACCCCCATTCAGTTTTAAGATCCACATGGCTGAAAATGGGTTTTACATTCATATCTGCAAAACTTAGGAGCGCAGTTGCCTGCTGATCCAGTGCTACTTAGTAGCTGCTATGTCCAACCAGGTGGCAGCAGGCACTAATGATGGTTGGGGGGTTTTTTAAAGAAGAAAAAAATGCTGATGCTCACAATGCTTGTTTTCAGTCATACATCATATGGTCAATGTTATGAACTCATTGCCAGGAGAGAGAGAGAGAGAGAGAGAAGTTTTGCAGCTGTAAAAAGCTGTAGTTTCTTCGGCAACCCCCTTTCCCACCACTTTGCCACTACCTGTTACAACAAGCAAGACTTCTGTCTTGTTCCAAAGTACATAGAGAGCAAATAAGAGGAAAGAAGATACTACAGTGCTGTTGCTATTGCAAAGGCAAGTCACAGCAGACAGCTTTTTTAGTGTAACTGTCTTTGAACTGTGTAATTGGACTTCTTACCTTCTATGAAGGGTGAATATAATGAAGAAATAATGAGCTGTACTTTCAAACAGGAAAATCTGTTCTTTCTCAAAAAAAAGGGGGGGGGGGCAACCAAACAACATAGTGCTTACCTTCCTGATATGTAATCTTACGAATATCTAAACCAAAACAGCTACATGCCCAGTGCGCCCCAGCAAGGACTTTTTTCTATCTGATCTTGTGTCCTGAAAGATGGAGTAGTTAGCCACTGTGTGGCAATTCTGAGCATTTAGATATTATTCAGAAGGCTTCACAGTATCTCCGTTCTTGCAACATCCCTGTAAGTTACAGCAATACCATTATCCTCAGTGCTTTTTTTTTTTTTTTCATAGAACGCCCGCACCTTTTTTCGACAGATTTTCCAAGTTTTATTTATTTATTTATTTATTGCGACATTGTTATGCCACCCCATTCGCCGAAGCCTCGGGGCGGCTTACAACAATAAGTTAAAATACAAATACATTAAGTTAAAATACAAACATTAAATTATAACCTTAAATTAAGATGTTTGTAAAGTGTAGATATAAAGTTAAAACACAAAAATAACAATATAAAATAAGTTGCCCTGGCTAGATAAAATCCAATAATATTAACAATTAAAATGACGCTTAAATAAAAAGGTCTTTGCCTGGCGCTGAAAAACAAATAACAAGTAACTTTTGAAAATTTGATGTTTGGTCCACGTGGATTTGAATTGCCCTGTCGAGCGTAGCAGGTCGGCAGCAAAATCATTAAAACGGTGCATGCAGGCTGCTTGTGTGTCGAATCCGATGCATGTGTACTTTGTCCGTGCTGGTTGTGATGGTGCTGCTCGGCTTGTGGCGCTGCTCGGCTTGTGACTAGTTGTGTGGTTGCGCGCTGAGTGCTTACTGCGGATGGCAACCGTTATGTTTTGTTACACAACTGACGTGTGTGTGTGTACAGTGATTGACTACATGCGAAAGGTAACTAATTTCATGAGTTCCAGCACCTTTTTTCTTACAAAAAAAGCACTGATCATCCTCATACTGCAAATGGAAAAAGGCAAAGAGAAAAGCAGCTACAGCAAACCAGCACCCACTGAGGGCTCAGCACGCCGGCAGGACACAACTGAAAGCCTTCTGCATTTATTCATTTCCACTGCAACTTGTTTGTCCACCTGCTGCTTATTCTACTGATCTACTGATCTCTGCCCATGAAACAGCAGTGACAACAAAGATGAGCACGAATAGCCGCCAGTGACAGCTGTGGTGAGAAGGTAGACTCTGAGGGAAGGGAATCATTAAGTTCCCCGAAACCTGGCGTCTGCACTTTCTTCCAGCAAATGGGAAAGGCACACTGGGGTATGATTTTGATCAGAAAAGAGACATCAGCACAGAAAGAGCATCCACATAAACCGCAACTTTGATCAAATATGCAGCCTCCGGTGGCTGAATTTTACTGTCCTTGCTTAAGTTAAATGCATCTCCTGTGTTACATCCATATTGATTCTGAAATACTCTCACTAGTTGTCTTCACCACCACACTCAACTCATCTCCCTCTTTGCCTTTATTATCACACGAACTTGCAAACTGTTCTCATGCTTCCTCTACTTGTAGATTAGATCTCTTTGAAGTGGCTACTAAAAACTGAAGCTGCTCCCATGATTATTTTTGTTTGTTTAGTCAGTTAAGAATAGTCATGTTTCCTTGACCTTTTAACATTAACCTCTGTGGAATATTCCAAGGAAAATGGACCATTATAGTGTAATATTCCATAAGAGGAAATCCAGTTTCCCACGGTTGCATTACACTGAGTGGTGCCTCCGAAAAATCTTTCAACAAACCAAAGAGATTTTAGATTGCAGGCAGATCCTAATATAGGGCTAAGTATTAGCTTTTATCTCAGGAATTTCTTCTTGAGGAGCTTGATGCAGGGTTACCTCACCCTCACACCTGAGTGGAAGGGGAGTGTGCAGGTGCTCTTGCGGGGTTTTCCATTATATTTGCCATCAGCAAAGCCAGTCTTCATTGTTTGGAGCACTCAGTGTTAGGATGGGCCTCTTTCAACCCACTGAAGATATTTAAAAGATGAGGTATATTTGCCCTGGGTTAGGGCAACTCCTGATGATTTCACATGGATCTGTGCCTAGTCTGGAGTCCTTTCCAATTAGAATTTTCAGAGTATGAGTCCCTCGTGCTTCATTTACAACTCCTACTGAAGACATTTAAACAAGCCTTCCCTGGCAAGCCAGCCATTGCTTCATTGGCATAATTAGATTTTTAAAACTTTAGCTCTGTATTTAGATCCTTCCCTTCTATTTAACCCTCTTGTCTGTTGCATCTGACAAATGATTGCACATGAAACAACTTGCCTTGGTTTGTTTCCCTCTAAGTCTTTCCAGCCACTGCCAGTACATATCCATGGGTCTTTCCAGCAGAAATCCTCATGTCTTCATTCCTTGCACCTGCCCATCTCTGCATTGAGTCTGCTGGGACTGCAGATTGGCAAAGTTACTGAAGTTTTTGAACCTTTATGAATACAGGAACATGTTCACACACTATTTAAAAAAAATTAAGGGTCTTACAGATGTGGGCAGACCTGCAAGACTGCCTGCCTGCTCCTGAGTCCAGTATGGGGATACCTCAGTGTCAATGCTTTCCTCAGGTTCCTCTTCCACTTTGACACGCCCTGAGCAAACCTCACCTGCAAGGCAGTCAACAGCTTTGTAAATGTCATCTTCCACTTGGGTGCTTCCCTTGCTAGCAAACACCTTAAAAATAAGCTGCTTCTGCCAGCTGACCCTTTGCATTTGCTGTTTCCTTCCACTGATCTGCTGTCAGATGTGCATGAAAGTTACAGAGGAGTGAGCTGGATTGCTAAAACATTTACAAGGTCGAACAGGGACTGAGTGGCTAATATACAGGAAAACTTCAAGGCAACTCTGCTGGAGTACAGTAACTGCCGCATTTTAGCAGATGTGCACCAATCTCCCTGAAAGCTTAAATAAATAAAGTTAAATTAGCACAAATTTCCCCAAGGAAAAAAAAAGACCCTTCTGCATATCTTCCTGAAGGGGAATGTGTGGAGAAAGGGTGTCACTGTCTAGGGAGCTGACAAAAGTAAAGCAGTAAATTGACTAGTGTCATTTCTAGATGTAAAATCAAGGGAATATTGTTAGTGAGAAACAGATGGATTGCTTGCTGGACTTGCCAGGTGGCTTTCTTACTGATTTACAAAGCCCATGCAGAGATGACTGCTGGGTTTGGGCATTGCATCAAGTCACCCTGAGAACAAGCTACCCTAAATAAGGCTTTTATGAGTCATGGGTTCTCAGGATGGCTTGTATGGGCGAAACAACCCCCTACAGAAAAGCCATGCTGGGTTCAGATGTCATGTCTAGCCACCTTGCAAGTGGCTTAGTGTGACATGTGAACCAGAACACACTTCAAATACTGCTTCCATGTACAGAGGTTGTAGTCAATTTGAACAGATGGAATATTTTGACTCAGAATAGCTCAGAAATAAATGTCATAGAGATCTGCTGTAAAGCTTGTTAATCACAGTTTCTTCTGTAATTAAAGCTTCCAGGAAAGTGCAGTTGCATTATTTGATCTTGAACATGCATTTTCAGAACAATAATGGGAGAACATAAAAAACCTTTCAGTGATTCCAGGAGACTGGGCAGGGATTTTTTTTTTCTTTGATCACTGTTTATGTGTCATAGGAGTAAATTTTGCCAAGATTCCTAAATGTGCTGCTGATTTTTTCCCAGCCTAGAGCTGGTGATCCCACTGAAGCCCTGGTTTAGCTGCAGAATGGAGAAATGTTAAGGAAAGGTGCCCTGCTTGGTCTCAGGTGTCTCATTGTGCTGGGCAGGGCTTTTGCAGAGGAAAACTAGATACGAATTCATCCAAGCACACGCAAGAGGCCATCTTGAGTTCTACTCTTGGTGGTGATAGCAACAAAGAAGGTGTCAGCAGTGTCACTGAGTGGGGTTGTTTCAAGTTGTAAAGAAACAGTGACAATCTGGACCCTAGAGTGACACGGGGAAGTTTTCAACAACCCACTGTAACAAGTTTGCAAAACATTTTGCTGATACATTGGTTCTCAGATGTCTTTCCACTTGTCCCACAGCCAAGGTTGGCAGCAGCATGAGATAAGCCTTCTGTGTGGCAGCACCTCACCTGTAGAATTCTTTCCCAAATATGAAATGAGGCTGGCCCCATCGATGTTCAGTTTTGGGCCAGCTATTAAACGTTTGTTCAATGTGGCTGTTTAGTATTGTAAATGTGCAGCTCTACATTCTTGTTTTTCAGCTTCTCGTAATTCCGCTGTTGGTGCTGTTTTATCATTTTGAAAAGTGTACTTAACGGTTTCAAATTGCTTTTTGATTCATGCCATTGTTTTTGGGTGCAATTCTGTAAAGATGCCCACAAGCTCCTGTCCTCAGTGGTTTACAGGCATCCAGTGCAGAGGGGGAGATCTTGTCCTCCCTGCCTTCCGACCCTGCTGCATTTTTACTAGATGGACTTTTCCAGCCATCTGTCTGGAGCATCTTGGAGGGGCAGAGGAGGTGGCTGCAGACACATTGTCTTCTCACTGCTTCCAGTCTTCTTCACTCCTTGCTGCCCACACCACCCCCTTTTACCCCTCGCTAAGATTGCATTCCTTTAGAGAACAGCTGATGTGGTTCTTTGGGCATGGGCTACAAAGGGGTAGAGGAACTAGGACTACCTTCAGTGTCTAGGGACCATAAGATTGCTCCATTCGGGCTTACTTTTAGGGGACTCTCTCTGGGCTGAAAGGTGACCCATACATTTGCAGATAAATAAAACTTCTGGGCCCATTTTGTTCCATGTGATTGTCTCCGCCCACCTTCACGTATATTGGTGCCTTCCACATATACTGGACTGAAATATATGGTAGGCACCCCGTGGAGGACACATGGCCGCTGAAGGCTCTTCGACATGAATTCTGTGTAGGAAAACGATAGGTGTTCCTCATCAGTACAGTGATGTGATAAACTCTCTTGTATGACAGAATAGGAAATCACAATAAGGCAAGACTGGTGGTTTGTGTGTTCTCAGCAGGTTCACATATGTAAAAATAGACTTGTCGGTAGGCAGTACATTTCAGTGTGTGTCCAACACATGAGCAGGCTTCCTCTTATGTAAAGCACGCTGTACACTAAGAACATGTGAGCTGAACTTTGGGCGATTTACCACGAGAACCTTTACTTTTTTCTAAAGCTCTTTAATAAACAGTTTTCAAATATAAAATAAATTACAACATCCACTGGCATATTTTAAGTTGTAAAGAGTGACGTCCCAGAATAAAAGAAGGGACATTTCAGGGAATGACAATAATGTCGCAACGCTTTATTCTAACTGTATTTATTCAGGCTTGGGTTTGTGCTGGCTGTTTCATGTCATCTTATGCCCCTCGCAGCCCCGCGACACAGCACGTCTTCCCGCATTTCCGATTTTGACCACCAGGTGGCGGTTCTACGACAAGGCTTTCGAAGCCTTGCCTCCTCCGAGCCGGGAGGCGCCTGCCCTTCCGCGCTCGCCTCGCGCTCTGCTGGCCTTTGAAGTGCGCGCGGGGGGAGAGGCGCGCGCCGCCCGCAGCAGCCCCCGCGGCCGAGGCGGAGGGACGGAGGCGCAGCCGCTCCACGGCCCGGGCCGAGCGAGTTGGGAACTTAGGCGCGGACGGCGCCGGGACGGCCCTTTCCGCCGCCTGCCTTGCACCCGCGGGTGCAGCGCGCTGGGAAAGTTGTTCCGCCGCCCCTGGGAAGACGGCGGTGCGCTCGCCGCCCGTTCAGCTCGCTCCTGCCCACTGGCGAGCCATGGGCTCCGGGCTCCTCTGAAGCTGAGCTCAAGAACCTGGCAGGTAACGTTGAAAATACGCTTCTAATCTCAGCGGTCTGGCGGTTCGTGTGCGTGTGCGCGCGCGCGTGTATTTAAAGCAACACGCAGGATCTTCTCCACGTCTACTTAGCAGTAAGTTCCATTGAGCTCAGTGGAGATATTTAAAGCAATCGCAGGATCTTCTCCACGATTGAGCTCAGTGGAACTTACTCCCCGGAAAGTGGGTGACCCGAGGCTAGAGGCTTAGACCCCCGCGGGATGGCGGCGATTCCTTGCTGGAGCTTGCAGCGCCTGGAGCGATCCACGCCCCTTCTGGTCTCCCGGGCACTCTCGCCGTCGTTAGAACGCGCCATTCAGCCAGTGACTCGCGTCTGTAGGACATGAACTTTTTGCTTCTAGTGATGGGCTGTACGTGGACGACGTTGTAGTTTCTGCTGAAATAAGGACTTGAAAAAAATCTCTTGCTTTGTCTCTGCATCATTTTTGCAGTTTCACTTCCTTTCCCGATTGTATTATCCTATCTCTTATTGTTCGGTTTGTCGCGGGGATCATATGTGCGCAAATCATAGGGGAAACTCTGCCCAGGATCATCAAAGCAAGAACTTCATTTCAGAAACTTCATTTCGCATTTTTTCATGTGAGGATGCTCAGAAAACAAGCTTGCTCTGAAATAAGCAAACAGGTCTGTGCCACCCATTTAGATTCAGCCTTCTTGATTGTGGCACCCAAATTCCTGGTTAACCTCCCAAGTTATATTTGTCAGGATGCCTCTTTGCCCACCATTTCTTCGAGGCTGACATTTCACTTTATTTTCTTTGAGACCCAATACCTTTTCCTTTCTTTTTAGACAACTGAGCTGCTGCTGATAGGGTTTCTTTTCTTAAATGATGTTTTTTCAGGCGGTTTTACTGCTGTTTATCATGAAATTTGTTGTGTATGTGCATTCACCCATACAGTTTAATAAAGGTGGGATAGTAATATATAAATGCCTAAAATTGGGGGTCTGTAAAGGCTTTGTTATTTTGCTGTTGTATTTTATAAAAGCAGCAGGTCTGGATATAGGAATTGTCATCTGCCCACCCTTTTCTTCCCTGTTTCTGAGCCCAATGTTATCTGCTTAGGGCAAAAATCCTAAGTGCGACATTTCCAAACATCCCACACTTTTCAAGGAAATTTGGAAGTGGATGCTCTGGGGGTTCCTAACCTCTGTTAGTGCAAGAGGATGAACAAGACAGAAAATGTGCAGGATTTGGACTTGGCAGGCCCTTTCCTGTTCTGTACTGTTCTGTGTCCTTCGACAGCCTTGTGCCTTCCAGTGTTCTGTGCTGTTTCTTCATCATGAAGATGTCTCCATTTTCCTCTGGGGAAATGAGGGCACTGAGTGTGGTGGGGTTGATGCAATGTGCCAGTGCATTCAGCTAGCGCATGAGCTGCAGAGAGCAGAAGTGGTGTTAGCAGGCAGCTCACAAAGGCTGCAGCCCCAAATCATTCATTTCAGAGCCCAGCATGTCTGGGAGGCTGTCTGCCCCACCACCCTGCTCTCTGTGGCCGCTTGCTGAAATACATGTACGGGGTCCTGACGATCCCTGTTGCATCTGATCCCCTAAACTGGCTGGCTTTAGGCCCAGCTGTAGTTACGTCCTGCTGTGTGCCCACAGCCCTTGAATCTTTCTGCCTGCCTGAATTTTTTTTTCCTGAAAACAAAACTCTTCTCTTACCTGTCCTCCCTTCTATATGAATAAGAAAACAGGGTCCATTAAACACACACACAAATAGAGCAACATTAGAGCATAGGTCAGTTAGCATAGGCAGATTTGTTCCTCCACCCCGTTTTTAACCTGAGTTTAAGCTCTGGATCTTTTCAGTACCTTGCACTGCCCCAGGCAGATGGCAGGGGAAAGGCTACCATTGCCCACCACTGCTTGTGGCTGCCTTTGTAGGGTGTTTGCTCCGGCATTTTGCCACTTCTTTGCTGCTGGAACCTCAGATGAGGGGGGCTTCTGACTGTTATACCATTTATATCTGGCTAGCAATAGAATCATAGAGTAGTTGGGTTGGAAGGGGCCAGAGGGCCGTCAGGTGCAACTCCCAGCTCAGTGCAGTTCAAATGGTTGTCCAGTTGCATCTTGAATTCCTCTAGTGTTCAAAAACCCACAACTTCCAAGGTAATTGTTTCCACTGTTGTACTGCACTAACAGGAAATTTTTCTTGATATCTAGCCAGAATCTGGCTTCCTGAAGCTTGAGCTTGTTATTTCATTTCTCACTCTGGATGATTGAGAAGAGATCCTGGCTTTCCTCTTTATGACAGTCTTTCAAGTACTTGTAGAGTGTTATTATGTCTCCCTTTAGTCTTCTCTTCTTGAGGTTAAGCATGCCAAGTTCTTGCCATCTCGCCTAATAGGGCTTTGTTTCCATTCCCTGGACCATCCTTGTTGCCCTCCTCTGAACCCTTTCCAACTTGTTTGCATCTCTTAAACTGTGGTGCCCAGAGCTGGACACAGTACGCCAGACCAGGCCTAACCAGTGCTGAGTAAAGGGGAACTAGCACTTTGTGTGATTTGGAAGTGAGACTTCTGTTAATGCAGCCTAAAAGAGCATTTGCCCTTTTTGCAGCCACATCACATTGTCGACTCAGATTCTACAATATTCACAAATTCTTTGTGATCTACAAAATTCCAAGATTGTTGTGATCTACAGAATTCCAAGATTGTTGTGATCTACAAAATTCCAAGATTGTTGTGATCTACAGAATTCCAAGATTGTTTTTGATCTACAAAATTCCAAGATTGTTGTGATCTACAGAATTCCAAGATTGTTGAGCCAAGTTTTCCCCATCTTGTCACAATGCATTTTGTTTCTTTTTCCTAGGTGCAGAACTTGGCATTCATCGCTATTGAATTTCATGTTCTTGTTTCAGCCCAGTGCTCCAGCCTATCTAGATCACCTTGAATCTTCTTTCTGTCTTTCAGGATATTAGCTATCCCCTGCCCCCCAGTTTTGTTTTGTCTGTAAATCTGATAATCATCCCCTGCATTTCCTCATCCAAATCATTAATAAAAATGTTGCACTGCACTGGGCCCAGGACTGAACCCTGCAGGATCCCACTTGTTACCTCTTCCCAATAGTGTGGTTTTAAGTTGTAGCAAAGTTGCTGTTTTTAAGAGACAGCGCTTGTTTGGATGATACTTGAACAGGCCAACATAGCCCTTCCTGTGAGGCTGGCACATGTGCATCTGGTAATAGCCAGTCCAGATTTGGCTGTAGGTGCATAAAATCATGAATCTGGAAGCATGTGCCTCCTGAATATGGCTCCATTCTAATTATGGCAGGAACTGGATATGGTTGTATGCATGTGTATAATTCTGTGTGTATAGGCAAAAATCAAACAGGTGGCTGGTGTGCAGATATGTTGGGTCTCCACTTTCCAGAAAAAAATCTGCAATCACCTGTGTACAGGTGTGCACAGCAGTATTCAGAGGGCAGGGGACAGCAGAGGGCAGGATGGTTCACTGGCTCCACACATCATCCTGGACCAGCCTGCTCAGGTATTGTCAAAACAGGCCCAAGGTGAAGAGCTGAAGGGTGCAGTGGAATTGCCGCTGTTGTCCTGTGTGGATTTAGTTGCCTAAACTGTCCTTTTCAAGAGCAATATCATCCATCTATGCTTATTCAATGGAAGCATAAATGGGAGTGTTGCTCCTTTTCTTCCCAGCAATGCAAATAAAGTGTAAAAGTGAAGTATTTTACTGCAGAAGTGACTGCTGGAGTAAACTCCCGCAGCTTGAAGGTGTAGACGTCAAAGCATCTTGAAGGGGAGTGAGTCTCAGGCTCAGTTTAAATGGGTTGTGGCATGAACGTATGACAGCCATGTTTTAATTTATTAATATTATTTTAGGGCATTGAGAAGAGCACCATTTGGAGTGTCTCTTCCCATAAGGTCCTACCAGTACTGGCAGAGGAGGCCTTTCCCCATGTTCCATTCCTGGGAAAGGAGGCCGTTTGGCATTTACAAGTCTCCTCTGTGATGGTGCACCAGCTCTGGACAGAGGGTGTGACTGGTGCCAACACATTCTGTTCCTTTTCTGCATCAAGTTAAATTGCCTTTATTGCCTAGAAATTTGAATAGGTTGTGTTTTTTTCTGTTGGTTGCATAGTCACACCTCTTAGTTTTCTTGTACTGATTTAATTTGTCTCATTGTAGTATGTTATCTGATTTTAAAATGCATGTAAGAGAGGCTTAGATATATTAAATAAATAGAACAACCAAATAAACCCAGAGGTGGGTCATCCCTGGCATTGGCATATCTTAGACTAACTATGCTGTTAAGAAAGTTTCTGCTTCATTTCCAGACTTCCTGGGGCACTTGTTTGACTATAGGCACAGTTCGTCCTTCTGATTTTTTACTTCTTGAGAAATCAACATCCTTTTCAACCTTGTATCTATATTTCTGATCTGCTCCCAAGCAAGAAAAGGGGGGCTTTGGAAAGGATGGATCCATGTGGAGCTGTTCTTTCCAAACTCTTTGCTTTGAATATGAGTACATGTAAATGAACATCACTATGTCAGTGAAACCACTCATCCCTTGCAGCTTTTCCCCTGAGCTTTATATGAGTCATCCATGGTAGTGAACCTGTTTTGGGGGTGGAGTCCAGTACCATAGATAGCTCCTATAAAGCTCCTGTGCCATTGAGAGCAGAAGCTGCCATGATTGAGGAGCTCAGCTGACATAGGAGTCACAATCCCAGCCCACACTGTTGTGTATGTGCACGCACTTTCTATCCAAGATTCTTAAGAAGGTGAAAAGGAAGCAGTGTACAGGGGGAGATGGCAGTCACTGTAGGAGAGAAAGACCTAGTTCACATGTAATAGTAGCAAGTTGTTGGTAATAAATTACCCATGACTTGCCGAGGCATGTGCTGGCCACGTGGCACCTGCCATTTTGAATATTCAACCTCCTATATTGGACTGATCAGAGGTTGCTACATGATGTCCAAATCCATTAACTATAGGTTAATTGTGGGTTAGACAACCCACAATTAACCTTCAATTAGCATTGGATTAACTGTGTGATATTTCACTATTAACCTTCATGGTCCAGGTCTGGATGTCATTAACAATCCCCAGTTGGTCCAGTTGGGGGTCGAATATTCAGAATAGTAGTGCACACACATTTAATCCAAGATTTGCTGCTGTTAGTTGTTAGGACTACTGGGTTATTTAACCATGACTATCCATAGCGTCCAGCTGTGGGTGTCACGGAATGACCTCAAGCCAGGCTGATTGGAGGTTGCCAATGCAAAATAAAAGCAGCACTTGCCAATCATGCACTGCAGCAAATCGTGAGTTGACTCAGCAGCCCAAGATTTGCCACCAGTAATATGTGAACAGTGCCAAAGAGTGTCAGGTAGTTGCAGGGCTGCCTGGCACTGACCCGTGGCCCTACACGCCAGCAGCATGTAGCCATCAGCATATTCCCTCCAAGGGGATGCGGCCCGTGAGGGGGGAAGCGTTTCCCTGCTCCTGCTAGCTCTTTCTAGGCATAATCTTTGTAGACACAAATCTGCAGTATGGGAGGATTGCTCACTGGCCCCACAGCTGACTTCTTTGTATGCAGACTCCCACTTTCCACCACATATTCACACACCCTCTGCACAGTCAGGGACAGGCAACTTGTGGCTCTCCAGATGTTCTGGCCTGCAATTCCCATCAGCCGTAGCCAGCACTGCCAGAGGTGAAGAATCATGGGTGCAGGAGGCGGAAACGTCTGGAGGGCCACAGGTTGCTCACCCCTGCATTAGAGAGAGGCAGAGTTTGGATCCCATGTATAGCAGCCTGGGTAGGCAGGTACACAGGTAGGTGCTGGCCAAACAGAAGCCATGACCGAATGCATGCAAGCTACAAGCACAGCTCCTCAGTCCACCTTCCACATGTGCATTTCCGCACCTGAAAGCCTGAATAAGACTACTGGATGACCATTGTTTGATCTGCATTTGTAGCACTGCTATAATAATTATTAGGTTTAAATATCTTGATACTTTCATTGTATGTATTATTTTGACTGTTATTTTATTGCTGTTCTGTAGTGCGAGCCTGCCTCAGCCAGCCATGGATTGTCAGCATAATACATATTTGCACATACACAAGAGCTAGCCTTTGGACTTTGAAGTTTTATCTTTGGCATGTTAATCTTGGATTTGAGCTGGAGCACTGTTTCATTATGCACAGTCTGAGCCATGGCTCAATTTCTGGGTTTTTTGTTTTTTTTTCCATTTAAGTAACCCTTCTGTTCCTATATAATGTAGCGGGGTGTGGATAATTAAGTGTATGTAAACAGGAAACTAAGGTACCACCTGCATGGGCAGCAGAATTAAACAACAGAATGGACTGTCCTTTAGACCGCTGGTGGCAGACCACTGTTTTCCACATTCCCCTGCTTTATGGAGATTTCTGTATGAGGTAACATAAAGAAAATAGCAATGGATCAGACCACAGGTTTCATCAAATCCCAATGGAATCCAAAAAGAAAATGAGACACGTACTCTTTCCTTCTGTTGCCCCTCAGTCCTGGGTTACACTTCAGTTTCACTTTTTGAGAGCTCATAATAATGCTGTGGACAAGACCATTCACTTGTCTGATCCTCTTTTAAAGTCATCCAAGCCAGTAGCCATTGCACTGCTTGTGCCTGTGAATTTCTGGGTCATGATGGGTTGTGTGAAGAAGTGATTTCTTGAGTCTGTCCTGAACTTATTGGCATCCAATTTAACTAGGAGGTCCTGAATTCCTGTAGAATGAGAGGGGGAGATAAAAGAAGGATTTTTCACTTGCTCCAAACTTTGCACAATTTTATAAACCTCGGTTGTCCCTCCTGTCATTTGTGGTCCAGGTTGACTGGCTATTTGTAGGGGGTTCAGGCAGCAGCAGGGTGACACATGGGTTAGGGCGATGGCCTGGGACCATCTCAGGAGACCTGAGAATTCCATGTCCTCCCATGAGTTCAGGAGGTCCACTAATGTTGGGGAGGCCCTGCTTCCGGAGCCAGGAAGGGGGACTCAGACTGGCCTTTGGCCATTGGGTGGTGTAGAAGTTAATTAATTGGTTACCTTTATAAAACAAACTTCCTGGAGGAGGTGCAGCCACTCCACAAGATTGTGTTATTCTTCCTGCCTTGTGGTGGGAGCCAGACTTGGTGGCTCTCCATGCACTGCAAGGTTCTCGTGGTGGAGGAGGAATATGTTTACTGCCTTGATCCATTTCCAGAGGAAAATAGGTGGGATATCAATAAATAATAATACACAGGAGCAGTTAAAGGCTTACCTGTTGACAGTCTGAACTATCAGCCACTGGGGAGAAAGACATCCCCAGTAAAGATCCACATCAAAGTCTATTTGTCCTCTGTCTCCTGACCTACCCTGAACTGAAAGGGTGTGGTTGGAAACCCCAGAAGGAGAGACCACTAAAAGTGTGCCTGCCGTCCACCTTTGAACATTTGCCTGTGAGAAATTGTTCGACCCATACTGTCTACAAGGGAGAACATGACAGTGAGGTCGCCCGTATATGCCTGTTTTATTGCCCTCCTGAGGCTGAGCCAAGGAAATTGAAGAAAGTGCTTATGTAAGTCTCCTGGCACCAACAGTCCTGCTGTTAAGCTATAAACAAGATATGGTTGGATATTAGTCTATTCTTTAAGGTCATTGTATGGAGAAAGAAGGAAATGCTTGCCAGTTTCACAGTGGCATTGCATAGGGTCTATACCAGTGTCTGGAAATAGGGAGAGAAAGGTGGGGAGCACTGGAAAGAATGGGGACCTCTGCCCTCACTAGCAAGGGCCGTGGTTGGATTCTTTCTGATATGACTGATTTACAGGAACAGCAAGTGGTACACACAGGGATGTGATGCTCTGGAAAAAAAATGGGAAGGGGACAGGGAAAAAATTTCCCCCAAGGATTTTTGGAAAATTTAGTGGAAGGGAGTTATTTTCTTTTTTTTTTTCCCCCTTGGATTTTCCCTAATTTCCATTGCTTTGGTTTTTGTTTTGTTTCATTTTTGGGTTGCCACTGTAGCTACAGACAGTTTGGACTTCACATTCCTAATAGGTACTATGATGACACAGCTGTGTCCAGGTTTGGAACTCAAGTATGGGTGTGGACAAATATACACTATACCAGGTTTGGCCCAGGCTACAATCCCAGTTACCATCAGGTGGAAAAAAGGGGGAGGCTAAATTTTAGCTCACGCCTGAGGGTATTTTAGAGAGATGTTTCATGTGTGTGTGCTGTCCAGATCTTGTGAGATTTGCTAGATCTATTCTGTTCTAAGCACTGCAGGTTATAAACAAAGCAGAGTGTGTTCAGGGGAGGTTGACATTTATAGTGAGGGCTCTGAAGACAATGAGGAGAATGTGAAGAAGTTGGACCTGTTTAGCCTCGGGAAAGATTCATTAAGAGGCAATCAAGTAGCCATCTTCAAAGACTGGAAAGGCTGTCTCATAGGTGATGGAGCAGATTTGTTCTCTGTTGCTCCAGCCAATGGGACTCAGTGAGTTCAACTGATAAGAAAAGGGTTTGTAACTAAACTTTAGAGGAAAGGCCTCGATCTTAGGAGGTTTCAGGTTCAATCTCCAGCATCTCCACTTCGGGATGGTAAAACTTTATTGACTGTGGTATCTATTAAAATGACCAACAGGCCCAGTTTAATTGTATTTGGATTGCACACCAAGAACTGTGCATTTGCAGGTCATGGAAAGCAGGCTTGCTCATTCTTGGACGTTCCCTTAAATCCCAACCCTGCAAGATTGGCTATTAAAATTGGCAATGAGGAATCTTTTAATATTTGAATACATTGCTTATGGACCATATCCAAGTACTGAGAGATCTTCTTTCTTTTAAATATAATGATTAAAGGCACAATTCATATTATATTCCTTCCCACCCCACTCTGCAGGCATGTCAGTTCGTGTGTAACACAAACTCTTGGTGTTTAGCAAGTCATTGCTTGAAGGCATTAAGATGCACATAGCCAGGCTTTGAATCTGCACATGCCCTGATATCATGTTATCTCTGATCTGGATTACTTAAGGAAATTGACATGGTGACTCCCGCTGAACCTGTTCTTGCTGACGTCAAAGTGGCAGCCAGCCCCAACCCCCTTTGCAAGGGTCAGTTGCAAATGCTGTATCCAAGATGGCATTCGGCTGCACAACCCTGAGCAGCCTTTCCCATCCTGGTGCCCTCGGGATGTTTTGAACAACAGCTCCCATGATGCCTGTGCATTGACCATGTTGCTTGGGAGTTATGGGAGGTGCAGTGCAACACATTGGGAGGGCCTCCAGTCAGGGTTATCATATTATCTGAACCAATCTTCTCCAGCCTGAAGTTGGACTACGATGATCTCCATTTCCATCCAGCATGGTCAATGGCTGTGCTGGCTGGGGGTAATGAGAGTTGTCGTTCAACACATACTGGGGGCACCGAGTTGAAGAAGGCTGCTCTATGCAGTACACCACATTTGAGGGCCACACCAAACCGCATTTTCCAGCTATATCTAAAAGCTGTGTCCCGCTTTTTTTCTGTAGTAAGGGTGGAAGCCAAATGTGGATATTAAGAATCTCCAACCCTTATGCTAGGGTCCTCATCTGAATCAGGAGCCTGTACCTACCTCAGAGTGAAAATGCAGTGAGGGGATATCACTGCTGCTAGTTACAGATTTAACGTGATGTATGTTTTGGCCCTGGGCGGTCAGATTTAAATCTGTGCTCTTAAGCAGTCCAGGTTTTGTGTGCTGAATGGAAATTAAAGAGTTGGAGGTTGGATTATTATACACACTTACGCACTGCTGAGTCAACATGTAAAAGATTACACTGTGAGTAAAACTAATTAGTTTATTGAGATTGGTCACGGTATGAGAAAGATTCCATGAGTCACAGCCCAGAGCCATGGAATATTTGTCATTACAAGAGAATAGCCAAGTTTCATTCAATAAATTAAGATTTTGCATTACTGCTTGGCATGAAGCTTCAGAGAATGGAAGTGCTAATGCATTTATTTCTTTTGAAATTGAGCGAGGGTGCACCCCCTGTGCTACGTGCAGGCTCTCGAGCACGTTGCAAGAATGGCATTTCATTTCAGTATGAGTTTGCCAGCAAATGCCCTGCCCTGCCTGTGACATAGGAAAGTCTTATTCCACGTAATATTCTGGGATGGAAACCTACAAAATAGTATTTGCTGTGAAATGTGAATCCTAAATTAAACAAGCACTGCATCCTAGTGAACACTCCCAGGTCTTACTCATGAATTATGTCCCTAGCATATTCATTGTGGCTAACTTTTCAAAAGCACCATGCTTGCTTCTCAACATTTCCCTGTACATTTTTCTTTTACCGTCTAAGTTCAGTTCAAACAGTGTGATTTCCTGACAGAGGTGTGCATGTGAACAATCAGGTGTGCAGATGTAAGCCACCAAACAAAGCAGTGAGCAAAATTTTTGCGTGTCTTCTATAGTGCAGTCCTGTACCACTGAACAAAGCTATCCTGTTATATCAGGGGTGCATGGCTTGAGGGCCTCTTTCCATTTGGAGAAACTCTCAGGGGCCAGTGGCAAAAAGGGAAGGGGCAACAATACTAGCATATTTTAGCTTAACACTCTTCTTGACAGTAACTAACCCTGAGAAGAAACATTCCAGTCATTTAAAATGGGTGAAAGCCACACAAAAAGCAGGAAATCATTAGTGAAAGGAGATGGGGCCAGGGAAGTAGTATGGCCTTTGGGGGATCACCAGAGGGCCAGATTAAAAACTTCAGGGAACCAAATTGGGTCCCTGGCCCTGAAGTTTCACACCCCTGGTGTAAACGCTTATGTCAGAGTAAACTACACTGAATCAGTGGGACTTGCCACAGAACTGAACAGTAAAGTTGGAATGTGCCAAGAAAGCCATCTGGTCCAACTCCCTGCTCAGTGTAGGAGTCCATGTTAAAGCATCCCTAATGAACAACTGTCCAGCTGCATCTTGAACATCTCTAGTGTGGGAGAGTCCATGACCTGCAAGGCAATTCGATCTCCATTGTCTTACTTGTCCAACAGTCAGGAAATTTCTCCTAATGTCACTGGAATCTGGCTTCCTCTAACTTGAACCTATTATTCAGTAAACTGTACTGTGGAAGAATGCCTGGCTGTTTTCTAAGGGACGACCTTTCAAGTGCTTGAAGAGTGCTATCTTATCTCCGCTCAGTCTTCTCTTCTCTTCTCTTCTCTTCTCTTCTCTTCTCTTCTCTTCTCTTCCCCTTCCCCTTCCCCTTCCCCTTCCCCTTCCCCTTCCCCTCCCTTCCAGGCTGCACATGCCCAGTTTTCTAAGTCTTTCTTCATCTGGTCATCTTTGTTGCTCTTCTCTGAACCTTTTCTGGTATGACTGCATCTTCCTAAATTGTGGTTCCCAGAATTAGATGCAGTACTCAAGATGAGGCCTAACCACTGCTGAGTATAAGGGAATTAGTCCTTCATGATCTTCACATGATTTAAAAGTGAGACTATTATTCATGCAGGCCAAAATAACACTGGTTTTTTTTTTTTTTTTGCTTTGTTTTGTTTTGTTTTGGCAGCCGCATCACGTTGTCGACTCATATTCAGGTTGTGATCTACAACACTTCCAAATCCTTCTCAGTTGTAGTATTGTTGATCCAAATACGCCCTATGCATTTGGTGCCGTTCTCCTAGGTGCAGAACTTCACATTTGTCCCATTTAATCCCATTCTGTTGATTTTAGCCCAGCACTCCAACCTATCAAAATTGCTTTGAATATTGTTTCTGACTTCCAGGGTATGATTAAATTGGTGCCATCTGCAAATGATGAGCATTCCCTGTACTTCCTTATCCAAACCATTAATAGAAATGATTAGACGTTTTATTGAATTGACTTACTCTGTTAAGGATGCAGTCCTATGCATGTTTAAATGGGGAGAAAAGTCCTACAATTCCCAGCATTCCCCAGCCAGCCCTGCTAGGGGTTGTTGGACTTCTTCCTGTCTAAACATGCATAGGATTGCACCTCTAGGGCACAATCCTGTGGGCCTCCAACAGCCTGGAGACCTAGCTCTGCAGTCCTGCAGCCTTGGAGTTGGGACTTTGAAAGCCAAACACCTGCACAGCTGGCTCACTTTCTCAGCATGCGACTGGGCCTCAGAGAGGTGGAAAACAGAGAAACAGAGCGAGTCAGAAGGGGCCTCCTGGGCCATCTAGTCTGGCCCCCAGCTCCTGCCAGCTCCGCTCACAACATGAGGAAGGTGTCGTGTGGGAAGCATGGGAGGCTGGGACTGATGGCTCACGCCTAGCATCTGTCAGCATCGTAGCCTCTCCCTACCCAGTACTTGAGGTGCACATCAAAAATGGACATCCAGATAAAATACATGGCATGAGATGCAGCGGCAGAAATTGCCTTCCCTGCGGTGGGCGCAGGTAAGCCTCCAAGTTGGGAGGAATGTGCATCTGAAGGGTAGAGTAGTGGAAGTGGATTGTGCCCTTAGATCCTTAAACCCAGCTGGCACAAAGTGACACATTTATTTCAGTCAGTGTTTAAATCTTCTCTGTGTATAAAGGTAACATTGCATTTTAAATTACACTGCATAAATTAAGCATTGCGTGACTGCTTTGTGAACTGTGTTAGCAGCATCCTCAAGTGACATATTTTACAATAAAAGGTGTTCTTAGCACTGCTTGCAGACATACACACTCCTGTTCATTTTCCTACACAGCAGGAGTGTAAAGAGGAAGTTGAAAATGTGGGAAGCTGCAGCACTGCAGTTAATGTAGAACTTGTCATGGGTAGACCAGCGGAGATGAAAACACGCTGCAGGTAAAACAGTTGCTTACTTAAGTTCCACATGGCACTCCACGGCTCTCCCAGCCCAGAGAAGGGGACATGGGACTGAGAAGGCAGGCACTCTTTGTAACGCTGACCTCGTCCCCGGCTATGCGTGGCGCGTGTCCTCATGGCCAAGGGGCTCTGCTGGCACTGGGAGGCACAGCTGCTGTCCCCATATAGGGTTGACCCCCCACTGTCTACATCCCAGTGGCAGCTCCAATCTGAGACTGGAAACAGCACTGGGGATTCTTTGAGAGTGTGGGGGCTTCAGATACCCAAGCCTCCCCCCACCCGGAAAAATCCTGGAAGTTTCATGACCTCAACAGAGAACCTCTAAGGACTGAGTTATGCTAGCTATTTTGCTCCCATTGTTTTATTTATTGATTATATGTACATCCTGCCTTTTTTCCTTCCAAAGAACTGAAAGAGGCTTACATCACCTCCCCCGTTCTCTCAATTTTAGCCTCACAACAGCCCTGTGAGTAAGGTAGGCGGAGAGTCAATATCAGAATTGTGACTAAGTCCAGCCTCATTTTCACAAAGAATGAACTCATGTTGACTCTGCACATTGATGCTGGCTGGAGAGACAGACAAGAGAAACAGCTCTTTGTGGAAATGGAGATTAGAGCTGAATGTGGGAGTTTATTCATTGCACAGGGGCTTGAGCATTATCATCTAATGCTTCAGCACTAGTTAAGATGCTCACGTAACCTCATGATTCAGGAAACTGCGAATAAGCACAGGTGAGCCTCCTCCAGGCTACTGAGTCAGCTGGAAGTTGCCACAACTTGACGTCTGTGTCAACACCTACAATAGAAAATATTTGCTAAAGAAACAAGACACCTGATAGGAGATTTTGGTAATGATGATTAGCTCATCAGGAATTTTATTTGCCCAAGGAAACCCAAACAAAATCTGACAAAAATCAGAAGTCATGGACTTTGCTTCTGAGTTCAGCACTTCATTTGTGCTGTCGTTCATACCGCTGGGTATGAAACCTGGTCCCCTCAGTCCCCAGATGCTCTTGTTCCTTTGGGAGCAACTGGCCAAGGATCCCCGTTGGCATCTCTTGTTTAGGCTTCTTTGCAGCCATGTGTCCTTAGGAAAGCACAGCTAGGTTATACCTTTTGCAGCCTGCAAGCAATCCAGTTATTAAAGTAACATTTGCATGACCATCATGTAGTATGCCTATTTGTGAACCTCCCCACTTTCACCCTCATAGCATACTGTTTGGGTGAAAATAGGGTATTTTGGGGAAAAAATGCAGAATGGAAAAAGGGTGGTTAGAGTCAGCACACAACACAGTAAGCAGCATAAAGTGGCAATTCAGTGGGAAATGGCAAATAAAATAGGAACCATGGTCTAGCCAATGCTGCCCAGTGCTAAGGTGCCCATTTGGTTCTTTGAAGAGCCATGGTCTCTGCAGTGACGTTCCCTCGATGCTTGTGTCAGGTGTTCCCTCAGCTTTGGGGAAATGTACACCCCAGCAACTGTACCAGAGGAGAACCTTGTACAATCTCCTCTGCATGCAGCCAGCATCTAGCTTCTCCACTTCCTAGAAGAATTACTTTTAGCACCAGTACTGAGAGAGAAAGAACTTGGTGCAGTCTCCTCTGGTGCCTGCATCAAGCTCTCCTTCTGCCCAGGAGAGCTACTTTTAGCATCCATGCTGTGACAGAAAGAGTGGAATATATCTCCCTTGGTCCCTCACCATTTGCCCGGGTGGAGATTCCAGGAGAAACACTTGTCTGATGACTCGTGATTGCACATCACCAGATCTGAGGCAGATTTTAGAAGATTCTGCATTGTTTAGGGACCTGGGCAGTTTACTAGTGAAGAGCTTTGCTAAGTGGAGGTGCTTGGCCTGGAGATGATCTCAGCCAGGTCATCCATATTGCAATGCCAGCACCCAGAGACCTGGCCTTTAGCAGAGACTGCAACTGATTTCTTTCTTTTGGACGTAAGTAAGAAAGAATATGGTCTGGCTGAGTGGCCCACTCCAGAGTGCAGCTGCTACCCCTGAATCACCCCTGCTAGGTGAAAAGCCAGATATTACCTTGACTAAGGACAACCAGCCCCTCACATTGGCTTCTTCCAGATGTTCACAGGGTTTATAACTGTAGCCTTGCACAGTAAAGTACATCCTGCCATTGCGTGCTGCTGTGGAGAGAGAACCAAAGATCTCAGACCACAGCTAGCTGCAGGAGCCAACAATAACAAGAATGTTTGTTTGTTTACTTCTGAGCTGATTCATTGCAGAACTTCTTTAATTATTTAGAGTACAACTCAGTGGATGTTTAAACAGAAAAAAACCATAGAAACAGAGCAATTCAGAAGGGGCCTCCTGGGCCATCTAGCTTGACTCCTAGCTCCATTCATGACATGCCGACCATGCGCATGTCCAGCCTATCCTTAAACACCCTCACCAATAGGCTTCAACTGCCTCCAGTGGAAGCCTATTCCATACTCAGTTTCTGGAACCCTACAGTTTCTGGGTTTTTTCCGCCTAAAGATGTACAGGGCCGTGGCTTAAGTATATAGTACCTTGCAAAAGGTAGGACAGCACTTTTGCATTTTTGCAGTGCTGGTAGGAAAGATGTGAAGACGGGGAGACTGACCCAGTTATTGGGGACAGCAGTGACACAACAAACAGAGCACTTCCACCTCACAATTGCCCCAGCTTTCTTTTGTGCACATTTGCACATTTCATTGTCATAAATACGCTGTAGCATTTCAGCACAGTAGTGTTGTGGTCATGCAGTGGTGGTTCTGGCTTGCAAAGAATCTGTGATGATACTTTTGGGAAGTCCTGGGAAGATGTGGAGGACAGAAATGCTTGTGTATTAAATGCAAAAGATGTTTCTGCTATCCTTTTTCAGTGCTCCTAGGGTAGTTTACAAAAAGCATGATAAAGCATGGACATCAAACTACATATAGCAACCTAGACTGTGATAAAATAGCAAGTCCTTTTAAAATCTGGAAAAAAATGAAAGTCTCTTCACCTGGCACCAAAAAGCATCAATTATAAGAACACCTTATTATAAAAGCCTCCATTATATGACATCAGACCTGCAGGAACAGCCTTTACAGTTAAAATTAGGGGCATCTGGCATCTTTCCTAGCTATTAAATTTTGACTCCAGAGCTTTCTCATCATGTGTTAGGTCGAATGTTAGTCTAATTGAGGAGCAAGGTTATTATTTCTTTCCCCATCAGTAATGGTGCAATTAAAATAATAGCAGTATGTAAATACTATTGAATAGCCTGCCCTTTAAAATGCCTTTTACAGAAGGTTATCCAAGTGTGTGGCTGTTCTGTTACGGATTCCCTGCCTTCCCCATCACACATTTCTTATTGAGCAGAATGTTCTCAGCAATGCAGCTGGAAAAATTCTGTAGCAATGCAACTTACCCTAAAAACCACCCTCTCCCCTAGACACAATTTCACATGTCGTTGTCACAGGCATATGTGTTATCCTGCAGAAGGATTGCCACCCCTCCGAAGAAATAGACAACTTAGAGGTTTTTCTGGGAAGGTGCACTGCTCTGGACTGAAGAGCATCCCTTCTGTGCTTCTGTTCTAGCCCCTACACATGGTTGGTCAGGGCCAGACCAAGGCATTCATTATGTCGCCTGAGGTGATGGGCAAGATGATGCCGCCCCATTTGCGAAAGTTGACCGGACTGGCAGTTGAAGCCGCAGCAGTGGTGATGGAAGGGTGTCCCCCAGTGCCCCTGAGGGCAGCAGGCCAGCTGTGGGGACACAGGGCAGAATGCACAGCAATAGGGTGTCCCCTTTCACATCACCCAAAAAGAGGACAAACAGGTGACAGGCTTGCATAGCACTTGAACAGGTTACCTTACAGTCCAAGTTCAAATTTAGAAATAATTACTTTATATGAAAACTGAATCTTTTCAGTCCATGCCTCTGAAAAGCTTGAGCATATGCAGATACACTCAATTTAATATGTTTGCATCCCACCCCATGTACCAAGAGCGAGATAGGTTAGTAAGATCCTGCCTTGCTCCATCTCTTTGTTTCACTGAAGGATTTACTTGTGTTGCTTTCTGCATCTGTAGACAGTGCCCAGCCAATGCACCAGTCTGGCTCAGGAAGTGATACTTCATTGACTGATCCCTGTTTCTATATAGGTCATGGATGGGCGTCTCTCATGGACACGATCCATTCTGTCAGATCCATACACCAGTGCTTGCATGGGTCTGCTGCTTACACCCATAAAGTTGTAATCCTATGCACAGCTGTGTGAGAATACACCCCCTGAACCAAGTAGGGCTCACTTTCTAAGTAAAGTATCCATCTAGGACAGCACTGCGTGTCTGCTTCATGAAGGTTTGGGCCAAATGAAGTGTCAATTCCCATTCCATACCAGGATTTCCCAACTTGGCACCCACCCAGCTAAGTTGTAGTGCAGTTCCCATAACTCCCAGCCAGCTGCCTGGGAATTGTGGGAATCACAGTCCCAGACACCTGGAGACTGAAGAAGGCTGCTCAGCACTGCTGGAAAAGAGCCCCAAAGTGGTATTTGTGCCCTGAGCCAAAAGAAAGGTCATATTTGCCTATTTGCTCAGTCTCCGGTTAAATTAACTGCTTTTTCTTTTTTTCTTTAGGAGGAGGATGGGGGACGTGGCAGCCACACCGCTCCCCCTCCCGAAGCATATTCTGGATGTGTGGGTCATCGTCCTCGTTATTCTGGTCACCGTCGTGATCATGACGTCCCTGGTCTTGTGCCCGGCAACAGCTGTGATCATCTACAGAGTACGGACACACCCGATGCATCAGGGGGCTGTGTGAGCCCTGCCCTCTTGCTACTTTGGTCCTGCTGTTGAGAAACGTGGACTGAAAAGGACAAAGGGAAAGCAGTTGATCAGTCAGGCTGTCCTCACAAGTCCAGGATTTTATTTCTGCCTGTGGAATCTGCTTGGGTGGCATCGGAATCCAGTTGTTCTTATTGTGGTTCTTGGAGTGTACTTTAATAGAAATGGTTCTTCATGTGTACTGAACTTTCAAAGGTCCAAGGAGACTGCAGAACCTGGTGGTAGAAGAGAAATGTGAAACATCTGACAACAAAGCCCTTCAAACTGTTTCCAGAAGTGGCTGCTGTGGAAGAATCCACATACAAACGGCCATCTTCTCCTCTTAAGAATCAGCTGGAGGATGCATAGTTGTTCTGCTCTGGCCCAAGATCCTGCCAGTAATGCGAACAGCAGCCATTCAGAAAGGAAATTGGGAAGGCAAAATGCCATGGATGCAGACGTCACTGTATTTGCAGTATACCACTTGAGAAAGATACATTCAACCCAACATATTTATATTTAAGAAGCATAGCAACATGTAATAGGAGGGACAGCAAGACGTGACCCAAGTAATTTTCTGCAGCGACCAGTTTAGGATGTGGTATTGAGATGAGAAAGTAAAAGGTTATTTCATTTTGTGAAATCATGTGATCCGGCAGTATATAAAATAGACTGGAAGAGCCTATTGTGATTCTATCTAATGAAAGGAAACTTGAGATGAATAAAGATTAGGGATCTTTTGAGCTGTGGGGTGATGCAAGTCGTGTTTTTCTCACTTCATCCTGTTTGCAGGTGTTGACGTCATCTCTCTGGTCGACTATTTTTAAGTGCATTCTTTTCCTAGTAATGGGGTTATTAGTAGTATTAGACATTTCATCTTCTCTGATAGCACTGAGCACTGGATGGAAAGTGCTGATAGGCTAGATGTCTCCCCCCCCCCCACTGTACCCGCACCCCTCCCAACATCGCTTCTGAGGCTTGGGAGATCCTCCCGAGCACATTTGCCAGTCGCACAGGAGGACTCTGGCAATCCCATTGTCAGGATGAGCTTATGCTCACACAAGGATTGGGCTCAACACAATTGCATCAAGCATGTCCCAGTTGCACCCGTGTCACGCAAGTCATTCCTTTCCTCTCTTCCCCGGCTACTGCTGGCTTAGCCACTACTGAGGAAGCACCTGTCTGGTCTTGATAATCTTTCATTCTCTCACACAGCAGAGTTTGCCAGCTCTTCGTTCAAAGAGAACTCCTGTGCCTTTACTATCTAAGGAGAAGCTATTCTTGTCCCTCTGCTGCAGCACTGGTAGATGCAAAACTGAGACCATTTCGTTCATCATTTTGTTACAGGGCACTGGACTGTCTTTGGTACCAGGTGTTAGTTGCTATTGGAACCTGCCATTACTCATTCTGAACTCTGCTTACTGTTCATTTTGCGGGGGGTGCTGTGCTTTTTTAAAGTAGCGACAGTATTGAAGAAATATGAAGGAGAAATAATTTATGTCACTTGTGTACACATAAAAGGGAAGTAGATTCTTTTCTAGTGAATATATCAGCGGAAAACTTCTCCTGTTCAACTGTGATAAGGTTGTTGTCATTTTGTGCTCTTCTCTTAAGTACTGACTGTGCTCGCAAGCATTGCTGGATTAATCATTCCCAGTTTTGCTTGTGTTTGGGCCTGAAAATTCTTATGCTAGCCTTGTTGCTGCAGCGAATCCTCATCTTTCTGGTCCTGCTGGTTCTTGCTTGGCCCCATCGGAGTAGTCATGAGTGAAGCCAACTTCATCATTTTTTTGATTTTAATGATTGTAAGCCGCCCCGAGGCTCATGCAATGGGGCGGCATATAAGTTGTTTAAATAAAATAAAATAAATCATGCAACTGACATTGGAGTCCCCAAGGGGGTGGTGAGGTGGTTTTGCCCCTGAAGTGTAGACAACTATGGGGAACCTCATCCCTGTTTCATTATTTTATGGAGAAATAAATACATATGCCTTCAAAGTTAAAATGGTCTGTTTTTCTGTTTGTGTTATGCTTTGTTTAATATCTGTCTCTAGCTGGCGGCTGATTGAGGCCAGGAAATCACCAGTCAAGGCCTACCTTTACAGTACACATTCTCTTTGAATGGAAATAAACGTGCTTACAAAGAGCATCAGCTGAAGGGGTTAAGAGCAGCAAAGATAAAATCTCAGCAGCCTTGTGACATTTGTTGTGACAGAGTGTTTTCTTTGGGTGGCTGGCTGAAACAGTTTTAGGTCAGCTGCAACCCACAGCATTGCCCTGTTATGCAGTATTTGATGGTTTGGAATGAGCTAACAAAGGGCAGCCCTAAGTTATGAGATGAGTCAGGCTGCGGCCTGGAGAAGTGACAAGAGTCAGCACTGGGGACCTTGTTTTCTTTACTAGCATCCTGTTTCTTGCAGGGCAGTAAATAAAGGAATTTGGTCTGGAACATCCTATTGCAATTATTCTTGGTGTCGTTCATTTCTGCAAAGAAAGGGACTGCTGCACAAGACTGCTTTGAACTCACAATTCTCACCTGGAGATGCACCTTCTTCATCCCAAATGAACAACTGTGGTTTCCTAAAAGTGACAAGAGTAGTATACTGCTCAAGCTGAAAGGCTGTGTTTTTCAGGGTTGGGAACTGTTGCCTTGAGAAGAGGAATTGAGACTCTGGTTATTCTGAAGAAGGAAATTAAAGTAATATTTTCTCTCCTATCACCCGCTATCAATGTCAAGCTCACAGCAGTGGCTTTGAGAACAGAATGTTTTGCGGATTTAAATAAGGGAGATAAGAGAGCTGTAATGGGGGTGGGGAGGTGGTCAGGGCAAGACTGACAAAGCCATACTGTGAAATAGAAAAAAATCAAATATACTGGTTGGGCCTTAAGGTCTGAATGTGGAAGGAAGGGAATTTGTGAGCGTGCATGGTGCTGAGAAAGAAACTAATATCTGCCCCTCCCCAGAAGTGCCTATTTTGCCAGACCTCCAGTGCATTGATGCTTTCAGTTTATGGTTCAAAATTCAGAGTACTGGCAGCTTCAAGGGGAATGATCAAGCAAAATGGCTGCCAGGACTGTCCCCCCTCCTCCCCATGAAGCAGGGAAAGGCATCCATGTGAGACGGCAAGGCTAGAAGATCGCGTCACTCTGCCACCACCTCCAGCTGGTACTCCAAAGAGTCCCTGCAGCCCCCTTTCTCCCATGGCCTTCAACTCAGCGAGGGATCTGCAGGCAGGACAATTTGATGTCGACACCAGTCCTCCGTTGCTGTGGAATTCTGGAGCTGGCATGACTTCCCAGCACTTGGCTGATACCTTGCAGTATCTCAAGAGAACCCAGAGCCACAAGAGTAGAGCTGCCTGCTCCAGTTACATGCAGCCCTCCCTCCCACCTTCTGCCTCCAGTCCCAGCCCAGCAAGCCCCAGCATGGCGGTGAAGGAAAGGCGGTGGGCTCTCTGGACTGGGTTGCAGCAGCAGGGAGCTTTGTGCAGGGCTGCCATGAGGAAGGACTGTGCAGTGGTGCTCTAGGAAAAGAGCCAGTGCCAGGGTGATGGTCGCTCCGGAGTCATTCCATCAGGTGTGCACTAGGAGCTTGGCCATCACCTCATTGCAACTGCAGGTTTTGCTCTAAAAGGCAGGGCCACTGACTCCAAAATGGCTAGGATGAATGAGGGATCAAACTTCAGTTTTCCTGTCCGTGTCCTTGTGGACATCACCATTACTCTATGGGGTTGCATATCAAGAAGGAACTCCTTGAGGTCATTCCTGGCCTCCATACAAACGCCAAACTCAGAGTCTCTCTCATTCTAGATGTGTACACTGCAGTCCGAAAGCAGGACTGTAAAATATTCAGTGACATTTGTACGGATTCCAGGATCTTTCTATCAGGCTGCAGCACAGGTCTAAATGATTCCTGCTACTCCACTATGCCCAGGCACACCAGTTGCTGGGGAACATGGGCAGGAGGGTGCTGTCACACACATGTCCTGTTTGTGGATTTCCCATGAGCAGCTGTTTGGCTCTGTGTGAACAGGATGCTGGAACAAAGGGGCCCTTGGTCCGATCCCACAGGGTATGTTCTTACGCTTGATTTTTTTTAAACAAAACAATTTAAGTTTCTACTGTAATTTAAAATTTTAAATCAGTAATTTAGCATTATAACCAAAAAATCAGTAAAAGTAATACCAAGTTGCTCCTACAGCCCACAGAATTATAGGCCCCATCATTCCAAAGGTCTACCAATAGCGGAAGCAAATTTTGGGAGAAAGTGAGGAAGTCCTGTCCTTATGCACCGGAGAAAAGTTAATGCCCAAGGTAAAATAAATGTATTATAAATAAAATTAGAACAAAAATGTCCATTTTTTAAAGTACACTGTTCTTTTGGGTAGTATGTGATTATTGAAAAGAAAGGAGGGTTCTGAGAATTAAATTATGTCTGAGATACAATCTCTGGCTTATGTGATATGACTGAAAATCTGCCTTTCAGGTGAGTAGGAAGGAAAGGAACAAGCCAGGGAAAATAGCAATGAAACAGGAGGAGGAAAGGGGGAAGGGAGAGGGCATTGCATGCTGGGCAATTACAAGAACACTTGTTTAGGGGAATATTGTGGTAGCCAAAGACATTCGGAAAGTTATCCCACAAATGATTTTGTGCAAGAGATCCTTTGTGCATCTGTCTTTCACTATCGCGGTGCCAGTTCTAGGAGCTCAGTCACCAATTTTCAAGCCCAGAGAATGAATCACATAGACAGTCCAGTGCCTGTTTAAGCAGAAAAGGGGCATACAAACTGCCAGCATGCCCGTACCAGCATGGGGATGCCACCTTGCAGAAAACCCGTTTTTGGGTTGCTACAAGATGGCAACCTGCACACAGTGATACAACCAGCAAGATCTGATATTCTTAATTATTGTGTCCTGATGACATCCCCCAGGTACTTGGTCCCAAGATGTTAGTGCCTTATATGCCACTGGCAAGTCCTTGTATTTGGCTCAGTAGCTAATCAGTAGCCAGTACTATATTGATGGAAACTGTGCTAAATGCTAATGAAATTAAGATTCCGTGATGCCCTTGGACACACATTAGTTCTAATTCTTAGGAAACAGCTTTTCCCCAAAGAGTGATCAGGATGCACAATTAGCTTAAAAACTGTTGCATAGGAAGGAGCCTGCAGACAGTGAGGTCACAGCCTGTGGACAAGACAACTGCGGAGGACAAAAAGAGATGCTCAGAAAAATATAGCATCCCCGTTAGCTTACAGTCAATAATGTATTCAGTGTATGTCTGGGAAGTCTACTTGTTCGTCCTCAGCAAGCAAACAACTGAAGAGACATGTGCTCCGAGAAGTACAGAAGCCCGTTCTGCTTGGGAATATTGTACCTGGGAAGAAATACCCAGACAACATGGACCCTGACTGTTCTCTAGAAGGACAGAAAGCTCAAACATTTTGGCCAAGTAATGAGAAGGAAGGACTTATTGGAAAAGACCCTGATGCTGGGAATGATTGAAGGCAAAAGGAGGAGGGGATGGCAGAGGATGAGGTGGCTGGATGGAGTCCCCAGTGCCGTGGGTGTGAGGATGGGCAGACTCTGGGGGATGGTGGAGGACAGCAGATCCTGGTGTGCTGTGGGGCTATGGAGGGTCAGGCACGACTTTGCGACTAAACAACAACCTACAGTGGCAATCATATCAGAGTTTTATTTTTCTGAAAATTACAGTTCCGTAACAGGCTAGAGAACACGCAACAATGCTCCATTGTGTTACCCACTTCTTTAATACTGATGTGAGAATCATGGGCTCACACAACATGGTTTATAGTAGGGTACTGTGAGGATTGTTTAACCCTCAAATGATCTATGGTGCCTGGATTTGCACAACGTGGCAACCGCACCCCCAGTCAGGCTGGCTGGGGCTGCATAGTTAAAATAGCAGACAGCACACCCCTCACTGGGATGACTCAGAGGGGGGTTAAACGAACTACAGCAAAGGGGGTCATATTTGTGTTGTGCAAAGGGGGTCATATTTGCTGGGATTTAGGAGAATACAGAGCTATTCCTAGAAACTGAGTATGCGGCTTCTGCAACTATACGCAGAAACAACCAGCCAATGAAATGCAAGGGATGACATTTACTGCATGAAGTTGGTCACATGCAGAGGTTCCTTCCCCTGATAAAACATCATTAGCTTATCATGTTTGTTCCTATGCCTGTAGCATGATAAGATAGCACTTGCTCTCTCTGTACCAGCCCTGGTATTTACACAGTTGATTGGCCATAAACTACATCTGTAAAACTAAAAGGATCTGTTTGACTTCTTCTTGATTGAATAAAACCTCTTCCAGTGTACATCTCATTGTGCTGCTCCCATATTCTCTGGGTGGATAATGGAATACAGGAATTTATTGTTCAGCTAACTTGCTATGGCAGAAAATGTGGAGAAAAAGATAGAGTCTAGCAATGAATTATTCATTTAACCCCGTCCCCCCACATAAACTGGCATAAAAAAGCAAATGCTCCGTGGATGTGCTTGAAAGCTCATTGTTTGAATTCAGTTATAATCTTTGCCAATTCATGAAAAATAATCCTTCTAATTTATTAACATTTGTTCTGCTGTTTCAAGTAAATCAGCAAAATATTAATTGATCCTAAACAAATGCACTCAGCTCAGACCCAGACCTTTATTGTTTGATACTTACGGGGTTTACATGATTTTGAAGGACCGAATGCAGTGAAATTCCACCTTTTCTTCCTAGTCTCTGCTTCCTCTACTTGAATTCTCTGACATTCTCAGTTCATCTCCTTAACTCTTTAGCACTCTCTGTTATGTGTTTCATGTTGTTGTTAGTCACGAAGTCATGTCCAACCCATTGCGACCCCATGGACAACATTTCTCCAGGCCTTCCTGTCCTCCACCATCCCCCGGAGTCCATTTAAGCTCATGCCGACTGCTTCAGTGACTCCATCTAGCCACCTCATCCTCTGCCGTCCCCTTCTTCCTTTGCCGTCAATTGTTCCCAGCATTAGGCTCTTCTCCAGTGAGTCCTTCCTTCTCATTAGGTGGCCAAAGTGTTTGAGTTTCATCTTCAGGATCTGGCCTTCTAAAGAGCAGTCAGGGTTGATCTCCTCTACGACAGATTAGTTTGATCACCTTGCAGTCCCGCAGGAGTCTTCTCCAGCAATGTGTTTCATACTCCATCTCTAAAGCTCTCTCTTTGCAGAAGGGGTCTTGCAAGCACTCTCTGATAACTCCATCTGTCTTAGCCACAACCATAAAGCAACAACAAGTATCCTCTGGCTCCTACAAAGATACTGTGAAATACTGAAGTCATAATATGTGAAAGCTAAGTGAGTGACAAGCAGAGGAAGGCATGACACTATTAGGTAAATGCTTCGGCTTCTTCCTTCCTTAGCAACATAGTCGGGATTACAGATTAACACTGAGAAATGCTCCGCAGCAGGGGTACACAACCTTTTTGGCCCCAGAAGCCAAAAAGGTATTGGTTGAGTTAACCAGGAACAGTTCTCCCAACGTAAGCACAGACACATACTAGCATTGGGAAAACCCCATTGGAATTGGGGTCACTAGTGAATGAGAGGGATGGGGTGGGGCCAAAAGCATTGGGTTGGAGAGGAAATCACAACAGTGGTGAAAGCAGAGAGGGAGGATTGGCAGAGGTGAGTGGACTCATGGCACCTGTAGGAGCAGCATCTAAGGCTTTGCAGGGACATGTGTGGCTTGTGGACAGCTGTTTATTACCCCTGGTCTATGCCATCCGTATCTCATGTCCTGTTGTAGTTACTTATATCAACACAGCCTCACTTCTAAAATGGCAGGTATTCCTTGTTGCTGTTTATTAGATCCCACCTTTATGCTTCAATACCTGCCATCCAAGGTGGCTTACAAAGACAAATCAATACAAACATTAAAAAAAAAAAAAAAAACAAGAGACAGAAGATAATACAGTGAAGTAGAACCACAGGGAGCCCGGGAAATCTCAACACTGAAAATCAAACATGCAGCAGAACATAACCTGACAGAAAAAGCAGGAAGCCTTCAGCACAGAAAGTCATCAAGTATGGATTTCTTAGAGCAGGGCTTTGCAGAGCCTAAGGCATCGAAGAAGACCCTAAACACTCAACCCCATTCGCCAAACTGTAGGCGGAAGCAGAATATGCAAAAGAAAAGGGAGAAGGAGAGATCCTCCATCTAATATTTGCGCTGAAAGGAGATAACATTCCAATTAAAAACTGCACCACCTAACACAAAGACCTAAAACAAACAAGCCAGTGTCTCATGAAATATCAGAACAAGGTTAATGGGTATGACTTGCAGTTACCTGGAAATAAGCTCCATTGAACTCACTCATCTTTCCTTCGGAGTGCATAGATTCAACATACAAGAGACTGAGATCTTCAGAAAGTTGACATGTATCATTTTGCTTGTAACTGTACATGCAAACAATGCTGCAAAGAGATGTTACTGCTGCAACTGTTTTATTAAAATAGGAAGGCCCTTGAAGAAAAGAAGCACCAGCCTCTGTTTGATTGTCCCCCTTCTCTGGCTTCTGATATGTTAAATTCCCACAAATACTTGTGCAACTTGCAAGTCTTATTGCCACCCACATTCACTTGCCACTTGCCCACTTGCAAGAGCAAGGAGAGCCATCTCTTGCCCTGAAGCTCTGCCAACATTGCTCCTGCTCCAAAAAAATCACAGGATGGCATCCGTGTCCACTTCACAATCGTGCACTGCAGAACACCCACAGAATGTCTGTTGATGCAGCTGGGCGTACAGCAATTGAAAGCAATTCTGCATACTAATTGAGAATTGTAATGAAGTGGGTTTCTTTTAGGTCAGTGATGATGCTCAGTCTTTTCATCATTCATGGATGCTTTGTAGTTCCTGTTACTAATGAGCCATTGCAGGCTGTCAGATTTGTCTTCTCCAAAAAGCATTTCTTTTATTTCAATCATCTAATTGCCTCTCTCTTTCCTATCAATCTCAGTATTAAATTAGCAAACTTGTTTCACACGGCTTTGTGGGAGTCATGGCAGTATAATCTTGAAGGAATTAAACATGACTCATGTTGGCTGAGGTAAGATGACATCTGAATACATCTTTTAAATTTTTGGTTTTTGGCTGTAAAGTTTTACACAGAAGGCTTTTAGATCAGGTTTTCAGACTTGTGGAACTTTTGCAAATCTGGTTCCTCTTTTTCCCTTTCAGATATTTATCACTTCAATATTTCCTTCCTTATCTTTTTTTATATATCTGTTTTTCATATATCCTAAACAGCTTGGGACCAGGATACTGGAAGGAATGTCTCCTTCCTTACATGCCCTGACACCCCTTAAGATCTGCAGGAGAGGCCCTGCTCCAGGAACTCTCCTTGAAGGAGGTAAAGAGGTTGTCTACTTGGAGTAGGGCCTTCTCTGCAGTGGCACCCAGATTGTGGAATGCACTCCCCAGAGAGGTTAGCCTGGCGCCGAGCCTATACTCTTTTCTGCACTAAGTGGAAACCTGTTTATTCAAACATCATTTTAAGAATTAGGTATTTTAGAAGTCAAGTTAACAGTCTCTTTTTGTCTCTCTCTTTGGAATGTGATTTATTCATTTTTAATTCTGACTATATTGTTATTATTATTGATTATATTAATTATGATTATTCATTCATTATTGTCTATTGTTTGATTGATTGTTTTTATTATTGTTGTTCATTTCATTAAAACTTGTAAGCCATCCTGAGATGCTGCCGTGAAGGGCGGGATACAAATGTTTTATTAAATTAAATTAAATTAAATTAAATATATTCCATTTCTTTTTTCTAATGTACTTTGGGAAAATAAATAAATTGGGGGGAAAAAACCCTCCTTATTTCTTTGCTCACAGTGGCAGGTCCATCACTTGGGTTATCACTTTTTTAAGCTGGCCATCAATATGACGAAGAAGGGATGCTGTTTGTTTGGTTCAGTATGTCAAGATGGCAGTACAAAGCTCGGGGCATACCAAGAAACTCAAATGCTGTGTAACCCCCCCCCCCCCGCCCCTGCTATTTTATGCCTTGACGTCTGAAATCTGGTGCTTGAATGGTTCTCAGAGTCATCACAAAATGTAAGCAAGTCTAAATAAAGTAGCGATCTCTTCTTGTCTGGTATGTCTCTGCTAAAAGCTTCTCTGTCTCTTCCCCACTCTCTCCAAAACACTTATACACCATTCTTTAGTCAAAAGACTTGCAGGAGTGGCTTATGAAAATCAACACTGAGGCAGCCTTCCCCTCAGACTCACAACCTAAAAAGGTGTGAGATCCAAGGAGAGCGATGGGGGAGTGGCGGGTGGAGGAGCCCAGGTGTGATGCTTGCCTCAGTCGCCCAGCTGGATGGAAATCTCTGGACAGGTTTGCACAGCATCTGTTGTCTGTTGGGACTGGCCTGCTCCTCTTTTCCATCTCTCTTCTTCAGCTTCTCTTCTTTCGAGTTCAAGAGTTCTGATCTCAAACCCAAAAGCAGATGCAGGGATTTGCAGCCTAATATGGTATGGCCATGGTAGGCATGTCATGAGTGGAGCTGGCTGGAGCTGGGGGTCAGACTAGATGGCCCAGGAAGCCCCTTCTGACTCGCTCTTTCCATGTTTCTAATATAAGGAAGGCTCATAATTTGCCCTTAGCTGGCTCTTGCTTTGAGCTTTTCTCATATCCCACCTTGTATCTACTCCTTAAATCATCACACTTCCAACTGGCTTTCAGCAGTCCTTGAAAAATGTAACACTACAGCCAAGCATATTGATTTGTAACATATATGCAAAAGACAGACTCCTGTTGACCTAGAACTGAGATTGTATTGAATTTGCCATCAAGACACTGAGGGCTTGTTGCATTAGCTCTGCTCTTTGAGGAGAATACATTGTTTTATATATTTTAGCTCTTACAACTTTTTAGCTTTTGCCAGTGACAAGGTTGTGGGAAAAAATAGCAACCTCTGTTGTTTATAGATTTGTATATTTGGGGCTTTTTTGTTTAATCACACATGCTACTAATTAGACCAACAGTGCTGCCAAAGGTACTGAATGCCAAATTTCCATTAAAATGCCTTGATTCAATTGAGAGCACCTCTTTCCAATGCTATGAGTTACTTCACTTTCCACATCCCATTTATACTAAATGTCTTGCTTAGCTGAATGAGTGTTCATGCTTTTTCCAGAAAACAAGACAACAAGCCTTTACAAAAACAAAATCCCCATTCCTCTAATTTTTAGCCCTTTGCTAGTACAAGTACCTTGGACCAACAACAGCTGCATAACAACCCAATATCCAGAAAAAAACCTTGTTATGTATCTGTCTTGAGAGGTTGCCTTGACATAAGAAGTTTCCTTGCTTACTACATTCAGTTAAAAACAAAATAAAATCACAAGGCATGTGAGGCCAAATTTACATGTTCAGAGGAATGAAGTGGAAGAACTGCAGTTCAACGGCAGAGCTTTGCATACAAAGGCTCTCAAGTTCTGTCTCTGGCCTTTTCAGCCAGAGCGCAGAAATGTTTTTATCTGAAATCCTGGAAGGTTGTTGTTAACCAATGCAGAGCCAGTTATTCCCAATCCTGGATTCCCAGTTGCTGTGGGACTACAGCTCCCATCATCCCTGGTCACCCACCAAACTGGTGGTAGGAGCTGTACTCCAACAACACCTGTAAGCCGCCCCGAGGCTTCGGCGAATGGGGCGGCATAAAAATGTTTTAATAAATAAATAAACACCTGAGGAGCCAAGGTTGGAAAACAGTGGTAGAGCTTACTAAGCTAGGGCTTCTCTACCTGAGGCATTTAACCACCTGCTCTATTGAAGTTGCTTTTTTCGTTTTCTTTGCAGAAGGAAGAGTGTACCCTTTATACAAACCTGCAAACTCCTGTGAGTGAGGGATGAGAAGCACACAATAAATGGCTCATGTAGAGAAACCCCTGGATGGACTAAGGATTGGACAGCTTCCTGTGAAGATGGAGAACTATAATGGGAGAATGGACCATATCTCCTGAGACTCAGCTGAGGGGAAGGGAGGTGGGAGGAATCATTTTTAAGGCTGATTGCCATGCAAAACCTCCTGCAAAGAGAAAAGTAGCACTGTAGGCAAAGGCCTAGACTATGAATTTGCTCCCTGGTGCATTGGCGTCCTGTTTCCAAGTTTTAATAGGAGTGGGAGAGCATTAATAAAAGCATCCCCTACCTGCAGTATGAAGTTGTGCAGTTCATTCTATCACCATAGTGCTCTGTGCATCATTCCCACCTTGCTCTGCCTCAGGGATGGGCCTGGGATGTAGGACCATTTGGTTTGCTGCCAGAAAGGACATGGGACTGTCCAGTAGGTGGCATGGTGCTCACACAAACTTATTACATATTTTCATGAGATGCATGAACATGCGTGGAGGAGGATGGGTTCAATCACAATACCCTAGTGAAAACACAGTGAAATGCACTGGTAGAACACAACATCTGTACAACAGAAGGGGGGGGGGGGAGATGTTCGGATTTCCCAAAACAATCGTACAAAGCCTGTACACTTATTGTGCTAAAATTTATCAGACATTGTGTATTGTGGATGGAGCAGTCAGCCTTAAAATGGAAATTTCCATAGTTCAGCATATAAATTGATTGGAAGGTATTTAAGGAAGTAACAGAGGCAATAACTGACATTATGCACTCTAAATGGTCTTAATTTCAAGAGCAGGCCCAATTTTCTGCCTGTTTCTGTTTTGCTTTCAGGATCTCAAAATGGAGCTGCAATCCGAGTGCAGACTCTAACAAGGAGGCTCCCAGCAGATCTGTTAGACCAGTGGCAAAGGTTTTTGACTGCTGCAGCAATGATGGCTTTAGGCCTGAGCCGGAGGCTGCCAGGCCAGGGCCTTTGAACACAGGGCCTCTCAATCGGCACCTCTGATGTCCAAACCCTCAGTTCTGGGCCTGCCTGCACTCACTGCACAAGAAACCAACCCCCTCCACATCACCAACCCGTATCCCGGCGTCAGCCCATCTATGCTGGTAACAAACCTGGTGGGAGACGGCCCTCAGAGGAGGAGGGGAGCTAGTTTCAAGATGCTGATGTCCCTGCTAGCCAGGTGACTAACAGACCCACTAAACCAAGTGCCAATGAGGTTCAGTCAGGCAGAGATTCCTTCAGTTTCTTTATTCAGCTGAGCAAAGCCACTGGGTGTCCGCTCCCTACATGCAGGCAGGCAGCAACACACACACATTCCTCTTTTTCCTCTCTTTTTACACTTAATCTCGCCCCCATTGCTCCCTCACCCAATCCCCTCCCAGGGCCTGCCTGACCCTTTACCCATGTCCACTGCCTGCATGTCCACTGCATGCCTGGCCTCCTGCAGGTGCTTATGTACATCCAGTCGCCTCCCAATCCCCTCACAGGGGGAGCATGATCACTGCATGCCAGTCCTTGTGTGGGGGGTCTTTATCAACATTCTTTTGCCTTCCCTTTTTCCTCTCCAAAGCAAGCAATGACATTTGTTAGGCTAACCAAGCTCCTATGCAAGCGGCTGTTTACATAGTTAAGCTAATCAGGCTCCTTCAAAAGTAAGAGGCCTGCTTCTTTAAGGTTGCAGCCTGGGAGAGATCTTCCATCCCTAGAGGCTTAGATGATCAGAAGCTCCAGGTCTAGATTGCATTGGAGCAAGTTACCCACTGGGAGCTTCCCAAGATTCTGGCACATTCCGTTGTGCCTCGTGGGCTTCTTGTGGACGTCAGAATGAAAGTGAGATTTTGGGGATACCTTTTAAAATGTGGCAAGAGCATCAGAGCTCTGGAGATATTAGACCTTTCTTCACCATCTGAGTCCTGCAAACACTCATGTAAATATACACTCATGGCCACAAAATGCAGGTGAAGAGCTTTGCTTCCATTCTCTCTGCAGAGAACATGTCTGAGCTACAGCTCCATCATTCAATCCTCTGTAAATATGCATGCATTTCTTTTAAATATAAATGCTTCTAAAACGTTTAAAAGAGGAAATGTTTATGTTTAGCTTACTAATGGTTCTTGCTCCAGAAATTACAACCGGAAACGCTATTGCAGAACAGATGAAGACAGTAGAAACCAACATTTCAGCAAAGTGTAATGGGGCTGAGGAAAGTCTCCAGTGCCAGACCCTTGGTGTGAGAACAGGGTGGCTAATGTCTGCTGTTCCTCTTCCAGCTCCACATACTTTTCACATTAGAGTTGTGTAACGAAGCTCTCTACTAGGAGAACTTCCAGTTCTGAGGAGCGAAGCAACACACTTACATAAGAAAACAGTCACTAACCACAAGGCCAAATAGACTCCCACACTGGCTGGCTGACTTAGCTCCGTAAGCTGGTCTGAGGGGTCCTGTGGCATTGTTGGAAGTATGTATATTTATTCTTTTTTTCCTACAGCTCTCCAAGAATATCCTGGTGTGGTTGAGTGGAGGAAAGACTATAGTTGAACAGCCTTGAAATAAGACCTCCTGGGAGGGATTCTGCTTTTCAAGGGCATTAATAATGCTTGTTTTTTCCTCTAAGAGGAAAGAGAAAGAAGAAAGAAAACACAACAGTACAGAGAGCTACAAGAAAAAAATCTAATCAAAATATGCAATTTAGTACAGAAATTGCAAACACATGGGAAGTGTATTGGCTCTTAAACTAAAGCCAAGAGGCGCATGGAAGAAAAAGGAATGGTGGTGAGAAAGGCAACATGCTTTCCATTTATGCCACTTGAAGGCGGAAAGATTCTTGATGAGACATTCAGCATTCGGAGACTGTGCCAAAAGTTCCCTATGCAAAGGAACCTGGCAAAGCATCTGACTTCAGCCATTGCTTCTGATTTCAGTCAGGATACATAAAAAAACAAATTCCCACAGATGTTCCAATAAAAATACTGCGTTGTTCCTGGTCAGGGCAAAGAGATGAATGGAGTAACCAAACCAAGAGGCTGTGGAAGGCATGCTCCTGAAGTCCAGTATCCACAATGACAACCTCATGCGTGGCGCCATTACGAAAGCTGAGAGTACAAGCCAAACATGCAGCTGTGGTACTGCTATGCTTTTAATTGTGAGGTTCAAAAGAATACCGCCCACGTCTGTGCTGTGATCGGGAGGAGTGTTGGAAAGCAAGCCAGTATGGCTAATTGTCAATGATGGGAGTGCAGTGATGGCATTTGTCCAACCCATGTGTATATGAAGAGGAAACAGAGGAGATACAAGGTGGGCATCCCAAGCAGGCATAGGATCATTGGCTATGCTGGCTGGGGCTGATAGGAACTGTAGTCCAGGAGCATTTGGAGAGCCACGTGCTGCCCGGGGATACCCCTGTCCCCAGGGTACCATGCGGAACCGCCTTGCCTAGCCGGGTGCCTCCCAGATGTTTTTGAATCTTTGGACTACAACTCCAGCATTTCTGACCTTTGACATGATGGCTGCGGTTGATGGGACATGTAATCTGAAACACTGCTTGGAGTTTCTTTTATATTAAGTGGAATAGATGTATTGTTAAAACATATGTAAACAACATCCACAGGGCACCAGGTTGGGGAAGCCTAATACAGAAATAGATTTGGGTTGTGCAGAAAAATAATAGGAAATTTGTTCATGTGCCTGTTCTAATAGAACTGGAAATCTGGAAGCAATTGTGCAATAGCTTACCATGGGCAGAAAGGGGACACAGAGTCCTTTTTGCAGAGACTGCAAAATACTTCAGGGGCATCAGTGATGGAAGATCATGCCATGTTGAAGAAAATAGCGCTAGATCCTTTACCACATGCTTATGCCTGCTGGCTAATTGTGGGTGCATAATTCTTCTCAGATAGGAGTGACAAGTGATAAAACTAGCCAAAAGGCAGTCTGCATAGCTGTTCCCTTTATGGAAAAGCATATTCAGCCACCTAGTGGATATCATTGGTGCCTGCAGAAATATTTCAAAGAAATATTCAAGCATAGGAATTTCTGGGCAATCAAAGTATGTAAGCCCAACAAACTATATCTTTGTGCAATATCCCTATAAGTCTCATTCCAGTAACTGCAGTATTATGGACATTATCCTGCAACAGGGGTAGCCCTTTTTTCCAAATGAAGGTGTGAATGGAGTTGCTCTGTAACACAGAAGGGAGGAGCACCTACCCTTGAAGGGCTGGGAAAAGAAGTTTTATTTAGAAGTCCAGCCAGAAATAAGGTTGGCTGGCACTCTACCACTGACTTGCCCAGCAGCTGGACAAAGAAACAAAAAGGCTTGCAAAGTGTTGCAAACATGAGAGCTAGATGTATTGTTTCACTCATCACAAAGAGAGCTGCAGACAATAATCTGCAAACGTCCTTTATTCTAAGCATTGTTTTCAACTGCACAAGCATCTGGTGCAGCCCCCAAATGGGAGCATCCCCCAGAATTCTTCCAACGGAAAACAATAACAAGATGAGCATTCATATTTCCAGCTACACAAAAGCTTAATTTCCATTGCCCTTTTTTACAATTGCACAAAATACGCCCAGCTGTATTTTAGGCTAAACCAGCTGTGCTTCATTCAATGAACACAGTTTTTTAAAAACTCACATTTGCCTTACTAGTGGCACATTCTGACCAAGGCAACCTTACATACTGTGCATATGTGTTTGCACATGGTGTACCCAGCTGAGCAACAGGATCTGTACATGTAGGAGGGAGTTGTAGGCTTCAGCACACATCTCTGCGCACGCTCGTTTGGGAAAGAGTGGGTTAACTACCTGCTCCCAATGCTAGCTCCACCCACACTCCTTTTGGCCCCACCTTTCATTAGCCAAAAAGGTTCTCCACCCCCAGTTCATAGGGCAGGTGTTCTTGTGTGGAAAGAGAGACAAGATATGGCCTTTTGCAATGAGCATTCATTTATAAGTAAACACGCAAAATGATAGGGGAAGGAGAGCTAGCAGCCAGGCAGACAGTGCTAATTCTGAAAAAGCTCAAGCCCATAAAAACAGTGGCAACCCCCCTCCCAGCTGCTTCTTTGATAATCAGCTGCAAAAACTCACACTGCTTTCATTTCCCCTGTCCAAATGCAAAATCCCTTCTGTTTATGCACATACACAGCAAGATCATGGCCCACATTCCTCACTTATGTTCACAGAACCAGCAGGAGGAAAGGGGCAGTGTGGGGCTGCCCATTTAGCTCGCCCAGTGAAGTCAACAGCGCTCCTCCGCCCCTGTGGCCGCCATGTTTGGCATGATGGGTGGAGCGGGGAACTTCCTGTCCTTGGCACGCCTCCTGTGCAACTTACATCACTGGGCAGGCAGGTTCTAATGCACACCTGAGCCTGCACAGGCTCCACTGACCACGGCAGGGTGGAAGGAGAAGCCCGTTGGCAGGGGCAGGGCTCACCATGTGGCCCAGCTACACTTTCCCCCATGCTTGCTTGCACAGTTAGAGCATGAACAGGGCTCTTGGGTTCCCTTAATCAGCATGCATGGTTAGCGGCCAAATCAGAAAGAGCCAAAGTGGACTTTATGTAGGAGTTCCACATTCTTCTTCTAAATTAACGAAATCAGGTGAAGGTCAGAGCAAGGATGAGGAAACAGCAGCTGCTTAAACAAATACTGAAATTTCCCCTCTGTGCAGGGCAAACAACAGCATGGAAAGAAAGCGAAAGTGTAGTTTGGCTTTAAAATGGAATGACGTGTGTCTGATAAAGGACAGCCCAAGGGCAAAGCAAGGGGCCAAATGGCACCCTAACTGTCATGCCATGAAAGGAAGCTGGCAGTTGCAGCCCACTTCCCCTACCCCTCCTGGAAGTGCTTCGGGTGAGCAGGTGACACACCCCGGTCCGTCCTCCAAGCACCGCACCACTGCTCATGCACGCCCCCTTCCCTCCACCTGGCCTTGTTCCTGATCTCTGCCCAAGTGCCACACTGCATCCCTGGCGCCAGCCACACCAGTGGGGGCCACGCCAGCTGGAGCAACTTCTGGAGCATGTGACTGGGGCAGGCCGCCTCTCTCCCTGCTCACTCAGCCAGGAGCCCTTTGCCAGTGGTGCCGTCCGTCTTACCTTGGGACATGGTGCCTAGGCCGGACATGAGAGCTGGATGGATTGTCCAACTCGGACTGTCCTGCCTTGGTAGCGTTGCCAAGCTTTGCTCCCAAGTTGCAAGCACAGAAGGCTGGGAATGGCCATCATGCTTGGAGGAACAGCTGCTGAGAAACTCAGGAGAAACTGTCCAGAGATATGATGCCACCCCATTCCCACAACCCACCACCCCTTGAAGGCCACGCCAATCTTCTGGTCCAGATCGCAACTACAAAAGGCGAAGAATCCCATTTTCCCAGGTATAACATCTTACAGTTTAGATGCAGGGGAAATAGGATAGCCGTCTATAAAAACGGAATACTGAGTGAAGTCATACAAACTATGAACAACAAAATAGACATTATATTAGAAACTGATGCTGTGCAAAAGTCCACTAGATATATCTTGGACAGGATGACTGTGTGTAGCTTGTGCATCATAAGCTTGTTGGGTTAGGGTGACAGGACTTTGTTAGGAAGGGGCCAAAGTGGGCAGTTCTCCTGGCCACACATTGAGGGGCCACATCAATACTAACACACTTCCTCTGAAGGAGAAGAGAAGGAAGTGGTGTGTGGGGGTCTCAAATGGACATTCATTTCCTGAGCGAGAGGTCTTGGCCCTTGAAACAGCATGACGGCAGTGTGAATATGCTGTGGTGGTGCAGTGAAGTTTGAAGGGCAGGACTCATCATGACAACCGCCGGAGCCACACCCACGAGGAAAGTCTAAAAGTTCAGGCTGTGGTTATTGGTATGGAGCAACACCCGTCTAGCCATTTTCATCTTCACCAGAAGGAAATATTTTGTAATGCCAATGAGTCTCAAGGGCTCATTCAAATCCAGGCCATTGCAAAATACGCTGCTTTACAACAGGGAAATTACTATTTTTGTTTGGAAAAATTCACCCCCTCCATGCTCATTCCAGCTCCTGCGAGGATTGTAGCCAGAATCAGAGGGCAGAGAGGATTTGGAGGAGGGAGGCAGGACTAGATGCTCGTCCTTGCTAGTAAGAATGTGCTGGAGCTGCTCCCCTGCGAGCCCCGGCACCACTACGTCACTGGGAGCATCACTGCGAGTTACAGGTGCTTTCAGACAAAGGACTGGTGGAACGGAACAAAACCAAGAATGGAACAAAACTAATCCCCACCTATAGTCCGTGGGGATTGTGTTGAGTGTGTGGGCTTGTTTTGTATCTTTTGTTAACCTGGCTAAAATAGCTGCATGCCTCCAAAAATGTTACATAAAATCTTTGCGTGGCTTGGAAACTCTGAAATTATATGTGGTAGATTCTGAACACCTTCTCCTGTTTCCACAGACAGAAAGTATCTGGAGGAGGAAACCAGGTGCTTTGTGCAAATCAGAAAAAGTGATTCGTTGCAAGCATCAGGCATGAGGAAGAAACAGTAGCTGGCATTTCTTTTCATCTTGTACCTTTAATTGTATGACTGAAATTCAGAAGCGGAACTAACAGAAACAGATTGTTACTCATTGTTCCCTGAAGTTGCATACCTCCTCTACCATTTTACAGATCAACTGCTGACCCTTAAAATTCTAAATGCTGATCGTTAATTAGACCATATCACTTGGTTGCATTGCCAGATGAGCTGTAAACAGCATGTAGGCAGACCATGGAAGTACACAGTATGCCTTTTCTCACAGTTTTCCTTAATCCCTGTACAAGAAAAATAATATTGCACCCTTCTGCCAAGAGGGGGACTCTCCCATATGCAGGATAAGAGAAATCTGGCACAATAAGTCATTTGACTGCTAGGCGTCAAGTATAGTTCCCAGGGCCCTGGCTTTGTTCCATTAGGCATCTGAGAGGCTGCCAGTGACAGCGAAGTGAACCCCACGCCCAGTTTAAGTGTCGTGCAGCGGATGATGACCAGGGGAATGCCATCTAGCTCTCCCCTCTTGCTTCCCTTCTAAATCTTCTTTTGCAAGGCAAATATGTTGAGGAAAAAAAGTGGCTTGGAATCTGGGTCAGGATTCAAACGAATCAAAGAATTTATTTATTTATTTGAGATGATGTAGATATAAAAAGTATTGACTTTTCCTGTGAAATTTAAATAAATCCCTGCATTTTTTTCTAAATTTGGATATATGGGTATAAATTAGTATGTGCAGATTTTAAGCAGGTGTGTCCTATAGACCTAAATCTGTTAAGTGCTCAGCAATGGGGCTGGACTACACCAATTACAAGGTAATGAAGCTACAGAAAGCCCCATCTTAAAAAATGAATTTTCTTCACTATTCCTGCACATGTATCCAGAGGCAGATTAATAATTCTAAAGTCCCCCAAAGGACACCGTACCAATTATCTGCATTTTAGAAGTTGTAAGACTGCACATGCCGACTTTACAGTGCCTTGCACAGCTATTCAACTCCATTTCACTTTTCCACATTTTGTTGTGCTACAAACTGAAACCAAGATGGATTGAACTGTCATTGTTGCTACTTAATGCACCCAAGATGCCCAACACTGTGAAGGTGCCAGTCGTACAACAATTTTTTATAGTGGCACCAAGTTAGCAAATCCGAGCAGGGGTGCCCCCTTTCCTCCCCATTAAGGCACATTTGTGGAAAGCGGCTGGCACAGTGTTTTCCACTGGCTGCAAAGGGGTCGGGGCAGGGAGATCGCTCAGCCTTTAGAGTGCCTGTTCCGAGACTGTGAAGTGGGCACTCTGAGTAAACCAACTGCAGTGGTCGGCCACCTTGGGTCCCCTCCTCCTGATGCCTCCTTGGGCTCGACTCCCAGCCCAAGCCTTCCCTGGTCCCCTCCTGGACCAGACACTGGACTGAGCACAGAACCCAAACTTCGTGTGGGGGAAGGGATTTCATGAAAAGCTTAAAGGAAGGGGTGGGGGATATGAGCCTCCACAAAACAAAGGCACACACATGAAAAGAAGGAGGGGGAGGGCAAAGGGAATTGGAGAGCAGCATCCACACGCCGTAGCACCATTCACAGCTCTCAGAGCCCCCGGCCCTGTTGGCCTCCTCAGACATAAAAGTAGCCAAGCTTTCCTCCCCTCGCTAAGCACACAGATACTGCTCCAGGCATGGGTTCGGGGTAGCACAGTGTTCTTCAGCAAGGCCTCTGGCAGGCACCCAGCCCTCCGTCACACCCTCCTTTTATCCGGATTTCCCCGGTCTAACCACTTGGCAGGTGACATTGCCTGATGGAACCCAGGTGAGAACCACCTGCCCCTTATGGCCCCAGTCTCCCGCCCGGCTCTAAGGAGCGCCAGTTCGCCTGTCCTTGACCAAAATTTGCAATGTCTCTCCCTTCTGCATTCCCAGACCCGGCCAGGCAGTCCTATGGCCTTGGGCGCCAGCCGTCCTGTGCTCACCACCTAGCAGTTGTCACCCTTTTTCTGCACAACTTCTTAACCCTTGGTGCTCCAGTCGTAGACTCAGCCTATTCGCATTACACCTTCCCCCATGGGGAGATGAGCTTTGTGGGGGGGAGGACTCTATACCCCCCAGCTCACCTTGTTCTTCCCCCTCCCCATGAACTGGAAGGGTAATGCCCTGGATAACCCATCTGCCAGTGGGTTGTCTCTTCCCCAAATATGGGTCACAGTGAAGTTGTAATCCTGCAATGCCAGCTTCTGATTTGTGTTTTTTACTTTGTCCAGCCAGCCCAGTGGAGAATGGCCCATCTGCAGGCTAAATGGCTGGCCCCACAAGTATGGGTGCAGCTTCCCCACTGCCCACACAATTGCTAAACATTACTTTTTAATCGGGGCCAAGGCTCACTCTCGGGGCAACAGTTTCTGACTGAGAGAGGCAATGGGCTTGAAACGGCTTTCCATCCCTTCTTCTGACCACATGCCTCGCAACTGCTGCTCCAATGAGTCACTCTGTAACACCAGCAGCACCTCCGAGTTAGGGGCTCTAAGGTCTGGGGCCACAGAGAGGCTACATTTTGTGGCACCAAAGGCTCATTGGCTGTCCTCCAACCACAGCACCCAAACCCCATTTCTCTTCTTCCACAAGTCTGCCAGCGGAATATGAAATGCAGGGTAAACCAGCGATAGTACCCTGCGAGCCCTGGAAAGGACTGGGCTTGCTTCTTCATCCTGGGTTGTAGCCATTGCTGTACGGCCTCAATTTTAGCGCCCAGGGGTGCAACTTCCCACCCGATGCCCCAAATAAACCACTCCCCCCAACCCAAACTGACCCTTCTGGGCTTTCGCAGTCACACCCAGCTCTTGAACATGTCGAAGCACCTCCTGGGCATGAGTTCAGTGTGCTTCTCTGGTAGAGCTAAACATGGCTGCATCATCCAGATGTGCTCAGGCAAACTCACAGGTCCCACTGGGGAGACCATTAGTGTCTCTGGAATGTGGCCGCTCCAGTCCTCAGCCTGAGCGGCCGAAACGTAAACTGGTGCAACCTCAGCTGGGTAACAAAGGCAGTTTTTTCTGCTGACTCCTTGTCTAAGGGCACCTGCCAGTACCCCTTAGTCAAATCAGGTGTGCTGATACACTTCACCTGGGCCAGCTTCTCCAATATATCTTTCACCCAGGGCATAGGGAAAAGGTCTGACAAAATTAACTGGTTCAACCTGCAAACGTCAGTACATAAAAGATTCAGCCCCGGGTCTTGTTTCCCTACTAGAACTACTGGGGCTGACCAAGGAGGCTGGCTGGGAACAATCACTCCCATTTGCAGCATAGCCTGGATCTCACTGGCCACAGTCTTGGGATAGCGACACACAGTACGGCCAGGAATTGACTGAATTGGAGAATGGTTACCCACGTGCTTGGCCAGATGAGTCCGTCCCAGAATACGCAAAGACAGTGTCCAAAGATCCTGCAGCAACTCCCACAACTGGGACCACTGTTGCTCTGTCAGACCAGGTGAGAGGTGAGCTTCTTCCACCCCACCTTCCTACTGACTTTCTGAGAACAGATCCACGAGCTGTTCCAGATCTTTCTTGTCAGCTATATATCTCAGCACCATAAAATGGCTTCATTATATTTACATGAAACATACAGGTTTTATGGGGATGTTGAACCCACTCTAATACATAATTCACGTCTCCTTCTCACTGTTTCACCTCCCAAGGACCATCCCAAGGAAGGGCAAATTTCTCTAGCTTAACCAGTTTAAGCACCAACACCTGGTCTTCTGGTCCAAATTCCCTCAATTTGGCGGATTGATCATACCAAACCTTATGCCAGCTCTGGGCTTGCTCCAAATGCCACCCAGATGTCACATGCTGCACCCCTGTTTCACCCATGCTGCTGGAACCATGCTTGTACCAAGTCTTTAAAGCATTCATAGTCCTAGAAATCTTCCCAAGACTTTGTCCCTAATGGATCGCCCAGTTCATCTGACATCCGAGACTAAACCATGATCATTTCATAGTTGCGTGTCACCCCCTGCTTAGCACACATTGCCTCAAACAGCCTAAAAAACCCCCTCAGAATGCCCTGTCCCACTTTTTACACTACAAACCTCTTCACGTCAGCCATCAGCCCATCTACTCTTGGCATCCGCATCTGGGCCATCAGCTTCATAGTAGAGAATTACTCTGGCATCATCCACTGAGGCATTTCGAAGAACCTCTGCATTTCCTGCTGCCACATCTCAGTGGGAACCAAGGGCTCCAGGACTTCCATACCACAGGTGACCCTCGTGGCCTCTGCTGAGCCCATTTGCAGTTCCTCCTCCACTATTCATACTTCTAGCATCAGATTTGCCAACTCCTGGACTCCCTCACCTCTATCCACCACCATTTGTGGATCCCAGAGCCCCTGACCCCTACTCTCATTGTTTCTGGCCATGCTAACCCTAAGCAAAAACACAAATAATCCAAGACGACAAAAAAAACCTTCCTCCCAAACAACTCCACCTCCCTTGTGTGTCGAAATCCCACCACTGACACCACAGTCAGCTGCCTTGAGTCCCCTCCTCCTGATGCCTCCTTGGGCTCGACTCCCAGCCCAAGCCTTCCCTGGTCCCCTCCTGGACCAGACACTGGATTGAGCACAGAACCCAAGCTTCGTGTGGGGGAAGGGATTCCATGAAAAGCTTAAAGGGAGGGGTGGGGGATATGAGCCTCCACAAAACAAAGGCACACACATGAAAAGAAGGAGGGGGAGGGCAAAGGGAATTGGAGAGCAGCATCCACACGCCGTAGCACCATTCACAGCTCTCAGAGCCCCCGGCCCTGTTGGCCTCCTCAGACATAAAAGTAGCCAAGCTTTCCTCCCCTCGCTAAGCACACAGATACTGCTCCAGGCATGGGTTCGGGGTAGCATAGCGTTCTTCAGCAAGGCCTCTGGCAGGCACCCAGCCCTCCGTCACACCCTCCTTTTATCCGGATTTCCCCGGTCTAACCACTTGGCAGGTGACATTGCCTGATGGAACCCAGGTGAGAACCACCTGCCCCTTATGGCCCCAGTCTCCCGCCCGGCTCTAAGGAGCGCCAGTTCACCTGTCCTTGACCAAAATTTGCAATGTCTCTCCCTTCTGCATTCCCAGACCCGGCCAGGCAGTCCGATGGCCTTGGGCGCCAGCCGTCCTGTGCTCACCACCTAGCAGTTGTCACCCTTTTTCTGCACAACTTCTTAACCCTTGGTGCTCCAGTCATAGACTCAGCCTGTTCAGGTTACACTGATAACTCCCAGTCAACATCAGCAGACTAGAAAATTGTACCCTTAATTGTCTTTATTGTTAATATGCATATTGCTGCATTTTAAAAGAAAGTTTTAAGATTGGATTTTATTTTATTGCAATATGTTGATGCTGTATCTGACTTTATTTAATTGTATTACCATCCTGAGAGGGGCGGGATATAAAAGCGTTAGACAGACAGACAAACAAAATAATCTTCTTTTTTTAGCTGTTCATTTATTTATCTCTTTAAGATGTGAAATTTCCATTGCTGTTTTTTTTAAAACAACACCTTCTAATTTATTTTATTATTGTTGTCTTTTTATCATTGCTTCTATTGATTTTGCTTTCATCAGGTATGTTGCCTTGAGGGCTACACGTGACACATACATCGAATTAATTAATTAGAAGAAGAAGAGTAACAACACGATGAGCAGGAGCAAATACAGTCAATATGATGTAATTAGGTTGGTTCATATTTTCCTCCTGTCTGGGAATCTTCAGCAGTGCAGGAGCTTTGGGACATGATTCCTGATCGCTGTCAGGAAATTCTTCCGTTAGGCTGGCAGCAAAGCCTAAAGCTATGTTTCTTTGTGGTTATCTCTTTTGAACTTAATGAACCTGGATTCCTGCATAAAAGCTTTCTTAAGCAAGGTATATAGCTATAAGTCATGCACAGCATGTAACTGGAACTCTTTGCACCTAAGTAAACGTCAGTGGTAAACATGATACAATTTGGAATCCTATGCCTAAGTATAAATTTACTTACTTTAGTTCAGCAAGCAAGCAATCCCAGCTTTAGGAAAGCACCACACTTTTCATTGCTTTTCTGTGCTGAAGCCCTTCAAACTTTTGATCAAATTCCGATCAAGTACAGTTGTTCTTGCTTATACCACATACACACAGTAACACCCACTCATGCATGGTCCTTTTATATGCTGTATAAATTGTATTTTTATTCTTTCATTAGATATTGAGTTTCTTCTTAGGCTGTTTTTCTGTAGGCTAGACATTTCATAAGCATATTAACTATAGACTAAGAATCATAATTAATGAATTGCTTTTTTTCTGTAGTAATCTTGATTTTCTACCGTGTATGTTCTTTTTGTTTTGCCTTTCATTTGTTATCTGTATTTTGAAATAGAATACAATTTCATGGGACAAAATAAAGTGTTTTTGACCCATGCACAAGTCATCCCTGGCCTTTGGCTTGCTCTGGAAAGGCTCTCCTGCAACTGATGACAGAAGCATTTGGCACCCCAGACGGGAAGTGACTTATGCAAGGAAACACGGACTGGTTTGCAAAGAGATTGGGATTTCTTGTAACCCAAGAAGCACAGCACTTGCCTTTAGAAGCATTTGTTTTATAGGCTGTCTAAAGCATTTCTGTACTACTGTTTGATGCTACCCATCTTCAAATTGTGTTTTTGGACCTTGTCATGGGTAGAATAGGCTCTACTCAGCTGAAAATATTGTAAAAGGAGAAGAGTTTTGTGAAGATGACTTGCACCCACAATAGCCTTCCTCAGCCTGATGCACTGCAAATGTCACTCCCATCAGCCCCAGTCAGCAGGGCCACTAGTCAGGAATGCTTGCAATCATAGTCCAAACTATTTGGAGGGCACCCAGCTGGGGAAGCCTGCCTAACAGCCAAATGACTTGGACTGTCAGCATTTGGTGGGAGCTTCAGCCAAAGCTGGAATAACAAGTTTAGCTTGGCCAGGCAACATCTGAAGGGAGAGCTGTCTCCCCACTGTTCCTCTCTCTCCCCTATGGAATATGCTCATCCAACCTGTGAAAATGCAATTCGTTGCAACTGGGAGAAGTGCCAAGAAGCACAGTCAGAGCATTGGGGGCTGAGCTGAAGCTCGGGAGACATTCCGAAGGTGCAAGAGTGCCCCTAGGATTCTGCTGGGGACGTAATATCTGCTGGAGCACAAGCGTTGTGAAGGCTCAACGCAAAGGCCCTGAAACGCTCTCAGGCTGCAGGCCTGGTTCGATCTGGAGGAAGCTCTCGGGTCACATTCAGTGGTGGGCGGGGCTGAACACCAAAGGGGGAGCACAGCATGCCGAATACCCACCCAGTGTAGCCAGTCACTCAGCCTCAAGAGAGACATTTCAAGCTTTCAGACTAGGGGAAAACGTCATCAATGCTGGCAAACCACCCAGTGACTGGCAGCCAGGGAAACAGGGATCTCTAGCAGGGAGCCTTTAAGGCCAGACCAGGGCCTCAGGAGGGCAAGATTTGCCTACAGGAATTTCTGTGGGTAGACAAATGCCTGTATGTACAAGACAATCACATATCACATAAATGAACCAATATCACAAAAGTACCATAAACCTCTCATCCATCCATCCATTGTTAGATTTATATTCCATTTTTTCTTACAAGGAAACCAAACTCTAGGTGACAATGGCGCTTCTGGCATTATCACTGCTCTAAGCATTGGGCTACAGTACTGAAGCAGTAACTCCTTCCATTGGCAACACTGGGAATAGTTGTTCTTTGCCTCTTTCACTATCGATCACAATCGAACACAATCCTATTCCATGTAATTAAACAGGGGTTGTTTGTTTGTTTATTTATTTCTATACCATTCCATAGCTGAAGCTCTCTGGGTGGTTTACAACAAGAATAAATCAAACAGTAAAAAGACAATACAAATAGCATGAAACAATATTTAAAAGAGTTTTAAATAATTTAAAATAGCTTAAAATATATTAAAATACAATAATACCTGGAAAGAAGAAAAAACACCTGGATAATCCCCTCAGGCCCCTGGATGACCAAGGAGATCTTTAAAGGCCTCCTGCATAGAGGGCTGTCTTGAACTGGTGGCAAAAAAATGGCAAATTTGGCACCAAGCAGGTCACAGCAGAGAGATTCTTCCAAAGATGGGGGCCACCACAGAAAGCTCTCCCCGTGGTTGCCACTGGCCAAGCCTTTCAAGGGGTTAGCACTTGGAGAAAAGCCCCAGAGGCTGCATGTAGTGGCTGGATAGATGGGGGTTGGGAGTGGAGCTCCAACAGGTATCAGAGTCCCTAGTTATGTAACTTATAGGTTAAAACCAGCAGCTTGAATTTGGGCTGGAACTCTATAGGCAGTCACTGCAGGCAGGGCAGAACCAGTCTTATATATTCAGCCCTGTCAGTCCCAGTTATTACTCTGGTTGCCGCATTCTACGCCAGCTGCCGCTTCTGAAACATCTTCAAGGGCAGCCCCACACCAACTGTGTTGCAGTAATCTAATTCAGAGATTACCAGAGCATAGATTACTGAAGCCCGGCCACCCCTGTCCAGGTAGGGGCACAGCTGGGACAACAGCTGAAGTTGGTAGAAGGCACTTCAAGTCAACAATGCCACCTGAGCCCAAGTGGCAAAGCACCGCTGGGCTATGAACTTGATCCTTCATTGGCTGTGCAGCCCCATCTAGAACAGGTGGAACACCCCCATCCAGTCACCCACCAACAGCACCTCAGTCTTGTCTGGACAGAGTTTCTGCAGAGGTACCTTGGCTCACATACACCGCAGTGCATGACTAAATCAGGTCGCGAACAAAAAATTGCAGAAAAAATTGCCTCAGTTTGCAAACTCTGCATTGGGTGACGATCACGATCGTGGTCATGCTGGCACATGAGCGCACGTGATCACGGCCATCTCCCCACCCCCTACCCCCAGCACGATCGCTATCCCACGATTATGGTTTGGACTCTCCCTCCAAACAATAACCTCCCCCCCACCTAGGTTAGTGTTCTCCACTGTACTGTACTTTGTTGTTCTTTGTTAAGGTAAAGTAAAGGTAAAGGTTTCCCCTTGATGTTACGTCCCGTCATGCCTGACTCTAGGGGGCGGTGCTCATCTCCGTTTCCTGGCCGAGGGAGCCAGCGTTTGTCCACAGACAGTCTCCGTGGTCATGTGGCCGGCATGACTAAACACCGACGTGCACAGAACGCTGTTACCTGCCCATCAAAGTGGTACCTTTTTATCTAGTTGCATTTGCATGTTTTTGAACTTTGTTCCAAATTTTTTGATTAAAAAAATATTTACAGAACGGATTAACCTTATTTATATTGAACCTTATGGGGAAATTTGATGGCTCGTGACCAGTTCAGGTTGCAGCCAGAGTTGTGGAACAGATTAAGTTTGTGAGCTGAGGTACCACTGTATTTGTTAGCTCTCATCCAGACCATTGTCACTGCCAGGTGACAGTTTAACACATTCAAGGTCTCACCAGCGGACTGTGAGCAGGAGAAATAGAGCTGCATATTCACTGATTGCAGTGAACTCCAGAGCTCCAGATGACCCCCCCCTCAGCAGTTTCATGTAGATGTTAAATGGCGGGTAGAACAGACTCTGCATAGAGGGCTGTCTTGACCTGTGTCACTCCTGGCATAGGTCATGGCTGTTTCCATGCCAGAACCAGTTAAAATGGGTGCCGATAATCAGTCTCAGTGCCTAGAGTTGCCTGGAAATCACCCTCTTTAGAAGCTTGCCCAGGAAAGGAATATCCACTACCAGCCTGAAACTGTTCAGATCTTCCAGGTGAAGGGAGGGTTTCTTGCGATGTGATCTCACCACCGCCTCCTTAAGGCAGCCTGGGACCACTCCCTCTCACACTGAAGACCTCCCCGGCCTAGCGGCTGTTCCTTCCTTGCTGGCTCTTATCAGCCGGGAGGGGCAAGGATCCAGTGATTCTGTCCAAGCACTTGGTCCACTTCCTTGGGCTGTACCAACTGACATGCATCCAATAAAACCAGACCAGACTGGGATCTCCACAAATTCAATTGCTGCACCCGTGGAGTCCAAGTGATTTTGCCCTCAAGCAGATGAAGAGATTTGGGCCCAGAAGTGCCCACTGAGTAAATGACAGCCAGCCAAGGTGTTCCTGGGGACAGAATGTAAATAAGCCCCAGACAACCCTGAAAAGCTCTGCTGGGAGGGAAGGAGACGTTTGAACAGAGGCAGCGAGGTGGTGCTTCTTTGCCACCCTCTCTGCCTCAAAATGAACCCGGTTGGAGGCCCACACCAAGAGCCTGTGGCATTCACTGGCGTTTTCCTCCCTCTGCACTCCAGCTGTCTCCTAAGTTGTTTCATTGCTCTCGGCTCCAGGGTGTACCAGGGACCCATACGAGCTCTACAACAGAGAGGGCGCTTATCATATCAAGTGCCCAGCAACCAGGGCTTCGACAGGAGCACCAGCCATGTCAGCCAGAAAATCCCCCAAAGCCCCCTAGAAACCATCCGGATCCATAAGCCTCTGGGGACAGGCCATATCAATGAGTCCCCAACCCTTGCAGAGGGGAAAAGCTGCCACCAGTCTAAATCCCAGCAGGTGGTGATCTGACCATGACCCAGGGACTGAGTTGAAGTCCCTCACACTCAAAGCGTCATCCTCATATCTGGCCATATGCGTTGGATCAATGACATTACATTGTGGGTGAGGGAGGTTTTATTCTGCACTGATCTGGCATTTAGAAGCAGCAGCCAGAGACCTGAGAACCAGCTGACATGGCAACCATCAAACCCACAGTTGTGGGGAGGAGCAGAACACAGCACAGCTGTGACTTGTCTGGGCTGCATTCCACTCCCTCTACCCATCACTCTGCTAATTGGGTTTGCATTTCTTTCTTAAAAAACAAAACAAAAACAAAACGAAGCATGCACCATCAAGGCTCGAGGTGACTTGAAGCAATTGTTGAATCTAGAAATCACGTTAAAATGAACCAAATAACCCTTAAAAACCTAAAAAACGGGAGGAAAAATACACACACCAAAAGGCGATATTACAATAAGCTGGGGGCAACTAAACCTCATTCAAAGTTCAAGAGCCAGAAGCCTCATTGAAGCCATGTGTTCTACATTCTTTGCGACAGACCGTTTAAGTGGCAAGTCATCACCTGCCAAGTCCCTGTTCAAATGCTGGGAAAAAGTGAACACAGCTCAGACCCACATCAAAGAATGATTTCATGGAAATGCATAGTTATTTTTTCAGCTGAGGATGAATGTTTGCTGGTGAAGATGCAATAAGAGATGCACTGGTCTCTGGGTGTAATATGAGTTAGCCTCCTGCTCCTTCTGGACTGAACCATGCTACATTTCAGTAGTGCCTGCAAATTGGAGTCCACAGTTTTGCTGGGAAGTTACAGTCATCTGCGTCACATTCAGTAAACAGCTCTCCAAAAATATCCTACAAAGCAGCTGTTGTGTCTCTGCAGAGCACTGAATCCAGTGGTTTGGTTTGGAGCTTAAGCCATAACCACGGGCGGATGAAGGAGCAATGCCCGCTTTTTTGGGGGGGGGGGGGAGTGGAGGCAGGGGTTTAATTTGGACACTCTCCCGCTGAGCGGCAAATTAACAACCCAAACCATTTCTGCAGCTTTCCAGCTTTATTCCTGCTGTGTTGTTTTCTGCTGAGGCATTCCACTGAATTTCTTTAGCACATACAATTTGAGTAAAATGAAGGCAGCAGAAATACCTGGCAGTAAATACCCTGGTCAAATAACCACTCCTTTCCTGAGTTCTTGAGCCCAGTCTTGCTGTGGAAGCAGAATAGATCTCCGTCTGCAAAGCACTAGGAATTTGTGGGAATTGTTTGGATGGGAATTGTTTACAAGCAGATCTATTCTCCCCATGTAGTCCAGCATGGAGGGTTGCAAGCACAGAGCACTTTCAAAATAGCTAAAATCCTGCTAATACGTTGTTAAAGTGGGAAGCAAAGTTTGGATCAGGTTCCCTCATAGTCCCCTCCCTGCCAAACAGTGGGATTTTTGTGGTTTTGAGAGGGCTTCCCACACATAGCTCTCAATTCTGTGCACACTCCTTTAGATTCAGTCGCTGGGCTGGAGAGAGACTGTAGGAATTCTGGAGTGTGGTATGGCAAAGTCATCATTGGCTGCACTGTACGCACTGTTGACTTGGGTCTGGTAAACACAGCTTTTGCAAGCTTTTATGTAACTTTCAGAAACCTGCAAAGATGTTGGGGCAAAGGAAATTAGTGTGTGCCCCAGAGATTAGCAACTTCCTGGGATTGGGGGCTGCAATGTCCCTCTGAACGCAGTGGGACACACCCCACAATCCTGAGGCTGAAATTTCTGCTGCAGCTGGAATGGCTGCTGAATTTGCTGCTGCTTTGATGACAGCAAAAAGTCGACTTTTGCAAGGAAATTAAGCATGCCAGGAAGCCTTCCCAAGAGTACAGTTCTGTTTGTAAACAAGACATACACTCCCTGCGGGCCTTATTTCCTTGAAAAATTGCATTCTTTGCCACCGCAGCAAATTCAGTAGCAAGCACAATGGGAGCGGTGGTGTAGCCAGGAGGGTGCCTCTGACCTGCTCTTCTTGTCCACCACAGGAAAAGATGCCTCTATCGTGCCTTTTTGGACTCTCTTTAAAACGACTGTCTCTCCGTTATCGGCATCTTGAAGAAATGAGAACTGCAGCAGGGCTGAATTTATGTGAACTGGACATGTTATCAGATCAGACAAAGATTCAATCTTTTTAAAGTAATGACGGAGAAAGGATTATTGTTCTGTTTGAGTTTGAGAGAAATTAACTTCCAAGCAGGGCTTTTATCCTGCAAGGGCCGTACCTCAAATTCAGATTTTACAAGGAGTCCACACAATGTTGTCTTCATATGTAGCACTCTCTTGTTTGCCCTTTCTTCACCCAACTTTTTTCTTAGCACACAAATAATACTAATTGAAACAGTTAACAAGAAAAACAGATGTTCTGGGTAAACTGCTTGAAAGCACTTCTAAAGATAGAATCAGAAAGTACATGGAGAGACAAGCCCAGGCAGCGGGGGGGGGGGGGGGGCAGATCCTACAAGGGTAAGTCTTGTCTCTCTGACCAATTGGCATTCTTTGAGAGTCTACATAACCTCTGAGAACCCACTGAACCAAGTAAGTTATTGGGACAAAGGAAATTGAGGTGGATACCAGAAATGGGCAACTTCCAGGGGTCAGAGGATTAGGGTTGGGGTTGGGGCTGTACCCCATTCTATTGTTGCTATGCACTCTTTAGCACACAGGTGATCCATACTTCTTTATTTGGTTTTCTGTAAATACATAGGAACTTGGATGGAGCCATTGTGCAGGGATAGGGGAGGTCTACACCTTCTACTCTTTAAAAATCCTCCCACTAGCAGTGGGGACATAATGAAATACACTGTTAGTAACAACAGTAGAGCGCGCGCGCGCTCTCTCTCTCTCTCTCTCTCTCTCTCTCTCTCTCTCTCTCTCAGAGACAAAAGGTAACCCACCCCACTCTTAAGCAATCTTTCTGCTGCTATTAATATGGTCTATTTATTCCTGCCTTTCTTTTGTGAGCCAGCATAATCTTATGATAATGAGCTAAGCTTCTGGAACCATTGCATATTTCTTCCTCTGTGCTGAAAGCTAGACAAGACGTGCTTTCTGTCCTGCTGGGCCCAAAATTCTTGGAATCAAGAAGAGTGCTCAAGTTCTTCTCAGGCAGAGAACAGCTTTTTGTTCCTTTTGCACAATGTAGCAATAACAACAACATTTAAATAAAATGCACAGTGGCCAAATGTAACATACATGCAGTTATCTGCAATTCTCTCTATAGAACAGTGAAAGCTGAAAAGGAGAATAATAATCAGGTCCTGCTGTGGGATTCTGGCCGTGAATACAGCTTTGGAAGGGGTGTGGGAAGGGTTAGCTAAGCCTGCTTCTAAATGGGCTTTCCCTTGGGCTACCAAGGGAGGCGGTTGAGGGTGTCCAAGGAAAGACTGAACAACCACATGTTGGGGTTTACATGAGCAAAGCAGGCAGGAGCCGGGGGTCAGACTAGATGGTCCGGGAGACCCCTTCTGACTTTGTTTCTATGCTTCTATGTAATTGCCCAGGCTGTCTTACAAAACAGGGCCATGCCTTCTGTGTTAGCAGCATTCCCCTTCCCTTTCTCCAAAGATTATTTGAAATGATTGTTCAATATAATAATGTCTGGCTTTTAATTGTTTTTTCCATACATCCTGAACTTTTATCTTTTGCAAGCTGTTTCATATTCTTTGTTTGGAGACTTCAGCCAATCTAATCTTTGCTGCTAGGAACGGTCATTGATCTTTCAGCTATCAATCAATCATTCCTGCCACCCGAATTTCAAGGTGTGTAGCACTGACAACTGTGAGGTCGCTGAAAGGGTAGTGGGGGTTTTGTTTCCATGTATAACTATTTGGATTCCCTCACTTCCAAGAAAGTTCATCCTATATAAAGAAAAGTAAAAAAGGAATGATTCACATGTTTAATGGTGATCATACAGGCATTATTTTGAGACAATGTGTCCAAGAGGGAGGGAGGGAGGGAGGGGCAAGAAGCTTTGAGCCATTTTCAAGAAATTTTGAAAGTGACAGCATTGTGAAAGAGAAGGGGGAAAATCCAATTCTGCCTAGCAACTGGATTATGAAAAGTGGGTGAATATATGCAAATCCCAGCTATTGTAAATCTAGTTTACAGGGAAAAGGCTCGAATAAAGAGGGGCTGAATGGACAAGCAAGCACTAGAAAAAAAAATCAAGGGGCAATCCAGGAGAGGTCGATGCCTCTTTAATTAAGCATTAATTTTTATACACACATCCTCCCACACCCCCATCCCAAGAAGAGAACATTGAGCTAGGGATCCACAGCTTTTGTTAGATCGGTTTCGTGTTTCACCAGCTGTCAGGAATCTTCATTTTACCATCCACACATTGATGGAATCAGATTTTTAAAATCAGAATTTCATTCTACTTGTATTAATGCACATTAGTGCTAATACTCAGTAACAAATGTGCAATAGTGCTCATGCAAATGAGCCTGAACCTCCCCCTCAAAATGGTCCACAAACATCCCTGGAATCAGCATGAGTTCAAAAAAGGTCATCTGCTGCAGAATACGCAGGAAGGATTCACAGAAATTTCAACCCGTCTGAGGATTTCTTTGGCTCCTCTGCACTGGGCAGGCTGGGGAGCTCAGTGGAAGGATATGGGATGAATCATGATCTGCATCTGTTCCTTTTACTTTCTCTTTTAATAAATCACAGAAAAATACCTTGGCACAAATATCCTTAGGAGATGTTGTGGGTGATGCTAACAAGCCCTGGGATCAAACAGAGCTGCCAAAGACCAACGGTGGTTGCAAAAAGCAGCACTAGTGTTGGCCATGTCATGTGCGTACATTGCAAGGTGCCAGTCATAGCCCGACCCGTCACCCTCTTGCATTTCCATTCATGGCGATGTTCCCAATGCACAGCTGTGTGACTTTTACCCATCAGAGCTGTGTCCCAATCTTCTCTGAAAGATTCTTCTCCCAGGCACAAAGTTTTCATGAGTTGGCTTGAATTAAGTAGCATTTCACTCTTGATTCTGATGGCATGCAGAGGATGGTACACCACTGGGAGCACTGACCTCAAGGCAGGTACTCTGACCTTTAATCAACCCTAACAAGCAACATTCACCTTGATGGGAATTGACTTTTGTCAAAACAGAAAGAGAAGAGAACACAATGCAATAAATATAAAGATACATACTGTAGGACAAGAAAGCTATATTGCCATAACAAATACACCATTAATTTCCAACACAGCATCCCCCCCCCAATTTTTTTCGTAGCTCGCCCATGGAGCTGAGAGCCAGTGTGATATAGTAGTTAAGAGTGTAGGACTGGGACGCAGGAGATCTGGGTTCTAGTCCCTGCTCAGCCATGGAGCTCCCTGGGTGACTTTGGGCCAGTCACAGCTCAGTCCACCCCACGGAGTGCTTGTTGTGAGAAGAAGTTTGAGAGGAAGAGGAGAATTATGTAAGCCACCCTGAGTTCCTTGACAGGAGAAAAGGTGAGATATAAATATAATTGAACAAATAAAGCTAATAAATACATATCTTAAACTTTCTTAGATGGTGGTTTTGTCAGCTGAGAACATCCTTCAAGATATACCTATGGCTGTTCTATTAAAAACATGTTATGATGGCATGGCTACTGCATAGACTGGATTTTTTTTTTTATTTTATGGGTCGCCAGTTCCATCTCATTCTTGAGTCAGTGCAGTGGAGCTTCCTAGGCTTTGAACAAAGGCACAATGAAGTATAATTCTGAAAATCCTGCATGATCCTCAAGTTCCAGCCTGTGGAACTTCTTCCTTTACATTCTGCCAACAAAGTGAACACAAGACTCATCTAATCCTTGTTTTGCAACAGGAGCTGTTGTGGGGGTGGGGGAGGGAAGGATTATATGAATAAAGCCACTTATAAAACAGAGCTGATGTCAGTGCAAATAGCACCCATCAAAACACACTGAGAATCCTGTACTTGGGGCCATTAAGAAGATTAATCTCTTCTTTGGGACATTATACCTCCTCGGATGCCAGCTTCCTTTTGTTATCATGACAGATCATCTCAAAAGCTTCTTAGAGACTGATTCAGCTCTTATTACATTAATAGTACACTATATCCCATTTATTAAATGTGCCAGTTAAAACCTGGTGACTTTGGTGCAAAGGGTGTTTTACATTTCACCTGAAGTTGGTGTGGGACCAGAATGATTCTTCCATCCTTCAAATGCACAGGTAACTTTAGCATACCTATTTGTCTGCATGGTTTGTCAGGAAAAGCATGACTGAAACAAAAATGTGAACACATAGAAAGGAATTATATTTTATTTTTAACCATGGGGTGGCCATGACTTTAAAATGGCTATATCACGTCTCAAAACCAAACTGAGGGATCCAGTTTCGTCCTTGGAAACAGTCAGGTATTCAGAGGGGAAGGTATTTACCACCCAAGTGTATATTACCACCCCTTCTGCCAACATTTAATCATCTGTACATATGAAATCATGTGGACAAACACTTCGAGTTGCTAGTTATATTTTGACTGAAAATGTCCTGCCCATCGCATGGCTTCAAAAGTGCACAACACACACTCACCATCTTGCTTGGCTACACGGGGCTAACTCATGGATAGGTTCCATGTCCACTCATTATTAGCTAGCTAATAACAATACCTAGTTACTTGCCACAGTAATGTCATAGATAATGTAGCGGGAGAGAGGAAAGGAAAGCCTCACCTCTCCTGCCCTCTTCTCCTGCTCTGATCCCATCCCTCATCCAACCTGCTCAAGTACTTACTTCCCCATTACGGCATCTTTCCTCCCCCCACCCCCGCCACCTACTGCTGCTGTTGTGCCATCTGTCGGCCTTCTGCGGTGCTGCCAGGCACATCTGGGAGGGGGTGGTGCCTGGCAGCACCGCAGGCACCACCCCCTAGGCAGGGTAGCCACTAACGCACCCCCAAAAAGAAGGTTGCCAAAAAAGATGACACAGATTTGCAGAAAATTTGCACTTATTTAGAACAATTTGCTCTAATTCCAATAGAAATACAATACTGCTCACCCCACTGAGGAAGAGTTTGACACTGTGACTTGTGTTATCTGTAAGCTTCGTCCGTTGAGACCAGGTGCTAAAACTGTTGATGGACAACTTCAACTCTAGATCAAGGCCCATGGTGCTCTCCCTTCTCATGGTTCCTTCTAGACTTGATTTAGGCAGCTGTTCACATGAACGATACCTCCAAAGAGGTATCAGAAACAGGGAGGGGAGGGGAGGGGCAATGATCAGGTGGTGGGAAGGGGAGCTGATACTGGGGCTGCCAATAGGGTCATGCAAATTAATACTAATAATACTTTGAAGGTGAAGTCAGAATAGTTGGAAAAGAGCAAAAACAGTCTTGAAGTATTCAGATGAATTTCCCCCTTTGTTTGCTTTCAATTTAGCTTTAGCTCTCTGTTTGTTCTCTGTGCTGACCATCTGGTGATTTCTGGAACAGTCAACATTAGATCAATAAGTCATCTGACCATTTTGTCTTCCTGACAGTCACTTATCTATCTACCCTCTCTCTGAAAATTCCTGTTTTCTCTTGGGAAACACTGATTTCCACACTATCCCATTGTGGCACCTGTGTGGCTTCTAGTTTGTTATGAAAAAGAGGTGATATATTTATTGCTTTCCTAATCTGAGATTCTCAGTCCTTTTGGTGGCTTTTGGTGTCCTTTGTTTTACTTCCAGACAAAAGACCGTTGCCCTGTGTGGCTGACCTGTTTGGCTTGATCTAGGCAACCGGTACCATGCATAGGAGCATGTAATTTGTCTCAAAGGCAAGATGAAAAGTTTTGACTATTCCAACCTTCAAAGTCTGGGGTGGGGGGTGGGTGAAACCACTTTGATCCATCAGCTTAATGAACAGCAATAATGCCCCAGAAGACACTTGGCAAGATCTGCTGGCTATCTCTCTCCATTGCCTGCTCTAGTCAAATGGATCAAATGGCCATCAAACATGCAGTCAAATGCAAAGCCTAGTTTACACAATGGTGCTGAATCACCTTCTACCAAGGTGTGAGATCACAAAACACAGACTCATCAAGGTAGTCCGTTTTCCACCTCAAATTGCACCACACTGGCTTATGGGGATTGCTGGAGTCACCTGCACCTCTGTAAGCCAGGAGATCCCGTTCACTGGGACCTATCTACACCTGCTCTTATGCGAACCCCTTGATAGGGTAGCCATGTTTATAAAGCCAAAATAAAAAGTGGAAATGTAGCACCAGAGCAAGAGGACACAAATTTGCACACCCAAAATGTATGGGCATAGGTGCAAATTCTGAAATGGCAATTATAATTTAAATGGAATATATCTCATCCTGGGAAGACCAGTGCTTCCTCTGTAGCTGGGCCTCCTCATTCTTTGCACCTTACTTTAGCTTGTGGGAGCTATCCAGGGTGCTGAACTACACCCCCAAAATAACTTTGCTTCCATAGCGTATCATGGCTAACTCTTCTGAAGCTTACCCTTCCTATGGGTCCTTATTTTTAAGCTGGACTTGGACTGGACACACCTTCCAATAGAGGAGATCTTCAGTTAGAGGACTATCCCCTGAACTGAGCACTGCCCTCTGTAAAGCAGGACACTGTGCCACCCTACAAGTCCACAAAGAGTGCTTGATGAAAATTCAGGGGGCTGATGCTGCTGAGAGAGAAGTGAAAGCGAAGGAAACATCAATGACTCCCTCCAAAGAACAGAGACACTGGCCATGTTTAACCATCTGGATATCACAGAGGAGTTCCTGCTTTTCCCCTCCTCAGGGTGGTTCAGCTCATCCCAGAAGCCATGATCATGTGCAGTGCAGAAAGCAAAGCCAAGAAGAACTCTGGGATATCTCCACATGCCTGTTCTCCAGAAGACCAGAGAGTGACTACTGAAACCGTATGAAGTAAGTCTGTATAAGTCGCTTTATACTCAGACCAATAGTCCACCTCATGTAGCCAGTCCTGTGGAGGCTACTGTGCCTATTCTTTGGCTAGAGAGGCCCAGGAGTGATTTGGAGACCTTTTGCCTGGAAAACATCCTCACTCCCAGGAGGCTACATTCCCTCTCAGACACCCTCAGGTGTCCTGCCCAGGTCCCCGAAACAACACTGCCTTTACTCCAGTGCTGCCCCTCCGGCGAACTTCATCCAGGTTTCCACTGTCTGACTCCAGCTGCACATGAAGGACGTTCTGGGGCAAAATAGCACGCAAGGGCAACGTTCTCAAATTGCTGTTAGGAAGCGTTGCCGGCATCAAAGGCAGGATGCCTGTTTCAGTGCCTGCGTGAGTGAGGAATAGGGGTGTATCAACTTTGCTAAGTGTGTTCCACCTGTGCTTTGTGGAATGTCAGGTGTCTCTTGTCCTTTTGTTCTTACATGGATGTAAGTGGATATTTTAAAATAGCATTTCATTCAACTTGTCCTCATGCACAAATGCCACAGCTCTAATTTCTTCTTCTTCTTCTAATTGTTTTTAACTTTTGTTGTTCACCATTCCAGAATTCACCTGGATATGGAACAGTGCACAAAGGCTGTACAAATAAAATGCTCTTACGTTGATGCAAATTAATGCAAATCCACTCCCCCACTCCCAACAAGTAAAACTAGTCTATAGATCCTGTGAATCTGCATGACTCATTAAAAGCACAATACACAGGTTAGATTTTTAGAGATGTTTTTAGACAAGGCTGTTAGTCCACTGAAATATATTTTCAGTTTAATCATAGAATTGAGATCTGAACACAAGAGAAATATTTCCTTTCCTGCTTTTGCATTGCATAACCTCTAGGTGGCACTGCAGTATAATGGAATAGTGTTACACAAATGCAAAGCACACTTTCTTTTGGTTTCACAATTAAAAGCTGCAGTTAACCTGCTCTTTTAAAACACACACACCAAAATTTCTGGTTAGATTCAGAAGTGAAACTGGGGGTTCAGGATGTCATCTGAAGAACCTATAAACAACCATGAGTATGAAATGGCAAATGAATGAAAATTGTGTCATATAGAAAAGCCCGAAGAGATACTAGTTCATTTAAACCCATTGTGCTTTCTCCAACTCTTTGTAGGGAAGAGAACACATGCGGTCTAAGAAATTACTAAAATGATTGCAGGTGGGCAACTTGTGCCCCCCCCCCAACACACACACACTCCATGTTGCTGTTTGCACCTTGCATCATTCCTCATCATTGGCTATGCTGGCTAAAATTGATGAGAGGTGTTGTCCCACAGTGCACAAGCTTGTGATAATTACCCAAGCCTTCTTCCTTTCAGTGTAACCTGTATTGCCCTTCCCAGTGGTTTCTATGTTTAGACAGGGGCAAAAACCTGGCTGGAGCATGCTGGGAAGTGTAGACTTTTTTCTGTTCCATTATACATAGAATTGGACCTTAAATGATACAATTGCATGTTGCATATAGTGAATGTATCTGTATATGGATGAAAGCTGGCATTTGATAAGTTCTTCTCTAAATTGAGACAATTCTATGGTTCTGAGTAGTGTTTGAAAATTGTGTGCACACACAGCCATACCCAACTCTTTCTTTCAACTGCTAGATTAGTGATCAGCAGCTAATCTAGGGTGGTGGTAGGAAGGGACATGATTAAAGTTTCCACCACCCTCTAGGCCTGATTATGTCATCATCTTAGCACAGGTGAGACACCAGGGCTGGCATGTGGAATTGTGGAAGTATCTCATCAGATACAACCAGCCTCCCCTCCTTGCAACACTGCCTCAGCCTTTCCCAAAAATGTTGCAATGGCTATAGAGACCAAGACACCCAAAGGTATCTCTCATCAGGCCTCAGAAATGTTTTCCAGATCAGTGGCAGAGACCATGGACAAAATGTACATTTCTCGGAGAATAGCCATCTTTCAATCCCGCTGTAGTGCTGCCAAGGCTTTAGGAGAGACAGAAGAGTGATTTTTTAGGCTCCAGTATTTGGGGGAATGTGATACAATGGGATGTTAGATTGCAATTGCAGGTACACCTGAGGCTTTTCATCTTTCATCTACACACGTGTAAAATGTCACTTAAAAGTAAATGAAGATACCAGTTTATAGAACAGAATTCCTCAAGCCCCTTACTAGTGTTTTTTATCGGGTAGGGTTTCAAATGTTCCCTTCTGATTTTTCTTGATAGCGAAATATGATTTCCTGAAATTGCAGTCTGATCTAGAGAATGTGTTGCTTTGGAAAGCCAGAGTAATTCTATCCTGATTGTAGATCCCCCAAATTCCCTGGGTGTAAATTAGATGTCATAGGAAGATGTAGCTCTGGGACAGTTCTGAATGAGCAGACCAAGTTCAGTGGGACTTAGTCCTGAGTAAGCAGATATAGGACTGCAGCCCAAGGGATACGCTTGGGATGTGGGATTCTTGTTGTCCCGGCATATCCCAGAATCGTGTTATTTTTGGCACTGTCTGCATGACAAGTGAGGACACATTATATTCTCCAATCTCCCCTTCAACCCAAGTTCTGCCCCTTGACTTCCTCTGAGGTGGGCCTTGGCACGCAGGCAGCCCGAAAATACCTGTGCCGGAGGCAGCGCCTCCGCCCGGGAGGAGCGCCCGGGCCCAGAGCCCACACGGTTAACATGGAAGGAGCGGCCCTCCGGTCCCCGCCGCGCCGCGATTGGCTGCAGGCGCTCGGCGCCGTCCTATTACTTAGCCCAGCGGCTGCGCTGGAAGGTGCCAGTGTGAGTGGCGACGCGGAGGCGCGCCTCCATCGAGCAGCATCCTGCGCGGGGAGAGGGCGCCTGCCCCCTGCCCTGCCGCTGCCCCTATCATGAGGGGCAGACTCCCGGGCGCATGGATGGTCCCCTTGCTCTTAGCTGGCTTGGCTCAGCCCGGTCGGGGACAGGAGCAATCGAAGGTAAGCCCCTGACTGCAGCGCGCCTCCGTGGGAGTGGGCGCCCCACCGAGGACTGAGCGGGAGATTCTGGGGGCCTGGCGGCGGCTGCGTTCGGCTGTACGCACGTCGGTGTTTGGCAGCAGCAATGGGTGAGGTTGAGCAACAGCTGCCGAGCAGGTGGTGATATTTCTGCTACAGTGCTTAGATACTAAACTGCACCATCCATCCTTCTTACAAAGCTGTGGCGACCAGCCTGGGCTGGCTGAGCGAGAGACCAGACCTCTCCTGAAAAGCAACATGTTATAAACGGGATGACTAACCATGACAGATTGCCGTTAATGCTGAGCGGCTCGCTTCCACAGGTGCCTTTGCAGCTATTTTTTAGAGCAAGATGCACATTTGCACTTATGCTGTCATGGCTGTTTGTCATGTTAAAGGACAAAGGGGGTATTTCTCTCATTCTGTACTAGCAGCTTCTTATCGCTTGATGAAAGGAATGGATGCTGTTTGCTTATCAGTCTGTTGTTGTGGCCTGCTCATTCCTGACATTTTAGCTGGCAGATTTTTCCTCCGCCTAGCTATCTGTTTCCTTAGTGGAGTTTATTCAAAAGAAAGAGAAAGGTGTGCACATTTTCTAGGTTTATTCAATCAACATGCTCAGGGAAATTTGGCAGAGCATGAAGACTCTTCATGTCCATAGATCCCAAATTCTCTTATGCAGTACACAAGAGTTCTACCTCGCAGGATTATTGTGACAAGAAACAGCCATGACAACATTCCAAAGTATAACTTAAAACTGGATGAATTACTTAGAAAGATAAATTATGGGGATCCTCTCAGATACCCCTTTTTTTTCTCTGTATTGAAATCTGGACTGAAGCAAGGCTGAAATAGAGGGAAGAGAGGAACCCAGAAAGATACAGCTCCAGATTGTGAAGATTGTCCTATAGCACAGAACCTTAATTCTAAGAAGGAAAGGGAAAAGAAGACATGTTGGGACTGTGATGCCCAAGAAAAAATAATGAGAGGCAGGTTTAACTTTTCTGTATGCCAGTATTCTCAGTCCAAAGGACAAGGTTAGGCAAGATAGAATAGGCCACAGATGATGTGTTTACTCCAAGGGCTTTCTGTCTGCCCAGGCAAACAGTACGATGGTGATGTCAGAAAAACCTCAGGCAGTGAAATCTGAGCATGACTGAGAAAGCCACATGGACCTGAAAGGGAAAAAGCAATGGCCACTTGGCTGCTGGTCTAGTTGAGCCGTTTCCATTGCAGAAAACCACTTTCTTAGGGGACCAACCGGAAAACAACCTTCCATGAGTTGCAGCAAAGGGAGAAGTGTTGCCATCACCAAGTGCAAGAACAAGAGGGGTGACGATATTTCTTCAACAACGCCAGACGAACAGCACACTAGTTCTGTGTGCAGAAGTTCCCGAATTCAATACCTGGCAGCTGCAAGGAGGGCTAGGAAAAAGCCTTGCTGGAGGGCCACTGGTGGCCATTACTGGGCTAATGACTGTTGGTTTGACCTAGTATAAGGCAGCTTCCTAAGAGCATGGAGACCTTCTGTGCTGCGATTGTGGCTGTAATCCTAAACAAACATGCTAGGGAATAATCCCTTTGAAGTCATGGGCATCCATGTCTTCCAGATTGCATTGTAGAAGACAATAAATAGCATCACTTTGATCACTGAAATGGAGATTCTTCAGTCCAGCAAGAGAATCTGGCCGTATTGTTCATAAGCAGCAAGCACATGCAAACTGCTCAGTTGTTCCTGCTTTGCCGCTCCTACAAGTGGGAGTGACTCAGCCACACTCTCCACCCTGGTGCCCTCCAGACACTTTGGATCGCAAGTCCTATCATTGCACACTATTGGCCATGCTGGCTGGAGCTGATGGAAGTTGAGGTGCAAAACATCTGGAAGGTGCCAAGGTGGGGAAGGCTGACCTAAGCAAACCACAGACCAAGAGCAAGCCGCTATTATGGGTTTGTTGGTCTACCCATGACATCTGAACCAGGATTCTGGCTTCTCTCTCCACAAACAAACCAAAATTTTAAGCCAATAACAAACCATGACATATATCTCTGGTTTCTTGGGGAGACACAAACGAGACTCAAACTGATTCGGAGGTCATGGAAGAAAAGCTACGGGGGTGTAATATTTATGATGCAATGCACAGATTCTAAACTGCACCATGCTAAACTGCACAAAGCTGTGGCAGCCAACCCGAGCTGGTTGAGTGGGAGACCAGACTTCTCCTGAAAGGCATACCATTCCAAACAGAATGACTAACCATGACTGATTGCAGTCTATGTTTAGTTGCTTGCTCCCACAGGTACATTTGCCATTATTTATCTAGGGCAGGATGCACAAGAGCAGTTTGTTTAGCCACTCCTGCTTGCAGAAGGAGCAGTTGAGAGAAAAAACCACAGTTAACTGGTTCCTTTTCTTCGGGGTCCACATATTGCCACACTACAAAGCAGAGGCTCCATGGATCTTTTAGCTGTTCCTGTGGGCAGCCAGGGAACACACCAGTGCATTGCTCATTACCCCTGAGTTTCCTTTCTTTCTTAGAGATCTTGTTTTGCAAGTTCTTCTTATTTGCCTTTATTTTTTTTTAAACTTTATTTCAAACTAACATTCCATGATTAAAAGGAAGAAAAGAACTTGAGCTAGTATGGACACTGCAGACAACCCTGAGTCACTGTAAAGGATGGGATACAAACTTTTTTAAATGAATTAAATAAATAAATAGACCACTTAGAAGACCACAGAAAGAATATATTGCTGCCACTGCAACTGTTAGTGGGCAAGAGTGACTGCATATGTTTCAGATACACCAAAGCTGGAATCTTAGACCCACTCACCTGGGAGTAAACCCCACTGAAGTCTGTGTGGCTTCCTTCTGAGTAGAAATGGGCAGGATTGCTCTGGGATCCTCTTTAGAGCAAATTTCAAATGCACCCTTAGGGACAATCCTAACCAGGGATTTCCTGGATGGTGCTTAGGCGTAAGATTACTACTTTCATTTCTATAGCACCCCATTGCCAACACTCTCTGGGTGTTTTCAACAGTACATAAAAACAGAACAGCCATTTGCCAGACTGATTGAAATAAATAGTTCAAATTGTTTTGGGACTTCTACCTTTGGTTAGTTTGGGAAATGCAGTGCAGGAATGAGTAAATCTTGCCTGTGCTATAATAGTGCCTTGTCACTCTATATTTAAATCAGATTTCCAAGGGTGCTTATTTTCTCCACCAACAAGAGAACAAAACACAGTTAACTGCTTCTTCTTTTTTAGGCCCAAATATTAACAACCTCCCCCCGCCCCACAAAGATTTAACCTAAACACTCTGCTTTAGCCCTTCTGTAAACCTTTGGGGCACTGGATGCTTCATCCAAAAGTGGGTATGGTCACCAGCTGTACTTCAACACAGTTCCTGTCAACTAGAGGAAACCAATCTTCGAGTTTGGCGTCTCTGCATGAGGCATTTATCCTGCTGCTTTTCTGAGGCTGCTTCCGCCTTAGTGGGAGTAGACTGCTTCCGCTAAACGTGTTTTTCCCCAGGATCTTCTTTCTCTGCCTTTCTGTAGCATGATGATATAGAGGAATTGCGAATTTATAAGTGTTTTTAGCATTTCATCATGTCCTGACAGAATAATGGCTCATTGCCTTCACTCCAAAGAAACCCCCCAAATAACTGCAAAACATGGGAGAGGCCCTGAAAGGATGACAACTGTGTGCAAAGGACCTGGAAACGACTGTGAATGAGTGAAGGAACAGAAATGCACAACAGAAAGCCCTTTGTTAAGGCCCTGCATTCAGCAATAACTAAGTGCTAGTTCGGCAAAACACCACCACCAATGCTGGCCTGGCAAACCAACCCCAAAAGACAGATATGAGAAGCAGGAAGGGAGGAGAGCAAAGTAACAGAGGCTTGGTTATGACAATGATTAGTGCCTTAAGGAAAAGAACTGTACACTTATATTTCATTGGTTCTGTCCTGGACGGGGGGTGCACTCCCTCTAAAGGACAGGGTCCGCAGCCCAGGAGTGCTCCTGAACCCAGAGCTGTCCCTGGAGGCCCAGGTGACGGTGGTGGTGAGGAGCGCTTTCCTTCAGCTTTGGCTGATCCACCAGCTGCATCCTTACCTGGACGAGCACTGCCTAGCAACAGCGACACATGCTCTGGTAACTTCCCAGTTGGATTACTGCACCGCACTCTGCATGGGGCTGCCCTTGAAAACGGTCCGGATACTTCAATTGGTACAAAATGGAGCTGCCAGGCTGCTGATGGGGACTGGGCAGTATTCTCATATAACACCAGTCCTCTATGAGCTTCACTGGCTCCCAGTTGAAGTCCAGGGCCAATTCAAGGTGCTGGTACTTACCTATAAAGCCCTAAATGGCTTGGGTCCAGGATACCTGAAGGAACATCTCCTCCCCTATATGCCCTCACGCCCCTTAAGATTGGCAGGGGAGGCATTGCTTCGGGAACCCTCTTTGAACGAGTTATGGAGGGTATGCATGCAGAGGAGGGCCTTTTCTGTGATGGCACCCAGACTATGGAACATGCTCTCCAGAGAGGTCCGCCTGGAGCCGACTCTCTACTCTTTCCAGCGCCAGGTAAAGACCTTTTTATTTAGCCATCATTTTAATAGTTAATATCACTAATTTTAAAAATATCTTTAATTGTAAATAGTTGCATCTTCATTTTCTTTTATTTTTCTTTTCTTTAGTCATGAGATGATATATTGTTGTTGATTTGTTTTATAGTTGAATGTTTTAATGATATTTATAGTACTAAATTGTTATTTATATTGTTATATTTACCTTCTGTAAGCCGTCCTGAGGCTGCTGCAAAGGACGGCATATAAATGTTTTAATTAAATTAAATTAAAAAAAATAAAATTTAAAGGTCTATTTCTTGGAAAACAACTTGATCTGCAGTCCAGCAGGTGAAACTTTGTTCTATGTACACATGCATGCAAATGTATATGTATCCATAGCAATGAGTACCAATGAAATGCATGCTTATGGAAATACAGTACAACCTTTGAGCCATCATGTATATATAGGCTTCAAGAAAAGCAGATGAGATATCCAAATAAGTATCCATTTGAAGATGATGTCTATGTGCCACTCATTCAAATGCTGAAAGCATTATAAGGTTCTTGGTCCACTGCATTGTAGGAAAGGAGCATTTCACTTTCCCAAGGCGAAACTTTTCAATGTCTTGCAGGCATGGAGATAAGCAATACCTTGCCCAGTGGCCAACTGCTAAAAGTCTGATATGGCTATCTTAAGGCTTAGTTACTGGTGAACCACAATACACAGCTCTGCCTTTGCCCTGCCCAAGGTCAGCTGGGGTGCCGTAAAGGGAAAGCTTTTCCCCAGTTTTTTTAATGGTAATTTCCCCTCCCCTCTTTCCTGCATTTATTAAATTCAGTTTAAATGGAAAGAATTTGGAATATGAAGCTAGATGGATAAAGAATGACATCCTAGACAAAGCACACAAGTAATATGTACCCATGACCCCCTACCTGAAATTTCCTTTAAAGACCCAGCAAATGCCCCTTCCCAGGGCTTATCCAAGATTTTAATTGCAGTTAATTGCATTCAACTGATGATTTATTCATGTATTAATTTTTTAACTGTTCGGTCTTTTAAAGCCATAGTTTGTGGTGTCAACAGCTAATGGTGTTTTACTTGCTGGGATCCAGAATGGTCTCTCTTGTGTCGCGAGTTGGCATTGTGTCATTCTTTGTGCGTGGATGTGCATGAACTGCCTTGAGCCTTTACAGCCTGAAAGAGGCACAGGATCTAACTAATTATACTCAATTAGCATGTTCCAGCACTCCTCTTCTTATCTCTAGGATCTAGGAGCAAACACACATTTCTGCAGAAGGAAACTTTTATCAGGAACAACTTCTGTTGCATTTGACTGGAAATGGGTTGTGGTGGCCATTAGTCATTACGTTTTAAAAATTTGAGGCCATTTCCTACAGAAGCCACATCTCTTATGAATCTCTAGTTACATCCAAAAGGTCGCTCAGGGCCAGGCTTCTAGTTTTGCTCTCTTAAGGCGCAGGACCCGGTGTTCTCCAGCTGGTTGGATTACAACTCCCATCACCCCTGCTCATTGCCAATGGCTGTCCTCACTGGGGCTGACGGTCCCAAACAACTGGAGGGTTGGGGCCTGGTCTTCTTTTTGTGGGTCCCAGCTGCATCCTCTGGACTGTTGCTCCATCCATTGCCCTGAATGGTAAACACGTTTTTATTTATCATCCTAATTAAACACCTGCCAGGAAGATTAAATGTCAAGGGCAAAGGGAACATCTCTGTCATCCTGTCACTTTCCCAGCAAACAGAAAAGCAAATTGGTGAAGAAATGGATGGGTCATGCTTGATTCATGGTGGCCCTGCACTGGCCTGTGACGCAAATAGGCTGAACTTCTGGCGTTCAGGAGAGCAGCAGAGTGAATGATTAAATATTCCAGTGAAATCCTTGTAGCCAAGTGTCTCTAGGCCTAGGTTACCATCAGAAGCTTAGTGATGGGGCAGCGCCTTAGAAATGGATTAGAAAGTACTATAGCTACACCATAGGGCAGGAATAGGCAGCTCTACCTCTAGACATTGCGGACTGTGACTCCATAAACTCTAGCTAACATCGACAATGACTAGGGAGGGCACCAGGTGGCTTCATCTTGCCAAAGAAAGTGGCTTTATGCAAGAACAGGTCATGGCCTCTCTAGCTCAGTCATGGCTGCACTGGGGTGGATGTCAGTCTTCTGGGATCTACTTAATTTTTTCCTAGAACCCTAAGGAGCACATGGCTGAGGCCTCTCTTGGGACTGAGCTCCCCCACCTTCCCCACACATATCCTCTCCTGCTTGGACAGGCAGCTGAGTCTGACTTCAAGTGTAGCAAAGGGCTAGTGTCTTCCACCCACCATAACTGAGGATGCTGGATTGGACATGCACCCTGCAAAGCTCTGCCCTTCCACTGAGGGGAACTGTGGGGGTTCTGGAGCAATGCCTGGGGTCAGCTGCCATGGGCTAGCTGCCTGAGGTACTTGCTTCACCTTGCTTAATGATAGGGCTGGTCCCAGGCAGCACACAAATCCAGGGGATCATAAATATTCATGTGGATGGGACTACGAGGGGCATGTATGGAAATCTATGATGTGTCAACACACCTCTTTTCAGGATTTGTATTCATAGTTATTCAGAGTGTGTTCTTTCTCCTCCTCTGTGTCTTTGTGTTTTCCAGGTGGACTGCTATCCGTCAATATCAGGCACGGTTTATAACTATGGGGCTCTCTCCATACATGGTGATGAGTACATCCCCTTCCAAAAGTATGCGGGGAAGCTGCTTCTCTTTGTAAATGTGGCCACCTTCTGAGGACTCACCATGCAGTATCTTGGTAAGATTCCCAGCTTGGAAGAGAAGCCCAGAAAAACAGTCCAGGGAGTTGATTTCTGCCAAGAGAAGGGCTGGATTTCCAGTATGATCAGAAGTTACAGGATCCTTTTTGCTTTTTTTTGATAATAAGTTTTATTCAAAATTATAATCCTAAAAACAAAGAAAAACTAAAAACAGCATCAATCATCAAAAACACTGGGCCTGCTGGGTCAGCCCCCACATTTTTTTCCCATTTATGATAACTTAGAAACATATTTAAATCTATACGAAGTCCCGTTTCTCTAGCCAATAAAAAAAAAGAGTCCCAAGTTTGATAGAAATCAATATCTTCTTTCTCCTTCAATGACAAAGTCAATCTATCCATTTCTGCACAGTCCAAGATCTTTTTTAGGATTAGTTCATCGGTGGGTAGTTCTTCACTTTTCCAGTGTTGAGCAAATGCAATCCTCGCTGCAGTAATTACATGTAAAATCAGATACACTTCTTGTTCAGCAGGTATAATGCCTAATAAGAAGACTTCAGGTTTAAAAGCTAAAGATTTTTGTAACAATTCCTCAAGCCATTTATGTATTTTAATCCAATACTTTTTCACATTATCGCAAGTCCACCACATATGATAGAAAGTACCCAGTTTATGTTTACATTTCCAACTATCCATTTGACATATTTGGAAACATCTTAGCTAATCTATTTGGCGACAGATACCATCTATAAAACATTTTATACAGGTTTTCTTTATACGAAGTTGCTAATGTTACCTTAATATTTCTCTCCCACAGCTTTTGCCATTTTTCTAATTCAATATTACATCCAAAGTTTTGTGCCCACGTTATCATAGTTTCCTTAACCTGTCCGTCTTCCATTCTCCTATCAAGTAAGAAATTATATAGTCTTTTAATCATTTTCTCATCTGATTTAAGCATCACCTGATCAAATGCTGTTAAATCCTTATAAAAGTCCCACGTTTTATAGTCTTTAGCATATCTCGATTGTATCTGCGCCTTATGCCACCAAGAGATATTAGATCCCTGTTCTTGTGATTCTTGATTCAGTTTCAATTCTCCATCCTTATCCAGAATATTATCATATCTTATGATCCCTTCAAAGTTCAATGCATTTGGATATACAAAAGCTTCCATAGGTGAAAGCCATCTTGGCAATTTATTATACAATTTTGTCTTTAACTTTTCCCACACCGACATTAATGATTTTCTAATATAGTGACTTAAAAAAGAGCCATATAGCTTAGCCTTTTCATACCACATATAAGCATGCCAGCCCATTTGCAAATCATGCCCTTCAAGATACAAGATTCTGTAATTCCTTAAAGTTATCCATTCTTTTAGTCACATTAAAACAGAAGCTTGATAGTACAGCATGCAATCAGGGAGACCAGCCCCCATTCTCTTTAGCCTCCTGAAGTATATTTGGTTTAATCCTTGGTTTCTTCTTTCTCCATATAAATCTTGAAATTTGAAAATTTAAATCATCAAAAAATTTTCTATCAATTTTTATGGGAATTATTTGCAAGAAAAACAAAAGCTTTGGTAGTATATTCATTTTAACTAGTGCTTTTCTTCCCAGCAAGGATAATTGCAAATTAGCCCATTTTTCCAAATCACTCTTAATATCCTTCAATAGTTTATCATAGTTGTCTTCTTTCAGAGTGGTACATTTAGCTATAAAATAAATTCCCAAATATTTAACCTTTTTAACAATCTGCAAGTCTACTTGTTCCTGCAGAGTTTTTCTCTGGTCCTGTGTGAAATTTTTTACTAACAGTTTCATCTTTTCTCTATTTATTTTCATCCCAGTAACGTCACCATATTCTTCAATCCTTTGTAAGAGTTTAGGCATTGTTACAAAGGGTTCCTCCGTTATGAAAACTAGATCATCTACAAATGCTTGCAGTTTATAGCTTTCATCTCTGATTCTAGTACCTTTAATGTCCATATCATCCCTGCTATTTCTGTTCAGCACTTCTAAGATCAATATAAACAACAGAGGTGAGAGCGGGCATCCTATTTGTAAATTCTCCATTGAGTATAATCCTAGCAGACTGCTTTTGATAGATGCTTGATATCGCATTAATAAACTTTTCACCAAACTCCATTTGAGCCAGCTGTTGCTTCATAAATTGCCAGTTAACATTGTCAAAGGCCTTCTGTGTGTCCATGAATAATAGCGCCATTGGTTTTTCCATATGTATCTTTTAATACTCTAAGATGTCCAGGATAGTTCTCAAGTTATTCCTCATTTGTCTTTTAGGTAAAAAACCATTTTGATCTGAGTGAATAAAGTCTGTTAGGTACTTCTTCAACCTTTCTGCCATTATGGAGGCAAAAATTTTGTAATCCACGTTTAATAGTGATATAGGTCTATAATTTTGAATCTGCGTCAAGTCCGTGTCTTCTTTTGGTATTAATGTGATATTTGCCTCTGTCCAAGTATTTGGTATTTTAGCATTTAACAGTGCTGCATTACATATATCCTTAAGAAGCGTAGCAAAAATTCCTTCAAAGGATTTATAAAACTCTGCTGGTAGCCCATCCGGCCCAGGAGTTTTATCGTTCTTTTCTCGCTTAATTGCCTCTATTACTTCCTTGCTTGTTACTTCTGGATTCAATACTTTTTGGTATTTCTCCGGTAACTTTATCGGGTCTCCCTTTTGGATGTATTCTTTTACTTTCTCAGTTGAAATCTCATGATTGTGGTATAGCTTTGCAAAGAAATCTTCCGCTATTTTCTTGATATGTATACTTTGTACTTGCAGTCATTCTTCTCCACCCTTCAATTTACAAATCATTCTCTTCTCTCTCTCTTTCTTTACTTTATAGGCTAACCATCTCCCTGGTTTATTAGCATTTTCAAAAAAGTTCTGTTTGGTCAATTTCATTTGCTTAGTAAGTTCATAATCCTTTTTCCTTTTTAATTCCAGTAATATGAGAACTAGGTGAGATAAATTGGTAGGGACAGACGTACTGCAAGATACTTTCTGCTGGATTATTGCACAACATAATCTAGGGATGAGATCTGGCATCACAAGTTTGGAGATTCAGTCCTGGCACATCCACCTCAGTGACTTATGCTAGGTTAATCATTCCCTTTCCCCAGCAAGCCCTAGGAAAACTGTTAGGGGAATTCTGGCTCATTTCAACTGCTTCACCAAATTCACAGGATTCTTTGTATAAAGCCATGATAATTACATTGATATTAAACTGCTATGTTTGCACAGTGACGGTTGCCCAACAAATCAGCCTCTCCAAAGGTCACGGCTAATACTGAGAATGGACTTGCTGAAGAACCTTTTATGGAGCTTTTGGTGGTCCATCTTGCTAATGTTCTTGTCATTTCCAAGTTGGCTCCTTCTCAAAGAGCCACGAAGCACCCATAAGACTCCTGTTGCTATAAGAATCCTTTTGATGGCGGCATTTCTCTCTCTCTTGTAGAACTGAATGCACTACAAACTGAACTAGGACATCTTGGATTAGTTGTTCTGGGCTTCCCATGTAATCAGTTTGGAAAACAAGAACCTGGCGAGAACTCAGAAATCCTTCCAGGACTGAAGTAAGTGTGCCCATTGAGTGAACAGTGGGCTATGCCAGGTAGTCTATATTGTCTCAACTCTTCATGGCATTGTAAGGTTCAGGAGAAGACTATTGCCTGCTTGTCTTCCTTCTTCTGTAGTTTTCCCATTGATTCTTGATCCTCCTTTGCACAAGAAGGGGATAGTACGTGTTGTGGTCACATCCATATTCATTCCATTTCTATGCTGCCTTTTAGCTAAAGCTGTCTTGGTGGTTTACAAAGTTTAAGACCTTAGGAATGGTTACAAAGTTTAAAATAGTGGTTTAAAAAGTGGTTTACAAAGTGGTTTACAAAGTTTAAGACCTTATAAGCATATGAACATACCACACATACACGCAAACATATATCTAAAAACAACAACAACCAATCAACAAGAAAAATACAAGACCAGCTGAAGCCTCATCATTTGCTGCCAAACACCTGAGCCAAAGTCAACCAAGTGCTGAGAAGATACTGTTGGGTGCCAGTTGGGGAGATCATTCCATTAATGGTGGGGGGGGGCACTTTGAGGGAGTCCCTCTTCCTGGTTGGTGCCTTCTGAACCTCTGTCGGAGCAGGCACTAAAGGAGGGCCTTAGAGGAAGAACTCACTGTATGGGTTGGTTCACGGCAGGAGAGGCACTCTAGTAAGTATTGCATTAGAAACCAGCACCTTGAATTGGGCTTGGAAGCACACAGGCAGTGAGTGCATGTGGACCAGAACGGATGTTCTACTTTCAGACCTTCTGGTCCCAGTTATCAGTCTGGCTGCTGTGCATAGTTCCCCACTGTCCTTCTGGCAAGAAAGCCAGCAAAGCCACTGACCTGGTGAATCCTAGTGTATACTTGCCTGGATGTAGTGGTGTTGTGGGGGGGGGGCAGAAGTGGGCAGGGGAGTAGTCAGTGCTTTTTTTGTGTAAAAGAAAAGAAAAGGTGCCAGAACTCACGTCGCCGCCGGCAGTAAGCACTCAGCGCGCGACCACACACACCAATCCCAAGCCGAGCAGCGTCCCAAGCCGGGCGGCGTGGACACAAAAGCAGCCCGCAGGCACTACGTTAATGATGTTTGCTGCTGACCTGCTACGCCTGACAGGCGATTCAAAATCACTTCGTAAAATCCATTGCGAAAACAGGTGCCGGAACGCTGTCCCGGCGCATTCTATGACAAACAAAAGCCCTGGGAGTAGTGATAGAGCATTGGCACAGAGTGTACAATCGCTGGGTGACAGGCTTGGATTCGAAGCTAGAATGAGGTTGTTGAAACTCAGACCTCTGGGCCAAATCTGGCCCTGCAGAGTTCCCCACATGGACTCACACCACATCAGTCCCCATCAACTCCCAGTTGGTGGATTTTGTGCAGTTGCTTTTCCCTCGCCCCTTCTGTAAGGTCAAACTACTGCTCCTAAACTTAATTATTGGCCAGTAAGCACTTTGAGCTAAAATGTGCAGGTATTTTTGGCATGTTGGCTTTGACCTCTTTTGCCTTTAGTCCCACTCACTGCTGGAAGGCAGCCCCTGAGAGATTTCCAAAATGGAACCCCTGTCCCCTCCAGGCTAGGCGCATGTCCTCTGAACAGGGTAGGCTGCTCCGTATTGCAACCTCTCAGAAGTCAGAAATTGTTGACTTCTTTCTTCTGTTCCAGATACGTCAGACCTGGAAATAATTTTGTCCCAAATTTCCAGCTTTTCCAGAAAGGAGATGTGAATGGGGAGAAAGAACAGAGAGTTTACACCTTCCTGAAGGTTTGTATCAGCTGCATTTAACTCTGTAACTCTCTACCCAGCTCAGGAAGCACAAGATCTAGAGGAGCACCGAGCTTGGGTCCTAAATTCCCATGAGCAGAACTCTCCTCCCTTCAGCAGAAGGGGCTGCATGGGTGTAGACGACGGAGGGCGATTCGCACAGATTTCCCTTGGTGTGCTCAAACATTCACTTTGAAGGGTTGTGAAACTCCTGAACAGCATGAGAGGTGATGCTGGGCGGCCACAGGGAAAACCAGGAAAAATGCCCTCCCCTCTTGTTAGTGGTTGGTGCTTCTCCTGCATCAGAGCCCCTTCCATTTATGCACAAGCAACTCAGGATCCAAGCCAAAGAATGTTCGGTATGTGAAGGAAAGATAGTGGGCCTGTCTAGAAAGTGATCGGCATTGGATTAGACCAGAGAGAGGAGTCGGCTTCAGATGGAAGCAAAGTTGAGCAGAAAAGGAGCAGTTGGTCAAAGGGTTGAGCACTTTTCAGTTGAGACAGGGGTGTGTTCAGGAGGAGGGCTCTGCATGCGATATGGCTCAAGAGGCATTGTGCAACTCTTCTGCCTTTCCTTCCTCTGTGTGTGTGGGGGGTGTGTGTTTCTGGTGTGGAAACAGAAGCAGTGGTCAGGAAAGGCCAGAGGGCTACAAATAGAAGACAGTTTTGAGCCCCTGCAAAACTCCATAAATGAGACAGTGCAATTGCATGACAAGAGTCTCATCTGGAAGTATCCATGAACCTGTGGAAGTTGGTAGCTCCAATATCAGTGGGGCAGTATATCCTCTCTGGGTTTTAGACTGAACTCATTAACCGTTCCCCCAAAATAGGTTCAGTATCATAGATAACTTCTCAAAGGTTCAAGACTGATGCTTGGAGAAGATGCAGCACCCTGCTGATATTGGAGCCACCAGCTATTGCTTCTTGGTCCTCCTTTTAAGAACAAAACATGCCAGGGCTTCCTTTACACACCCTTGCATATAAACACACTGCTTTCTCCTTAGTTGGTTCAACTGGCAAGAAATGTTTTGTTGGTTTCATTCTTCTTTGGGAGTCCTGCTCTTGATTGTTTACATCTCTACAGCACTGCTGGAACAAACATGAAAAAAAAAACCACCTTTGCATTTACAGTAAAAATTCTACTTCTTGATTATGGAGTTTAGTTCCAGGAAGAAGAGTGGTGTAAAAATAAAACTTGTTGCTTTTCTCCTGGTAGAACTCCTGCCCACCTGTTACGGAAAGCTTTGGTGACACCAGCAGACTTTTCTGGGGACCTCTGAAGATCCATGACATCAAGTGGAACTTTGAGAAGTTTTTGGTTGGTCCAGATGGGAAGCCTGTGATGAGGTGGTTTCCCAGAACAAATGTTGCCACAGTCAAAAATGACATCATAAAATACATGAGGGAGCACATGATGTTCCATGGATAGATACAGATGTATAGAAATGTGAAGGAGATGAAACAGGGAGGGAGCCTGTGACTTTATCCAGAACCAGACCTTATCTCCTAAATGAAACCAACAAGGAACTGAACTTACTTTTGTTAAAGCCAACAGAATTTTTAAAATTTTAAGCTCTTAAGCTATCCCAGCTTGTGAACATAGTCCTATGTTGTTTCACAGAGAAAACTCCTGAATTATGTCTCAGTGGACTTAATTCCAAACCCTGGGGGAGAAAGCTGACTCCAATGATCCAGACCTTGCTTCCTTTAACTTCCACATTTTGCAAAAAGTTTCTGCCCCTGCAGTTACTTCAGCTGGTATTGTAGTAGCCCTGTGTATTACTTCTGAAGGCTGTCAGCAAAGCTGAGTAAAGAATGAAGACAAATTCCCCCTTTAACTTTGCTATTCTAAAATCCTCTAGTAGTAAAACATGGGGGATGCTGGACCTTTCTCTTGTAAACTTAGTTGTTGAAAAATATGTCCAGCAACCTTTAGCCCCAAGGTGTCATGAACCAAGCCACACTTGCTCACACCTGTATAACCAAGAGCCTTGTGGCACTGTGAAGACTACAAATTTGTTGTGGCACAAGTTGACACGGGCAAAACAGAATCAGTGTCAGTTGCTGTTCCAATCTTCATTTACAATCTTCTGCTGGATGGAGCCAGCATTTTGTGTATCTCTGGATAAGGCATGGCCTCCCTCCCTTGAATGGACTGTGCCAAGTAGAGAGTTTTCAGACTGGAGTTTTTCATACTTTTTTCTCTTCCGGGAGGGCGAGAATGACGAGAAAGGGTTCTGGGGACAAGGAAGATGCATCAGTATGACGGTTAGGTCTGAAAGCTCCCCAAGAGCAGACCTGGCCCAAGCCTGCAAGGCAGTGGAGCAGCTCTTCAGTGCATTCAAACTGCTCCACAGCTTGCCTTTGCAGGGATGCATTCCTCATTGCTCCCAAGAGCTTCATCTCTTTCCCCCCCCCCACATTCACCCTGTGTATGAAAATTGCCTAATAAAAAATCCAAACACTCAGTGCAACTTACTTGTGGGCAACCGACCTTTGATGCGAGATGCGGAGCTGGCAGTGAGGCCAGACGTATTTTCACTTGCTCATCTGGATGCTGCGAGCTGGTTTACCATCTTGCAATGTGTGCAGGTTCTGGGCTCCTCTGCACCACTCATACTTACATTTCACATTTATCTAAAGCATTTCACAGGGATCAAAAGCCATTCACACAGTGATCCTTCCACCAACCCAGAACAGATTACTATTTCCATATTCAAAAGCTGAGAATGACAGAGGGAATCACTTTCCCAAGGCCATCTAGCCAGATTGTTTCTTGGCTGAGAGTTGAATAGGAGACTTCTGGGCATATATAGCTCCCTCTGTGTTATGTTGAATGAAAAAGGTTGGCTCCATGATAGGCTAAAAAACTGTCCAATTTAAAGGAGATCCATTGAAAACTTCAGTTTGGACACTTTAAATACATTCTGTATCCACATTCCCTAGTTCAGAATATGTGGATGTTGTGTTGTCCCCGACTCCCCCGCCTCGATTTCACATGTAAATCCAGATTCAAAGAGAAGTTTGTACATACTGCTTGGATCTTCTTTCCTTTTCATACTGCGGGGGGTTATTTCTTAGGATTGAAGTCTCACTGTGCCTTGCAATTTACCACTTTTTCCTTTTATGGCAAACTGAATGATTGCACTAATGTGCAAGGCACCACAAAGGCACACTTATTAAGAGAACACAAAGTTGGTATGACACTCTAGGAACAATATGGCAAAGGAAAACCTGTACTTTATTAAAGATAAAATAAACTGAATATTTATAATTAAGAGCACTTTGTACAAACAAAATGTCCTAAACATTTACAAAACAGGAAGTCTAGCTAGCAAAAATATTAGCATGTCTAAACACAGTGGCAAGGTGTGCAAAGAGCCTCTGTAAATGTTTGGAAGATGTAGACACAGGAAAAAAGTAGATTGTATTCTCTTTTCTTTACCGCTCTCTAGGGTATAATTATTTTCTATGATTTACACATATTTTCCTATGACTGAAGTTAAACTCAATGAATAGGTGGAGTTGTAGAGAGAAGTACTCGCATACCACACTTTCTGGGTGGTATGCCTTTGTCCTTGCAGTGTAAATATTTTAGAAATGGATTTTTCTTTGCTCGAAGGCAAGGAGTGTGGGGGAAGGGAACCATTCTAGAATTATGGCCCAAAGGGCTTGATGGCTGCTTATCTGTTAGCATCAATTCTAGTTTCAAATGGGCCTCGACATTAATATTTGAACATTCCAATATTTAGAGCAGCATGTAAAAAGCAGTTGATGCTACTTCTAGTGTATTGTTTGCAATAATTAGGATGGCCAGAAAAGCACTTGAAAGCTTGGAGTACTCTGCGTTTGAAACAAGTGAATCCATATGTGTTACAGAAATGTGAACATAAAGGGCATCATGGTACCCTAGGGACAATGATCCTTGGTGAGCCTTATTCACCAAGATGTCTGCTGGTCGCAGGCTGCTTAAAGCCCATCCCCCATCTCTATCCAAGTGGCTTTTTCCCCCAGCACGACTCCTCTTATGCTAAGAATGTAAAAGGGCCCTTGCTGGACCAGTGCGGAAGCCCATCTAAGTCAACCATGCTGTTCGTATCATGGCCAACCAGCTTTCTAAGGGAAGCTCACAGGATAGGAGCATGGAAGCACCTGCCAATCCATATTTCCAGCAACTGGTTCTTCGAGGTAACATACAGCCATCAGGATAAGCAGCCACTCATAGCTTTCTCCTCCATACATTTGTCCCATTCCACTTGGCTGTAGCTACATCTTGTGACAAATTCCACAGTTTTTTCTGGCACAGTCTGACAATGTTCTTCCGTTTACATGTCCTGAATCTTCCATGCATCAGGTTCTTGGCCGATCCCATGTTCTTTTTACTATAGAGGCTGAAATTAACCTCTACCTTGTCCACTTTCCCCATGCCATGCATTATTTATGATACCTCCCCTTCCCCACTTTTTTTAAAGCCCCAACTAATATAATCTTTCTTCTTAGGGGAGATAATTAGCCATGTGATTCCCATCTATTCACTTGCTTCGAGCTTTCTTATTCATCGTCTATCCAAGTTGTCCCTGTAAAGCCCATCATACGCCTAACATTTCTTCTTTCGTCTATGCACATTGTGAGGTACTTCCCATTTTAAATGAAGCCTCTCAGCTTTCCTAAGTCTGCTATTATTTTGCTAGGAGTGACAAGTCTGCAGGATGAGGTGGTTGAAGAGGGAGCTACATATGAAACCAGTGAATCAGAATGCCACAATCACATTCACTATTTCATTCCTATCGATCCTCTTGAGATCAACAGTGTTAATCGCAGCCTATTTAAGCTGTGGTAACAACAAAGCTATTGATCCTGATTCATATAACTAGTGATGGTAAGGAAGACGCTAGTCCTCATGACCTATGAGGTTTGTTTCAGTAACATCAGCAACACCATCTACAGAAGAGTTTTTATGCTTTGATTTTACCCTTGATAGCTCCACAGAGGTCTTGACTTTGTACTTTCCCAGCCAGCCCACCACCTCCATCATCAGTGCAGCTCTTCATTATGACAAATCCACCGTATTTCATTGGATCAGGACCCAAAGATCAACAATTCTCCTTCACACTCTCACCCCACTAGAAGAATATTTAAAAAGTGCCCAACTAGATCAAGCAATAGATCTATCTAGTCCGGCAAGCTGTGTCCAAGAGGGGCCAGCTTGATGACTGAGAGAAGTTATTGTCACCCAACATTTAGGTAAGGTGAAATTTCATTCTTTCTGCGTGCTGCGGGATCAAGTGAGATGCTGCAATGAAGTTCTGGCTAAAGGAAACAGAAGAGTGATCACCATGCTCTAGGATGTTTAAGACAGATGTATAAGCAGAGACCTTGGTGCATTACATAAACCAATATTCATTTTAAACCATGTTGAACAGCAATACAATGCATTGGAGAATCAAGTTAACATGTGCTCAGTCAAAACCACTGGACTAGAACTGTGAGTTCTATGACAGACATGAACATATTCAAAATGAAAAAAGTTACTTTCAATTTTATTCCTATACACTATAGACAACCAGAAGCAAAAAACAAAATCAAAAGGATTTAATTCCTTTTCTTTCAATCTTTCTTTGCAACAATGCAAAGTCCTTAACCTTTCTGGGCACTGGCCACAATAAAACAACCATTGCCCTGCAAAAGACACTCGGTGCACAGAATATTTCTGCTGCCAACAAATGCAAAAGTGCCATATCATAAAAGCAGTCATGCTGCACAGGAACTGGAAATGCTGGTTCTGCTGATGCTGGACTTGCAGTGTTGGCTACTGGAATCTGACAGCTGCCTCCTCACAGCAGAATCCTTGATGGCAATTGGAGAGAAAAAGCAATTGATCCAAAATGCTGTGGGAAAGTGGGACACCCAGGTTGATTTCTTACACCGGGATCTCCCCGAAGCACTGGGTCACTGTCCGTCCTTGGCAGCATGTGCCATATGTGTTCAGAAAATCCCACTAAAGCTGCTGTTACCTGAAGTGTCCAATTGTGCATATCCTATATACACAAATGAATGTGAACAGTGTCCAGAAGCACAAGGAGGTTATCTGCTCGTGCAGGATCCCACGCAAATTGCAATACTATTTCTGAGGTTTCCGTGCACACACATCAACACAGAGCTAAGCTGGCCTTTGGTTTTTAGGCAACCCAAGAGCTGCTGGGTCTGAAAAGGGAAAGAGAGAGAGATTACTAGCATTGTACTCAAGTTCTGGTCTTATAAAGGGTCTGATATGCTTAGCCAGATACTGCATGCTTTCGGCTCATATAGAAGTGAAATTAATCTGCCACACCAATCCTAAACCATCTCAATTATTCCGAATTCCACAGCCCAAAGACACACAAAATGATCACTAAATGGGACAGTCTGTCAGGCACTGATTCTGGAAGCAAAATCCAATGTTACAATGTTTGGTACTGATAGAGATTTTTTCTTAAACCAAACTCTGGTCCAGTTACAGAATAGCAGAAAGAGGCACACAGTGACAATTTTAACTGAGATAAACCCAGGATGCTCCTGACTCTGGACAAAGGTAGTTTAGGCTAGGCCAAGGTGAAGTCAAGGAGAGGCGTTCAAGTGGGTGGCTGTTTCGATAATAGCCAAGGATTGCACAGTGCTTGAGGGTGCTTTCTTTCTAGCTATACTAGCTGCTCTGCACCACTTTGACCTGCACAAGCAGCATCTTGACTTGATCTCCAACTAGTTTGAAGATGGACAAATGACACTGTTCTCATTTTTCACAGCTTGAATCTTTTTGGCACAGAGCAAAAGTACCAGCTTGGTAGGGAGTAGAAGCAAAGAAAATCTTTGTCTCCTTTGAACAATGAGGTTCAAGTGTCAGGTGAACCTGGAAATCAGCTAAATTTCTGCAAAGCCTGCACATCAGATCTTTGAATGACCGTGCTGGCACGACACAGGGGTTGATGCTCCCTTTCTTCCAGGCCAGTTTTCTCAAGTACAAGAAATGTTTCAATTAGCTCTGGCATGGTAGCATTTGCCACAAGACACAGAGCAGGCTGAAAGGATAAGCTGGAACATGGTGGCTGTGAAATATTAGCACAAATGGCTAGTATCTGGTGATAGCAGGATGAGCACTCTCGGTGAAGTGGAAATAACCCACCAGGAGAACTAGTCCGTATGCCATTGTCCAGAATGGCCTGCTTATACGCTACACTAATGCATGTAAGGGGACCCTTCAAGGGCAAAAGCAAAGGAAAGAAACCTACATAGTGGTCCTTAGAAACTTCTGAAGCTTTCCCTTACCGGGCTCCTTGGGAAGCTGTTTTGCACCTTCCATTGCTTGTGAGTTTGGATTTGGTGATACAACACAATGTGGATACCAGGTATATTCTGGCTGCAGAAGGAACAAAACACAAATACAATCAAGATACAGAGTTGCAGAGCAACTTCCATCAAAGCGCTTGTGTTTTCACTGATCGTGCCCATGGCTGGCACAAAGGGAAGCCTTCTGCAAGCTCCGTTGACCTGCTCTGCTCTGGAAACGAGCATTTGGGCTCCTTTCCAGCATTGTTTCCCATTGTGCCAGCAGTGGATCATGCAGGTGCAAGGGCACTGCCCACTATGCGCTCTAGAATTTAGTCAACTTACAGGAGGGAAACGGTGGTAATTCTGAACCAAAGGACGCTCATTTGCCATAGCTGATGGTGGGTATCGGATCTGCTGCCAGTCCTCATAACCATGATACATGTGTGGCTGGGCTGGAGGAGAACACTGGAACTGGTACATGGGGCAAACTGGGGCCACTGGTCCTGGCTGAGGATCCGGATGCAGTCTGTCACCAGAATGCTGCAAGTAAGATACACATTATGCAAGCGCATATAAACCCGGGCACATAAAAGGCTAATGATTTACCACTGGATTATCTGGGCACCTGGTGTTAAATCATTGTGGTCTGGCTGACCTGCACTTTTAATCTCTCCGAAGGCTGACTGAAGGGACATCATGCCTACTTCCACAGTATTTTGAGCTCACTGTTGCCAGGAGAAAGAGGCAAGAGAAGAAGATTAAGGGAAAGGAGGGACTTCCCACTGCTGAGGCAAGAGAGACAGATTCAGAACTGCTCTGGAACAGCATATAGTGACAGTCTCAGTCACAAAAAATATCTAAATGGATGTTTGGGGACTGGTGGGAAGTTGTAGATTGGACAGCCCCAACCTGGATCTTTCCAGGTGTTTGGGACTATAATGCTCTCCATCCCCAACCACTGTGGACATGCTGGCCGGGGCTGGAATCAAAATCAGCTAGCAGGCACCAAGTTGGAGAGAGCCACCCTGGCCTTTCTCCATGTAGTTCTGCATCAGTTTGGCAGGGAGGAATTAAGCAGTATGAAGTAGTTATGCTTAAGGACCTGGACACAAAGGGACTGATTTATACCTCTTCAACTAATGGGCAGATCTCAGCTCACTTAGCCATTGGTTTTTGCACTTCCCAAAAATCCTAGTTCAGAAACTGAATCCAAATACACTTAGAAGGAAGCCTATTGAGAGCAAATATTTAAGTATGTACTTAAATGCTAATTTTCATACACATTAAACAAATACAAGGCAAAGTAGTGTGGAAATAGGACAGGATGGACTTATTGGGTAAGCTCATGAAAAGGGATCAGGGCTGGAAGAAGATGGATTTGTCCCTCCTGTCCATGATGTGGAAGTTATCAGCAGTAATCCTAGCCTTTAGATTCTGATTTGCATGTTGACGCTGGTCTCTCAACACGTCTCCCCTTCTAGCGCCAAGTCCAACTGGCCATGGCATTAGTTCAGTACTTTCAGACCATACTGGCCTGACCTATCTCTTAGCTTGTTGAAAACAGCATGCCCTTTGTCCTGGCACCACATGCATCAGTACCTGTTTGTGCTGCTTGAGCAGTTTCTTGAACTTCTCCTTCTCCTCCTTCTCTTTATAGTAGTCCTCTTTAAAGACCCGCAGCTGACATGGAGACATGGGAAAAGAGGAGGCAATAGGTCAAAATGGAGCTTAGGCACCCATGTCTCCTGCAGGCTGATAAGGAGGGCAGTCAAGTTAAAATAGACCCAATTTAAAAGTTGGAGCAGTTTAGCCCCAAAGCCGCACAGTACAGAACTCCTTTGTTCTATGCCTTTTGGCAGACCCAAGAAAAGGCAGTGCAGGGATACTTCCACAGGGGACAAAGGCAAGACAGATCTCAGAGGCCGAGAGGATTAACTTCTGGCTCTTGTAGCTCGATACTCTTGTGGTTTCCACAGCTTCACCATTCAAGTACCTCAGCACACTTTATGTCTACTTACTGATTGTCTTTCCTTTGCCTCCCAAAAAGAATGCCTGAATTAGAATCTCTTTTCCTGAGAGTTGCCCAACCACCCCTCATATCGCATGCTTTAAATTTCATCAGGATAAAGCTGGGGGCAGAGGGGAGTGACTCACAGCCCGCATGTGGCCCTTAACCGTTCCCTGTGCCTCCTGGAGAGCCCTGTCCAGCTGATCAACCAAGTGCTAGAGGGCAGAGAAGCATCTGCTTGGAGAAGAGCAAGAGGCAAAGAAAGAGAAGGAGCGTGCCCATATTGGGAGAGAGTGGTGGTTGAAAGGTGACAGCATGTCCCCCTACTTTTTTCTTCTCTTAGCGACACTTTAGGAAAAGGGCCAGGTCAGCACACTAAGAAGTGCAAGATCCCTCAAAGAATATGGTTAGGCAAAGAACAGGGGTGGGCAGAGATATCTAGATGGCTTGGACTTCCAGAAGCTCTTGTCAGCATTGCCAATAGTCAGGAATGCTGCAAGTTGAAATCCAAAACACCTGGAGACCTACTTTCAGTCAAACTGTGGCCTAAAAGAAGGGAATGGGAAATAGGCTAAAGGAAGGAGGGAGAAGAAAAACAGACAGTAGGAATGCTTAAAAGAGACCGAGAAATTGGGGATATAGTGGAGAGAAAAGAAATAGTTTGGAATATCATGTCTTGAAAACACATCCTACTGGCAGAATTGGAGGATGGTTGGACCAGATTAGTCAACAGCGCATACTGGGAAGGACCGCAGCAAATGGCCTGATGCACCTTTTCCCTCACAATGTACAATGCTCAATCTCCTTGGACAACAGGATGCCTCTTCCGGGTTCCTACCTGATTGTTGGTAAGCATTAACTGCTTCTGGACCTTCTCCAGCTGCTGCTTCAGCTCTTCCTTCTCCTCGTTCATCCTTTCCCTGTCACTCCGCTCCCGCTGGAAGTCCTCTTCGAAGATCTTCACCTGGCAGCAAACAAACGGCACTACAGTTGCAGGATCACAGAGGCAGGCCAAGTCTGCCATGTGGCCACACCTCACACCGAAGTCAGAAAGAGGTGCTGCCCACTAGCACATAACATGCCCTTGCGCAAGCCCCGCTTCAGCATCCCCACCATAGTTTTGACAGGTCAGATAAGATTCTCTGATGAAGTATATTTCTGCATAAGCAGAGGGCTGATCTTTCATGCTCCTGTTATTATTAGTCAAGACTCTGCTTAAGGCTATTCTCCTAATGTAAAAGTACTGACAAGCAGCAAATAATTAAAACAGTATTTATTTAAAACATTAGCTGGCTCCCTTTATGAGCCAGTAAATCCTCTCAAGATACCCTTCAACAAACCCTAATACAGTGGACAGTATAAAATACTTTCACATTAGATTACCATCAGTGGATCCAGACTTAGTCAAGCTCAGCATAGTTCCACTTAAACCAGTGGGCCAAACTCAGCCATAATTAAAGTCACATTGATTTCAATGGCTCTGTCTTAAGCATGACCAAATCCAGAACCAACATCGTGCTGAAATTAATAACTAATTAGATCTAGTAAAACCATCAAAACTAATGAAAAACAGGAAAACCAGAGCTAAGATTTTTCCTATAATCAGTGAGCTGCTACATCTTCATTAATCAAGGTTGCTGTGGCTCAGAAAGAAAGTGTGACTCCTTTAGTTTGAGCATGTTCATACCACAAGCTTTGAAAAAGCTTCACAGTCCAGAGGACAGTTCAACAAACTTCACTTAAGAGACTGGGACCGAGAAACCTCCCCCTGCCACATTTGGCAGCTGACATCCCTGCACCGCTCAGTGTTTCCATGGTGTTCCATGGAATACTGGTAGGAGGACTAAGTAGACAAGAGATGGGAGGCTGAAGGACCTAAACCCCGTGTTGTCCATTCAACACAAGGGAATTTTACACACAGTACATGGGTGAAAGTCCTAGGAGGACTGGCACGTTGTGAGAACTGCCCATTGTCTTGCACCCTGGTGGGAAATGAAAATGCTGAAAAGGAAACTGCTTCCCATGAACAGTACAGAAATGCAAGAAGGAATTGCTATTTTCTGAACAAAAACTTTTGGTCTACAGGAAGACTCAAACTGAGCTTGATCTTGGCAACTTGTGGCCCTCCAGAATTTTGGCCTGCTATGCCCATCAGCCCTCGGCAGCACAGCCAATGACAAGGGGACCTCTGGAGGAGGTGTCCTTCTCTGATTTAGCAGAAGCATGCCATACCTGCTGCTTCAGGAGCTCATTCTGGGTTGCCACCTCATGATGCCGGATGTTCATGCTGGGGTTGCTGAAGGCAGATGGGGAAGGAGCAGAGGCTTGAACATTCAGGGCATCTTCTAAGGCCTGAGGAGAGATGGGAGCAGTGGGGATGATTAGAACACTTTGTATTGCATGGGAATTTAGAGTCAGTAAGTAAAACATTTGCAGCTGAGAACAACAGGAGTAAAAGATACAGACTACCACACTGTGCGAGGAAGTCCATAACTGACTATGGCAGGGGAGGAAAGGGAGCGAAATGGACGTTGCTACAGAGGAACAGAAAGGGTACAGGTACAAGTTCTTCAAATGACTACCTACCTTATTTAGTCGAAGAATCTCCTTCTCCTGGTACTCTCTTTGCCTGGTGACTGGAGTCAATTGATCCTGAAGGGTCTTCATCCTCTGTTTGAGGTCCTTCACCTCCCCACTCAATTTCTCCTTTTCTGCCTGAAAGAGAGAGATGCATAAAATCAAGTCAAACTCAGACGTAAGTGCCGCTGGTCCTGGGATGTTACTGTAGTGAAACTCACCTCCTCTTCTTCAATCTTGGATTTTGCTAGAAGTAGTTTGCGGTCAAAATCCCTCTGCTTCTGTTCTCGTTCAGCTTCCAATTCCCCCAAAGTCTTCTGGGAGTCAGCAAGCTTTTGCCGTAGATCTGTTATCTGCCAGTAGGGAGAAAAAGAGAGATCAATCAATCAATAGATTAAAGTATTTTCTGGCCACCTTTTAGGACTATGCCCTCCAAACTGATGTTCGAAACACAGTAAGAGCCAACATACAATTTAAAGGCGATCACATCAGAACAGAACGCAGAATTACTCTATGTCAACAGAAGCTACAGCATCAGTCAAAAGCAACCTTGAAGAGCAAGGTCTTCAAGGCTCACAGCAGCAGCAGGGACAAGATTTAAGGTTCTCGAAAGGGAGTTCTAAGACTCAGAGCCACGGCCAAGGAGGCTGGGTCTCTAATACACACCAACCTCATTGATTTTACTAATCGGCATTTCAGGATAACTTCCAAGGCAGGTCTTAGCATATGGCCAAGTTTGTATTGGTGAAGACTTCAGATACATTTTCGAGTTCTTAAAATTATATATATTACTGATTTTCACATTGTAATTGTCTGTGTATGACTAAAATATATGTAAAACATTTATTCTAAGAACTACAGCAATGTCAAGATATCCTGCAGGTTAGTAATAGAGGGAGGCTAACATTGTGATAGGCTGAATACAGGTTGAGGGTGGGTCCTCACAGAATTGGGGATTGTTGTTCAATTGTGTCAGTTGGATGCTGGCTGGATTTGCAATAGGTTCAAAAAAATTGCAATAGGTTCAAAAAAATTGCAATAGGTTCAAAAAATTGGGGATTGTTGTTCAATTGTGTCAGTTGGATGCTGGCTGGATTTGCAATAGGTTCAAAAAAAGGTGCAAAAAAGAAGCAATAGGTTCTGGGCGATTTGTTGTCTGACGCAACAAGCCACCCTCACTGGGTTCAGCTGAAATGAAAAGCCACACTGCTGAAGGTAATTAGGAAAATCTGGCCAGCATGAGCAGGGTGTTATCAAGCCACAGTAGTTTATTGACTACCCTGTGATCATATGAACCTGGCTGTTCTGTTGTGTGAACCAAGCCAGCTAACAAAATCATGGTTTGTGAACCACTGAAAAACAATAGTTCACAACTGAACGGCAAACCAGGGATTCTCTTCATGGGTTGTTCAAGATTAACAAAGCATGTTCTGTTGCCTCAGCTTGATTTATACAGCAAGCCACAGTCCAAAGACAACTGACACTCAGCCTGTACTCTGGCTTGGCATGCTGGGTGAATCCAGCCAAAAAGATTGAAGCTGAATACAGAGAGCGTGATCAAAACCCTGACTTTTTCCCTGATGAGACGCCTATTCAACATGCTTTCCCTTCTGAGATGATAGCAAAACAAAATTCTCCTCATCCTCTGCTCTGTTGAATAAATGCTGTTTATAAAATGGACATCATGCAAGACACTGGCTTTCTGCTGTTACCTTCTGCTCATACTGTTGCTTCATGGACCGGAAATGATGGTCCCACTGCTTATTCACCTCCAGCAACTAGAAAGAAACGTTCAGAGTTACCTTGAGATAGGGATCCTCAGTTCCCTGCTGATGCAGCCACTGGGCAAATGGTGGGTCAAGCCACCATTTTAATCCCCAGCACATGCCAGGCACCATTTCCCTAATCACCTGCCTCGTCACAGTTTCCACTTCATCTCAACCCAGGCGCATGGATTATAAGAGAGGGAAATACCTTCCAATAACCCTACAAAAGGCCATGCTGACTGGGTTCAGATGACACAAGTTGCACCTAGATTGATTAGGGAAATGGCACCCATCATGGGCCAGGGATTTAAACAAGCCACAATGACTTATTTACACCACAGTGGCCTATTTTAATTATACAAAACAAGTAACTGAATTGCTTAAATGACTTCTTGTCTGACAAGCAGCGTGGACTCTGGATAGTTCCATTCAGGCTTCACACACAGATTTACTGCTAAACTTGACAGTAGCCATAGCCAATCTGTCTCAAGACACCTTCCCCAACTTGGTGTCCCTACCACAATGTGCTAGACTACAGTCACCATCATCCCCGATCAGCATAAACAAGACCTTAGGTTCAATCATGGGCATCTCCACAATCAAGTAGAGGGTGATGTGAAAAGGTTGAGACCCTGCAAGTCAACAGTTCCAGTCCAGATGGGCAAGGAGAGGGAGAAACTTCCATTCTCAATACAGATTGCTGTACAACAATCCCATTCAAGCAGTTCAGATTATGCAACAACACCAGTGTGGACCAGTTCACCCAATTTACATGCATGGATAACAGGCATCAAAGCTGGGGTTTTCCAAGAAAAGCAGGCTGTATGTGCTCCTGGAGGTACCCAGAGCATGGCCTACTCTCACAGGAATCTGCCTGATCATTACGTTCTTCAGAGACAATGCACAGACTACCCTATCTTCTGAAGTGAGGCGGTATGACAAGGAACCGGGCCTCTTTGACTGCAGAATCCCCCTCCCTGAGGGTTTTCCTGCTTCCTACTTTGCTCACCTGATGAATGGGGGCCCAACAAGAGTGCTTTCCACTTTGGCTTGTAACACACTCTGCTGCGGCAACTTGCCACTGTTTTGAATTATGATTTGTGCTTTCTTGTGTTGAGGATTTATTATGATTTTATATCTTTTTTATTAGCATCCTCCAGAATCTCCGTGGTTAAGTATGGATATCCCTTAATGGACCCCATCTCCAAGAAATCCTCTTTAGTGTTTGTTGCTTGGGGTAAATGTCTGGGCCTACCTCATTGCGCTGGTGCTCGAGTATTTTCACTCTCTTCTCACTTGTCCCCAGCATGCTTTTCCCTGTTGTTTTCTCCTCCATGGCTCCCTTCTAAAAGGCAAGACAAACGAAGGTCATGACAAGCAGCCACAATGCTCATCCAAACCTTCATCCAAGCCTTTCTATCCCAGCCTGGCAACCAAAGCACTACATCAGCCTCCAGGTGCCCTCCAGATGTGCTGGACTGCAACTCCAGTCATTTCCATTGACTATGTAGGCTAGGCGTAATGGGATATGTAGTCCAACACACCTGGAGGTCAATGTGTTAGAGTTGGCTGCATTACACAGTAGGTCACAGCCCACTCTCTCCCACAACTGCTAGCATCAAATATATTTAGGAACAGCGGCAAAAAAGTGGACGATCGTTATTTTTGTTAAATAACCAGGACACATCACTGTCATGCTCTGGGGTGGTTTGAAACCTCCTAGTGACCAGAGCAGGGAATGAATGGGCAGCCAGTGTACTTCTGTTGCTGCACTCTGCTTTTGCAATGAGGATGTGAAGGTAAGGCTGGAATCCAGCCCTTTGAAGACATCATTAGAGGTCTTTCCCATGCCCAGACCTGATCAGGAAGCAAACTGAGCTGAGATCCAGACCATGAATGCTCAGGAACACTAGTGGTATCATTGCACAAATTAGGCAAAGTATGTAATTCTTTGTGCAAAGTAGGCAAAGAATGCGATTCTTTATGCAAAGTGTGCAGTTCTTTGCACAAAGTACACAAAATATAGAGTCCTTTGTGCAAAGCAGGCAAAGCCTTTGAGAACCTTCTGTAGAAGCAGCACTCCACTGCACAGCAGGTGTTTGGATGGCGCGTGCACAAGCCAGCCTTGCTTGGACTCGCTTCCTGCCAGACACCCACACGAACCTCCTGGTACAAGACAGGTTGAAATCTGATGGACTGCCACCGCCAGACCAAATGCCTCATACATGACTAGTTGGAATGTCCATTCCGCCAAATCCGCCATAGAAGAATAGACCAAGATGGACAGATAAACAGAGTGAAAAAGCCTCCTACCTGTTGCTCCGCAGCACATTCTGTGACTTCCGCTTTCCTGTCTTCTTTGTTGCCATTCATTACCATCTTCCTGAGCTCCATATTCTCACACCTACATTGGGAGATAGAACTATTTCAAGCTGAATACTAGGGAAAGGGAAGCAGCCTTCTGGATTTCCAGCATGGTTGGGAACAGGGCATGTGACAGCCAACATATGTACTGCAAAGCCCCTAGACTTTGAAGGTAATTCTCCATGAAAGTATCTGCCATGAATCTGATTCGACTATCAGTAGCTACTAGTTGCAACGGCTGTATGCCACCTCCAGGATCACAGGCAGATCACTTGTTAATACCATTCTCCAGGGAACATGGATGAGCAGTGGGGAACAGCGCTGTTACATGCATGCCTTACTCCCCAAGATGCATCTGATTGGCCACTATGGGAAACAGAATGCTGGACTAGATAGGCCTTCAGTCTGATCTAGTATGGCTCATCCTACGCTCTTGGACTCCCCACCCAAAAAAACTTTCACCTTCCTGCTGCAGCAACCTCTTCCAAAGGCAGCTGCATTCTATTTATTAGTTTTATTTCCATCTTGGATTGTCATGGCAGGGACTATACAAAAGCCTAAGTACAAAAGTCCAATAGTGGGAAGAATGCCAATATAGAAGTTAATTTTTAATGGAACCTTGGGCATGGGTGGAGTCTAGAGAGAGAAGATCTCCCTAGCAGCTAAGGAATAAGGACCAGTAAAGGGTCTTGCAGTGGCAGCAGTAGTGAGAGATTTAATTACCATGAAACAGCAAAGCTGTGGAGAAAAGATTCTTATGCAGGCCACTCAGTCCCCTTCTACATTAATACACAGAGTGATCAAGTCAGGCGTACACCTTACACACCTTGAAATGTCAAGCATACAGCCCACACACCTTGTCCCTTTTTCAGAGATAGACAAGAAAATTAAAAAGATAGCAACAATCCCTTTCTTATATAAAGTTGGAATGCAAGGATGTTCAACTCCTTCCTAATTTTTGCTCCTGAGATGCTATCTAGATTGTGCAGATGCAAGTGTGTGCATGTGGCAGGGGATTTCTTCTTGCTTGTTCCTCTCAGATAACTGAAGAAAAGAATTCCTTTAAGTTCTTCACATGTACAAGGAAAATGTGAGCTTCAGGTAGTGCTGGAGACAGACTCACAACTGAGCTGAGTTTTGTATATCCAAGGGGAAATCCTCCATTTAAATATGCCCTGGGTTGCCTCCATGGAACTTGAAATCTTCTATACCAGGGACATTTTTGACCTAATTAGTCTGCAAGAGCTTTCTCCACTACTGCCTTAAGAATGAAACAACCTTCACCTTCTTTCTGAAAATGCTTTCCCACTTTTAAGTTTGTATTGCAAATATTCAGTCTGAGAAAAGGTTCTGTGTTACTCAAAAATTTTCATGTCACAAGTTTTTGAGTTACACAGAACTTTGGCTTGTCCTAACAAAAGGTACTTACTTGTCCCTGTGAATCTTGCTCGAAAATGACAAACTGTTTTGGATTTACTTTGTTCCTTTTTGTCCAACACAGCTATTATATTTCTAAACTTAGTTAGAGTTCTGTCCTATCTCTTATGGGGAGGAGAAGCAGGGCACCAGAGAAATTCTCAGCTGTCTCCAGGGTCAGATCAGAGGTAACAGTGGGAATTCTTCCAGGGGGTTGACTTGGAGGCCAAGCCTCATCCCCTGGAAGAACCCAATGAATTTCTGTGAGTTGGGTACAGAACCTCCATGGGCCAGATTAAGTCCTAAGGCCAGATGTTCCACATCTAAAACTTGCACAGTCTTGCCAAGTACAAAATATGTAGCATGTGTCTTTCCTGAGAGTTAACTTTGCAATCCTTAACCACAGTAGATATAGATCACAGCACATGCAACTCACAATCAAGACAGTGCCTCTAGAGGGCAGCATGTTATGGAGAATTAGACTAAGTTACCACTTTTTAAAATGCACTTCTTAGTATGAACCTTGGTCAGATGAGTATGAGCACAAAAGAGCAAAGTTTTGTCTGGAATAAGGAAACCGAAAGTAAAACTATTTAGAGAAACCTGGCCTTTCCCAGCTCAGCCCATCAAGACTCAGATTACTACACTAGAAAATTGGTTACATCTTGAAAGGTCAAACGGCATCATGGTGATCTGCAAAGAGCTTGCATCTCTGGCATTTCAATATTACCTTCACAACGATGAAGAAAAGTTTGCCACTAGATCTCTAGTGAAAATCTTTAATAGGCTGAGATGCCAAGAGGTAAATTATACAGCAATCTCATATGCTACATTTAATTAAATGAAATGCCCTTTGAAAAGGGAGAGGTAGAATATCCGGCCATATGCCTCAAATCCAGAAATGAAAGAGAAAAATCAACTCTTACCCCTCTTGAAAAAGCATTTTAGGGTGATGCTTGTTATGATTCTTACTTCTTCCCAAAATGCTGTGAATCTGGGCTAGGGTAAGGTTGAGGCTTGTCACAGGCTTTCCCACTGAGCAATGGGGGTGCCTGCTATACCAGGGTGGGCTACCATTGAAGTGTGGATCTCTTTTTTGAGGCTTAGGTAGTTTGGGAGAAACAAATACTCTAGAATATGGGTGGGAAGAAGGTAGGTCTTCAAGTCTTTTGGACTTCAACTCCCAGCATTCCTGACCATTGGCGATGCTGACAGGGGCTATGGAGTACTAATGTCCAAACCATCCGGAGATCTAGCCTCCATCCACCCCAGTTTAGAGGCCCCTGCCATAGTCTTCAAAAAGCTATTGGTGGCATGGTTTCCCTTAAACAAAATGGAATAGTGGAAGCATTAGGATTCACCCTTCACTGCTACCTAGGGATTCCCACCACCATGGCCACTCCTGTTCCTCACTATCGGGTGGATCATGATTCTCTTCCTCAACAGCACTGCCCTGGCCCTGTTGGAATAGGTGATTTTTCCAGGCTCCTTTAACGCCAGACAGCACTTTGGGTGGCTGTGAAGCTGCATGGGTCTTGCGTCCAAGCCACTTGGGGCAGGGGGACCTTGTCCAATGGTTAAGCTCAGTGGCAGTCACCCAATGGACACAAATGGCAAACCCTGGAATTGCTGCTTGGCCCACTGTGCGGCACGCTTACCTGAGCTCTCTTTCCCCACCTGACTTGCACTCACCTCAGCTTCTCTGACACCTGGTTCCTTTGCTCTAGTTCCTTCTCTAGCTTCACCCTGAGCTCTTCATTCTCATTCCGCAACTGCTCACATAATGCCTGTTTTTGAAAAAAAAACAAAAAGCATCAGCAGGGCTAAAGGTTTCCCAAGAGCCATTTGACTGGTTATACATTTCCCAAGAAGCTTCCAGAAATAGGTCACTTGCTATCTGTACACCTGTTTCAGTCTGAATTTCCAAATCCTGAGCCCCACTATTTCTTTTTGCTGGGTTTTGCCAATCACGTCAGAACTGGATGTTTCCTCTCCTATATTCTATTTGTGTCCCACATGTCCTCCAAGGAGCTCAAATGAGACTGTACAGTCTCCCCACCCATCCTTTTATCCTTGCAACCATCCTGGGAGGCAGCTTGGGCTGAAAGACTGTGATTGGCCCAGACTCACCCACCGAGCTTCTAGCAGAGTGGGAATTTTAACCTGGCTCTCCCCAGGCCTAGCCTGACATTACATCACACCAGTGCTCACAGAGAGGCTGGAAAGAAAAGAACAGTCATTCTGAAACCAACAGCTAACAGGACCAACCTGGACACGACATTACTCAAGTTACTTGATGCTGCATAGTTGAAATTTTAAAAGAACAACAAATCACAAGGAAGGAGAGCACTGGGTCAGGGCCATGGGGTGGTGAGTGGGTGGGTGGCTGTAAACCTTTCTGTGCCACAGGCCTATTCCTACTGGGTGCCCCCACCCCGAAACACACCCTGTGGGGCTGGCTCTTCATTAAAACCAACCAGCTGAACTGCAGCAGTGCAAGACCAAACAACATGAATAATGGCTGGACTTCATCTGACCCTCAGAGAAAAGTATAAACTGCTATCTCAGCCATGGCTTCCCACCTGTCCTGTGAGAATGAGAAAACTGAAGCAGCCCTCTTTTTTTAAAGAGGAGGTTAGGAGAGAGTAATATATCACAGAACGAGAAGAGCAAGGAGAAATTAAAAAGTGGGGAAATCTAAGGTCAAAACAGATGCAACGTGGGCAGGTAAAGTGGCCAAGGTGTTTAAGCCAGTGGTCAGTGAGTTTAAGCCATGATGAGGCACATGCCAAATGTTTCCACGGCCAGTGCTTTACCTGTGTTCCTTCCACACCTGTTTTGGCCACTTGGTGGGATCTGGGGAGAGGGAAAGAGAGAATAGGACAGTGGAGGAACAAATGAACTGTGCACATCTACCAGCAGCCCTCGGACCTGAAGAATGGAAGTTCTCTGTTCGTTCTTGTGCACCTTGGAGGACAGGCGGTTGAACTCCACAGCCATGCGCCCCAGATGGGCAAAGAGCTGGGTTTTGTCAGACTCCTCAGCAAAAAGGCTGAGCGTGTTCTCCAAGCGCTGGAGGTGGGGCATAAGGTTGGTGTCCTCGTTTTCTAGATCCTGCAAGAAACAAAATGGTCAGGAGAAAGAACAAGAGAGAGCCAGACTTTGACAGTGTCGGAAAAACAGCTTGCCATCTTTGACTTCTTTCAACCTAGGCCCAGAACAAACAATATGCTGACCTTGTACCTTGGGCTGTTTTTATTTTGTAGAAATAGTACTGGCAGGGAGGGTTGTGTGTAAGATTGGGAATGTAGTGTGCAGGAACAGGAAGGGTGGTGGTGTTTGACTCTTTTTCTGTTTTCCAGCTGAAAATCTACCCCAAAGTTGAAATTTGCCCCTGAAGGTTGCACTTCCTACAATGGAAGGTGAAAAGATGGTGCCAGAGAAAAGAGCCAGACTCACACCAACTTCATGGTCCCCATCTGGGAATCTACTTTAACTGCTGTTTCTTTAAAACAAAGAAGTAATCTACTTTCCCTACATCACACATAATTCTACACATGTCTAGTATGTCTCCTTATTTCTAAAATAAAAGGGCTCCATGCATCCCATCACAAAAAATATACTCCAATCCTCTCTTCATTTCAATTGCCCTTTGCTAAATCTGCACATCCACACACACACACACACACACACACACACACACAGGAGGTATCAATGTGGGGGTGACCTGAATGGTACATAGTACAAACCATTCTCTTTTCCTAGTCTAAATACTAACTTGGGCTCTGAAATCTGTTCAAAGATCCCTCAGACCAAACTTAAAACAAGACAGAAAAGCCAGGACCAATAATTAGGCCTTCCAAATGTGTTGGACCACAACCCCCTTCAACCCCAGCCAGCTTGTTTTATTTGTTTATTTCACTGCATGTCTTGCTGATAAAAATAAAACCAATGGCAGCTCACAATAAAATGGAGATTAAAACCAAAATCCAGAGTCAAATACACCATAAAAGTAAATGACTTAAAACACAACAATAAAAGTAATAAAAAGCACCAAATAACGAAAAACACCTTCAGCAACAGCCCAACTAACATGCCAAAGGCCTGCCTGAATGGGAATGTCTTTACTTGCCAGAAGGAAGACACCACAGAAAGGACCAGACTGGAGTCCTTCAGCATGGAGATCCACAGCCTGGGAGCAACCACCGAGAAGGCCCTCTCCCACATCCTCATCATATACTCCTCTGATGAAGAACCACTACCAAAGCTCTCAAAGCCAGGACAGGTTCATAAGAGAGAGGACAGTGCCTCGCAGAGCCTGCTCCCAGTATCCACTCTAGAGTTACTGTGTGCCTACGGGGCACTTAGCTTTGTAAAAGGCATTCTGTGTCCCTGAAATAACTCATCACGGTGCCAAGGCTTCTTTTGCCCTGTGAGGATCTCTCTGCTCCTCTTCTCACTGACAGTTTATTTATTTATTTATTTAAAACATTTTATGCCGCCCCCATCGCAATGAAGCCTTGGGGCGGCTCACAACAGAAACAAAATACATAAATAAATAACAATATAACAATAAAAAAATTATTTAAAAACCTCCGGTGCATCTCGGCTAAAAATTTTAAATCCTATAAATACAAATAATTTAACAATTAAAATAAGTTTTAAATAAAAAGGTCTTAGCCTGGTGCCGAAAAACAAATGACGGCGCCAGGCGGACCTCTTTGGGGAGCGCATTCCATAGGTGGGGCGCCACTGCAGAAAAGGACTTTCTCCGGGTACTCACCCTCCTAATATCATTCACAGAGGGTTCCCGGAGAAGGGCATCTGTTGCTGATCTCAAGGGGCGGGAGGGCATACATGGACGCAAGCGTTCCTTTAGATACCCAGGGCCCAAGCCGTTGAGGGCTTTATAGGTCATAACCAACACCTTGAATTGGGTCCAGACTTCAATCGGGAGCCAGTGGAGCTGACGGAGGACTGGAGTTATATGAGAACAACGCCCAGTCCCCGTCAGCAACCTGGCAGCTCTATTCTGCACCAATTGAAGTATCTGGACCGTCTTCAAGGGTAGCCCCATGCAGAGCGCGTTACAGAAATCTAATCGGGAAGTCATCAACGCGTGTGTCACTGTCGCCGGGCAGTCATTCTCCAGGAAGGGACGCAGCTGATGCATCAGCCGAAGCTGAAGGAAGGCGCTCCTCGCCACCGCCATCACCTGAGCTTCTAGAGACAGCTCAGGGTCGAGCAGCACTCCTAAGCTGCGAACCCTGTCCCTCAGAGAGAGTGCAACCCCATTTAGGACAAGGCCCAAGTCCCCGATCCCGAGGCCTAACCCTAACCCTGAGCCACCCACCAACAGGACCTCCGTCTTGTCTGGATTGAGCTTCAGTTTATTGGCCCTCATCCAGCCCATTACCTCGGCCAGGCACCAGTTCAGCACAGCCACTGCCTCACCTGGATTGGTGGAGAACGAGAGGTAGAGCTGGGTATCATCAGCGTACTGATGATTCCACAGCCCACACCTCCTGATGACCTCTCCCAGCAGTTTCATGTAGATGTTGAATAGCAAGGGGGACAAATGGACCCCTGCGGCACTCCATGGCATAGCAGCCATGGTGCGGAGCCATAGTCCCCCAGCACCAGCTTCTGAAATCACCCATTGAGATAGGAGTGGAACCACCGCCACACGGTGCCTCCAACTCCCAATCCCGCTAGCCTATTCAGAAGGATACCATGGTCGATGGTATCGAAAGCCGCTGAAAGGTCCAGGAGAACCAACAGGGACGCACTCCCCTTGTCTCTCCCTGCCCAGGTCATGGTACAGGGCGACCAAGGCAGATTCAGTGCCGTACCCGGGTCTGAAGCCGGACTGAAATGGGTCCAGATAATCAGTTTCATCCAACAGTTCCACACCTTAGCCATGAGGAGGAAAAATAACTGATCGCCAGAATCTATGTCTCCGCTCTGCCACCCCATGTAGGACAGCAGCACCCAGCAGTTTGGTTTCCCAGATCCCTGGATGAAGGAATTGCTAGACTAGGATAGCTGCTTTACATTAACGAAAAGCAATTTGCAACATAACTGTCCAGACAAAACAGTAATCAAGGATTCACTAAGGTTGCAAGGGACTGGTATTTGCTTTCCCTGCTGACTGCTGAGTAAGTAGCCTCTGATCATGGACAGAGCACCTTTAACACTAAGAACATGCAGCCTGTCTTCATACACCTGGGATTAAGGAACATAACATAGCACAGACAGTTATGGAGGGGTTCTTGGGGTTGCTCCTTCTAGCAATTATCCCCAGCAATTTACTCCTAGAAAACAACTCAGGTGAACACTGTACAGTACATTAACTCTCTCTAGTCTGTGAGGATCACATGCTGGGATGAACTCTACTCATTATTCTACATCTACTTGAACCAACCTGGATGTCCACCCCACACACATTTTTCAGATCTAGACGCCTTACCCTTCCTTCTTTGTAAGATCCCTTGTTCTCCAGTTTCTATATTTACCTCTGTAGCTGCACTGGTGCCTCTCATACCAAAAGCCTCGGTGCACACCAGTTCCCGTGTCAGAAGCTCTGCAGCTGAAACACATGTGTCTTTATACAGGCCAACTAGGCCCTCATTCATGGCACACCTGCCCTTGACGTACAGAGCCACACCTTCATCCATAGGTAGGTACCTGACCCCAAGCCCTCCTCCCTGAGCCAACAGTTTGGGAACACCCTGCTGGGCCTGGATTGTTATGATGATGTAATTGCTTGGTTGCCTGGGAGATGTAAGCCACTATTCAGATCAGAGACAAATCAGGAAAGAGCAGTTGCTCAGCCTGGTGGCCAGGATGGCTGGATCAGGCTTCAGGCCAGCTAAGTCAGCTGACATGCAACCCATTGGAAGGTGAAAGGAGGGGAAATACCACCTTTCACTCCAGGCTTACTTGCTGATTCATTCTTTCTTTCCTCCATGACCATGCCTAATAAACTTGGTCCAGAAAGGCACAGAAAAATCCCAATATTGCAAGCGGCTTTTGTCCACATCTCTCAGTGCTGACTCATGAGGGAAATAAACAAGAGGTCAAACCATAAATTGTAGGACTGCCTTCAATGCCAAGCATGGCATTGTCTCATCTTGTTTTCAGTCCCAACATTAAAACATTTCAGGAAAGGTAACTGTACTTCAGGCAGGTTCAAACTAGCTCTCCCACAGCAACCTTCCCTGACCTTTGCTCCCTGGAATCCGCACTGTCCTCAGTAAACAGGGTAAATAGCTGTGCTAGCCGGAGGAGGATGAGGAGGCTGCAACTGCCTTCTGACAACAACTGCATTCCAGCCATGTCAGATAGCAAGAAAAGGCTGCTAAAGAGCCAGGGCCTCGCCGGTGTTGTGAGTGCTAGAGATCTGTGACTCCAAGCAGCTTTTCAGGTTTTGACAACAATACTTGGATGATTTGACGGATACTGTTCTACAAATGTGAGAGAGCCAGTGTGGCTCTGTAGTGGTTAAGAGCATGGGACTGGGACTCAGGCGATCTGGGCTCAGCCATGGAGCCAACTGGGTGACTTTGGGCCAGTCACAGACTCTCAGCCCAGCCTACCTCACAGGGTTAATGTTGTGGGGATAAGATGGAGGAGGAAAATGCACACACTACCAACACACCAGAACCCCTTTACTACCTTTATATAAAACAAAAAAGAGAAGGAAACTCCCTGTGATGCAAATGCCCAATGCATTTTGACAAGTATCCCAAGGCTACTTTCCTGGAGCACATGGGGAACATTCTGTCCCTTTAGATCACAGGTGAGGACCTCCATCATAATTCCTGATCATTGGTAATGTTGCCTGGGGCTGCTGGGAACCGGAGTCCAAGAGCACTTGAATAACCATGCAAACCCCACTCCAGTTTTAAAAGGAACTTTAGGTAATCTAGGATGTTTCCACATGTTCATGCAGTTTCATGCTGAGAGTAGAAACTGCTAGTGAATTATTTTCTTTCAGTCCCACTTGGCTCTGAACCCTCTTTTCCAGGCTCTTTCAGCTCTTCTAAAGTTTCTATACATCATCATCAGCTACCCACATTCACTTTCATTGTAGCACAACAAATTCGTTGCCATTTGTGCTGTCACAGTACTTTAAATTGCATGCACTGGCTTCTGGCACAGAATTGGGGATCTTTTTATTATTTTTATTTTTAATCTCAGAATGGTCAGACACAAATTCATGATAAATGACTCTCTGATTAAAAAGAAATGAGTGAACACACACACACAATGAGAGGCTGGGCAGTCTAAGTGGGTTATGCAACATTTCCGCATAATAATTTTACAGGCTGTCAGAGCAATTAATCAAGCTTTGTGCAGAACCAGTCATGGTCATCCAATTACATGCAGCTGAGCACTTGGCAGGTATCACCTTAGCTGACAACACTGGCTCTTCTGCGAGGTTTATAAAGAGGAGCTGTAGCTCAGTGGCAGAACACCTAGTCTGCATGCAGAAGGTCCCAGATTCAATTCCTGGCAGGAAGAAATCCTGCTCGGAATCTTGCAGATCTGCTGCCAGACAGTGCCAACAATATTGGGCTAAATGGACCAAGGGTCTGACTTCTTGTGTTGCTTAGGAAAGGTGGCTCTTGGCCAACTTTAACTCATGCAAGCAGTTTCTACAGGCAAAGAACAGCAAGCTAAGCACCTTTAACAGTGCACCCTCCATTGTGAGCTTGACATACCTGTGGCAATTTGCCCCACCTAGTTCTTCAAGCAATGATGTCTTTCCTGTGCCACACCTTCTCCAAATCTGTTATAGTTACTTAACAATTCCTGCTTCCTTTAACCTTCTGCTTCCCTCAGCTCACTCATGTTGGCTCAAGAACAAGGCACGAAGAGACTTGTGCAACAGCTTTAAAATAACCAAGTTAGGATTCCCCGTTTCTATGTGTAATAGTTCAGCCATGGGCAATACCAAGTAGGTGGGACTTGGCTCTGGAAACAGAAGTTATAAAGATTTTTCCAGAGAAAGAGGCTCTTGCCCCTAACATGATTAACAGAGGTGACTGATTTGGGTTAAAATTCCTGTTCTGACATTTACATGATCCAATTATAAGCTGGATCAAAGAGATAAAGTAAGGGAAATTCATAGCCATGAATTAAAAGAATGGATTTGTTTTAGCCTATCAGTTGTTTGAAGCTGAAGCAGCTTTGGTGGTTGCTTTTATGGCATGGACCCTAACTAAGGGCCCGTGAAAGGAAGAAGACCTTCCATTCACAGACAACTGAAACCTGGATGAGAATTTTGCTGGAAGAAGAGAAGGAAGGACGATTTTTTCCTTCTCACATTCCCCTCCACTCTTCCAGGGGATCGAGCAGTTGCCCATAGCAGATCTCTGCCAGCAGAAGCAGCTGCAAGAGGAAGAGTGGGGGTGGGGAAGAGGTAAAAGCTGCCTGCCCCTGGCTGCTGCTTCTAATGGCTGGACTGTCCATGAGGATGCTCTTATCAAGAGGAGCAAACTCAGAACCACAGCCTATCCTTTAGGTATCCGCCAGCCTCCCACAACATTATGTCCACCATATAAGCTATAATCCCCAACCAGTATGACCATTGGCCATGCTGGCTGGAGTCAATGGGAGTTGTAGTCTAACACAACTGGAGGGCGTTAAGTTGGGGCAGGTTGGAATAGGTAGTTATCTGTTCATTTCCTGAACCTGCCTAAGTTTGAAGGCACCTCTCAGATCTCCTCAAACCTTCTGAACTCCTTGGTGCTAAGCAGTAATGAACAGCAGCTGTTCTCAGTCTTGTTCAGTGTACGAAAGATGTAAACTCTTCAAAGATGCTGACACTTTAAAAAAATCTGTGTGGGGCTGTGTTCCACTTTCTTCAAGGAGCAGGGCTCAAAGGGTGAGAAGGATTCGCTTGATTGCGCCAGTCAGTTTCACCACTTGGGTTTTTCCGGCCTGCTTTCCTGAGAAGTGGCACACTGTTGTACCTGACGTAGTATGAGGTGCTTGTGTCTGCCATTCTGTTGGCTGCCTGCCCAGGCTTGCAATTAGACACTGCCAAACTGGGGACAAGGAAGTAGCCAGCCAGCATGCAGCTTTGCATATGTGAGCAAGAAAAGAAAAAAAGAAAAAGCAAAACCTCTTGACAAAAGCACTTTCGGATTGCTCCACTCATATTTTGGTGCGAGAATGCCCGTTGGCTTGTTCTGGGAAAGGGGCCAACGGAAAAAATCATACGGCACGTGCCTGGTTTTTGTGGTTACAGCCTCTTTGGGTGGCGGTACAGCAGTGACGAGACAGCTGGTGGACCAGCAATATATCTAGAAAACCTCCTTCTTAAGGAAAACTCTGCACTGTGCTCAGTCAAGGAAATTCATTTTTATAAAATAAAGCAGCTTCTTTGGGAAGTGCCAGTCTGTTGCAGAGGATCACGGAAGGAGGTAACACGTAACATGGACGCATCTTTCTTTCCCCACTTTATGGGCTCAGCCCACCTGCCTCCATCAAAATTGCCCAATCCACCCCACCCCCCAGCAGTTTTTTTGCTCCATGGAGAAAAAGCTCTGTTTACTCTTGCACATTTTTCCTCTAATAAACAAAAAGCAGTGGGGGTGGAAGTTCAGATCTGAGCAGCAACCTCCAGAGAAAAGGAGGCTTCCCCCTCAAGATTTTTGGCCCTAGGCTATGCATCACCACCAGAACCGCCACAGCCTTGAGGTAAAAACAAGCAGATGATGGATGATTACATGTTCCTCAGTGCTACATGGTATAATATAAATAAATAACCACCAATAAATAAAACCTGCTGACTGGGCTTCCTCTGGACGTACCTGCCCCCATTCCCATCTGAACTACTGTACATGGAGATCATGAAAAAGCCACCACATAAAACGTCACACACAACTGTGGTTCTGGCCATTGTCCAGAAGGAGCACACAATCAACTTTTTCTTCTTTTACATTTGAATCTTAGCTTGCTTTTTAGATTAACTTACAGATTTTCTGCTGCTTTCTTGTGATAATTTCTTCTCTTCAGCACCAACAATTTCAAACTCGGATGAAGACCCCTGATTTTAAAGCAAAAAAAACAACAACAGATATTTAGAGCAAAATATTCTAAATTATACAGTGTCTCCCACAGTGACAAAAAGTGGAGGCTAATGTGTTAACCTGTGTAACTGAAGTGTTTTATGACTATTAAAGCTAGTGATCCCATTGCTTGGATGTAGGTAACATCCTTCCAGTATATTATAAACATTAAGTGAGTTAAGCAGACATATTCCCTCTCTCAATCCCTCCCACATTTTCCACTGTTCTTTTCCAATTGAGAGTCCATATTCTGTGACTCCAAGAGGTTAAGCACAGTGAGCTACTGGTGGAGCGTTAAAAGACTCTTGCAATGCTTTTGCAAGCCTTGGGGTTCCCCTAAACATGCTGATAGCTTTCTCATCTTTCTCAGCGGCATTATTATTACTTTTACTCATTACATTTCTATACCACCTGTAGCCAAAGCTCTATGGGTGGTTCGCAACATTAAGCCACCCATCCAGATTCCACCCAATCCTGCTTAGCTTCCAAGATTAGGCAGGATCAGGCACTTCAGGCTATATGGAAGGCTTTACTCCAGTCTAGTTAAGTCTGGGGCATTGAGTTCAGTCAAAGGGGGAATGAGCAACCATAAAATTCATTGGACTGAACTGCATTTTTTTAAATGTTGCATATTTTTCTGATCTAAAAAAAGAGCAGAGGTAACATTTTAATCACCATGCACGAGGAATAAATGTCAGGCTCTGCCTAATAACAATTAGGTTTTTCATGCTACAGCATGAGATGTAGTTATAATACTCTCAGATAATATACAAAGTTCAGCACCAGTTTATTACCAAAAGTACAAAAGGCTAGGATAAGAGACATTCCTTTTTGCCATATGACATCCCTAAGTTCTAGGCAATTTAGAGACAACCTTTCAGATTCCTAGAACATCCAACACTTGGATGATGAGAAGTTCTAGCCTTAGATATGAATGAACATCAATGGCCGGCTTAGGAGAGATCACTCTTTAAGCCCCAGTTCTGCATCAGTAAAATGTAAATTATAAAATAGTCCACCTCTCAGAACTGAAGGGAGGAGGAGTAAGATTGCAAAGCAGATGGTTCTTAAAAGTCCCATACTAATCCATAGCAATTCTATAGCCCAAGTAACTTTCTTCCAAGTGTAGATACTCTTAAAAACATAAAACTTCAATGGAAGAAAAAGGTTTTGTTTGGTGCTATTTGGTTGTTCCTTTTGGATCTCTCTTTTAAGATTTAGCATTTTCACAGCCTGATTTTATGCGCCCTACTTACTCAGAAGTATGCCATTAACTTTAACAGCCCTTATTCCCACGAACACTTACAAAGCCTGCACTCTTATAATAATCAAGAATGGTTTCTTACTGTGGAGGATGGCTTCCGGGTGGCTTTTTCCAGCTCCTTCTGGTTGTCACCTGAACCCTCTGGGGAAGAACAAAGATCTGGGACTGCTCCTGTAAATGGTGAGAACAATTCTCACCTTAGAGATCTGACTTTGCAGTGAAACGATGAAGAACTGAGAAGAGTGTGTGGGGGAGGGGAGGGTAAGATAGTTGGGAAATTCATCTCCTGCATTAATGGGAAATAGATTCTGGGGATTTTTTTAAATAGGAAACCCAACCTTGTATCAGCAATTTGAATTTAACTGGGCCCTTCCAGTATAATTGAGACAAATTAATTGTAAATACAAGCAATGGAAATATGTTAAAGTATCTAAATTCATAACACTTGCCTTTTCCCCTTCTTATTTTAGCCAGTTCCAGAGAATATGAATGCACAGAGACTTAAAAAAAAAAAGCACAGACATACACAGGAGACCTCCGGATGTCAAACTCTGTCTTCCACATGTAGTAATCAGTGACTGGTCTCTACGGACATGATTCAGGCAGTGTTTGGTGTGCAATGCAAATGTGTATTAAGGCCTTTGATCAAGTGTCAGCTGGAATTTCCCCCTTTCCTCCTGGGCTCAGTACACTGCAATATTGAAAGATCAAAATCACCCCTCAGCTTTTCCATTTACAGCACATTTAGCTCTCAAAGGGGTGGGTGAGGGTACCTGCCATATTTCTATTTAACTTTTAAAACACATTAAACATTTACCCCACGTCACAATAAAATCACGGTCCCATCTGTAAGGGTCACGAAGGCTGCTCTCAGAGCTTTTTACACATGGATCTTTCAAACATGTCCCAACTACATTTTAGTCTGCATGCAACAATCCCACCATGTCCCCATTGTACTACGCCCCTTCCCAAAAAGGGTTGGCGTTTTGGTGCCTGAGGCAGAAAATCAAAATGGTAGTACAAGCAATAAAGGAAGCAGCTGCCAATTTGTGGCCTTTGACAGGACTATGATGACTGCCTGATGCAGGCCCAACTTGCTTGGGATCCCAGTAGGCCCAGATCATGACTGGAATACTTCCCCTTGCGCTGGTGAAGGCTTTTGCTGAGTGTGCAGTGAGGACAGGACAACTGTGCTGTTCACTCCACTGCCCCTTCCCTTTATGAGTCTCAGAAGGTATGTCCTCCCGCACTGAAGACGAGAACTGTGAAAGCAGCTGTCTAGCCAAGGGGTGCAGAAGGCCCACAGGCCATATCCAACCTGCCTGGAGGACAAATCTGGCCCATTGATGGCCACGACCTTTTCCCCTGGCAGCTGATCATTTGGTGGTTTCCCAGTATTTGCATAGTTTTGTCACTTCTGAAAGACTGAGATGCCTCTCTTAAGGCTTAATTAACAGTAAGTTTCCAGCTAAAGTAGGCCATTATTTTTGGTATTTTGGCCCCATCTCCTTTTGCCTTCAGCCCTTGAGCCAAACAGCTTCAACACCCTGGGTCTCCCAGGTTGGACTATTTGTCCATTGAGCCTGATCCAGTATACTCTCAGTGGCAGCAGTTCTGCAGGCTCTCCAGCAGAGAGAGCCCTTTCCTGTCACCTAATCCTTGAACAGGAGATGCCAGGGATTACACTGGCTTTTTTTGCATGCAACAAAGGTACTTTACCAGCTAAGTGATGGTGCCTCTTAAAGCATATAGTCTCCAAAGAAGTAGACATTTTCAAAAATAGGAAAGGGGAATGTGTGTGCGTGTTTGTGCAAATGTGTTTTGCAAAAGCAAAATGCTTTCCAATCCTATAATTGGTGTTCAACTGATTTCACGTTTTCACAATGAGAGCAACAGCCGCTTAAAAGTGAGAACGCACTGGCAAAATGACTCTCAAGTTCTCATCTGTAGAAAGAGTTAGCGATCCAACTGTTTATACCTTCACACAACCTACTTTTCAACCATATTGCCCACACAACAGCTTACATGCAAGGTCCAGTTAACACAAGCCAAAGAAGTAGAAGGGAAGAACAAGGACTAAGAATAGCCCTTGGTTGGATCAGACCAAGGTCCATCTAAGTCCAGCGTTCTCTTCACACAGTGGCCAACCATTTGTCCACAGAAAATCCACCACACCCACCTGCCCATGCTCTCCAGCAACTGGTGCACAGAGCATGCTGCCTCTGATCTTGGAGGCAGCACTGAGCTAGCAGGAATCCATGGATTTCCCTAATCCTCTCTTCAAGCCAGCCATCACTACCTGTTGTAGAAGTGAATTCCATAACTTAACTTATGGGCTGCTTTCCTACCAATCAGTGTAATGGGAATACCCTTAATTCTAGCATTATGAAAGTAAGAAACGAATGTCTTCCAATCCATTCTCTCCAAATCATGCATAATTTTGTACATCTCTATCATGTCTCCTTTTTGTTGCCGTTTTTTCTGAGCTAATTGCATGAACAGTAACTTCTCCTCACAAGGGAGTTACTCTAGCCCTTTGATCTCTGACATTTACTGCACTTTTTCTAGCTCTACAATAACCTTTTCAGGTGCTGTTCCAGAACTGCACACAATACTTTTAGTGTAGCCATACCACAGATCTATCTGAAGATAACATGATTTTGGCAGCTTTATTTTCAAGTCCTCCCTTGATTTTCCCTAACATGGAGTTACCCTTTTCACAGCAGTAGCACACTGAGTCACCATTTTCATTTTCATTAAGGCCCTTCTCCGGGAACCCTCCATGAAAGAAATCAGGAGGGTAGGTACTCGGAGGAGGGCTTTCTCTGCGGTGGTGCCCAATCTATGGAATATGCTCCCCGGAGAGGTCCGCCTGGTGCCGTCATTTGTTTTTTGGTGCCAGGTGAAGACCTTTTTATTTAAACGTCATTTTAATTGTTAACAATATTTACTTATTTATCTGGCCAGGGCGACTTCTTTTCTTTTATAACTTCTTTTATATCGTTTATATTTCTTATTTATTTTATATTATTAATTTTAATTTTATATTGTTATTTTTGTATTGTATTGTATTTTATTGTGTTGTAAGCCGCCCCGAGGCTTCGGCAAGGGGCGGCATAGAAATGTTCTAATAATAATAATAATAATAAGCTGTCCACCACAACCCCAGCACTGTATTCCTGGTTAAGTACCACTTTTGCCATTTTAATGGCCACTCTCTCGGTCTGGAAGATCCTTCTGGAGTACCTCACAATCCCATATTTGTTTTAACCACCTCAGTGATTTTCTGTTGTCAGCAAACTGGCCCACTTCACTGCTCATTCCTAATTCCAGACCATTTATGAGAAAGTTGAAAAATGTTGGTCCAATACAGATCCTGTGGGACCTCACTGTTAAATCCTTCTATTAGCAGAATTTACCATTGACTTCTGCTTTCTATTCTATAATCCATTACCGATCCTTAAGAAAACCTCTATCTACTCTTACTCTGTGATTGCTAAATTTGCCCTGAGATCTTTATTAGCAGACTTTGTTTAAAAGCTGTTTGGAAGTCCAAGTAAATAAGGTCTACCAGATCACCCCTGCCCATATGTTGACACTTCTCAAAGATCTCAAAAAGCTTACTGAGAAAAAGCTTACTTTTAAGACATGCCAGTTCTTTTTCAGCAGAACTTGTTCTTCTATAACCTTTACTAATTTTACCTTTAATAATGCTTTCCACCAATTTATCCTCAACATGTGTACTAAGCAGTAGATGCCACCCTGGATCCCTTTTTTAAAAAATCAGTGTTACACTGGCCATTCTCCAATGTTCTGGTATGGATATGTTACAGATTTTTGTTAGAACTCAGCAATTTAAGTTTTTTAAAAACCCTAGAATAGGTATCATATGAGCCCAGGGACTTATTAGCTTTCAATTTGTCAATAAGGTCAAGAACTCCCTCTGTTCTCACTATTATCTGCCTTAGTTCCTCTTCCTGAAAACATCGTTTCAGGTACAGGAATCTATCCGATAACTTCTTAAACTTCTCCTTAACCTTTTAAACCAATTAAAAGAATTCATTCAGCTTCTTCACAAACTTCTTATCTCCTTCAGCATTTCTTTTAATTCCATTTTCATCCTCTGCACCAACTACCTTCCTAGCTGGTTTCCTACTTCAGATACCTTGAAGGAATTTTTCATTGTGAGCCTCTCTCTTATGAAAAAGCATTTTGAGGCGCGTATTGATAATATCTTTCATTCTGTGCTTGTGCTTTCCTCATGCAAGCTGGTGCTCCTTTTTGTTTGCTTCATTTTGGTAAAATTTCCATTTAGCGTCCTTGACACTGCTCATTAATCATGCCGATGAACTTCTGGACTTGACGCTACCTTTCCTAAGCAGTGGTGTACATTCTAAGCTGAGCATCTGATTGTCATGTTGAGTAATCTCCAAGCATTTTGAAGGGATCTAGCCCTCTCAACTCCCCCTTTCAACTTCCTTTTTACGAGTTCCCTCATTTTAGAGAAGTTTCCTCTTTTTGAAGTTAAATGTGACTTTGCTGGACTTTCTTGGCAATTTTCCACTTAAATATATATTAAAACTGATAGCATTGTGGTCACTGTTTTCAAGTGTGTCAGCAACACACACATCTCATACTAGATACTGGGTGATACCACGTAGAATTGGTTGCCACCTACAATCTGATAGGTTGCAAGATCAATTGTTCTAGGGCATAGCCATATAGGGTAATGAGAAATTTAACTTCTTTGTCATGACTGGCACATACATTAATCTACTCAATGTGGGGATAACTGAAGTCACCCATTATTACATCACTTCCTCATTTGGAGGCATCCCAGATTTCATTTTCCATCTCATGATCACCCTTAAGCATTCGAGCCTGTGGGACCACAGCGCTAAATTTGTTTGTTTGTTTAAGGCATTTCTACTCTCAGAACATTGTTTCATTAGTTGTGAAGTTAGGTATTATCACCCTGAATGCTTCTGTGGAGGAATCTGCCTTTTTAAGGGTTTCTAGTTCACTTGATACTGTGTCCTCTTTGACATACAGAACAACACCTCCTACAGAAGGTCTGCCCCTGTCTTTGCTATAGAATCTGTATCCAGAGATGCCTGTATCCACCTGGTTCGCTCCATTCCACCAGGATTCTGAACTGACCAGTCTGTCTAAGTTCTCCTTTAAAGCCAGGCACTCCAACTCTCCTGTTTTGGCTTGGGAGCTTCTAGCACTTGCATGGAAACGTGTACAGACGGTGCCCCTCTGCAGCTATCTCTGGCATGTGCAACTTCTGTTTTGGCACTTAAGCCTTTTTAACTATCTATCATGTTTCACTATACGTCCACTGACAATGACTGCAGATGATAGGAGTTATAGTCCAACTTAACCAGAAAGCACCATATTGGGGAAGGCAGTGAAAGAACCTGTTCCAAGGTCCACAGTCAGCTCACAAGGCATCATCATTTTTCTGTGTGAACTGGGACTGCTTCATAAAAGATACCCAAAAGAATCCTACTGGTATACAATGAAGAGAAATATCAATAATGATGCGTAAGTTTAGTTTTAGGGGAAAAATTGTCAGTTATTACAGATCTCCTCATTGAGAAATCTAATAGCAATTCCAGGCTTACCCAGAACCCAATTACTCCCCTGCCCGCATACTTCATCAGGATATTTTGACAAAGCCTTATAGCACAGGACTAGAAATGCTTGAGGATTTCATTTGGCCAAAATTTTTAAGCCACCCAACTCAGGGCAACAGCCAGGGTTGTCGTGCTTTATACTCCACTGACATAACCCAGGCATAAGCTACATCTACTGCAATACCAGTCCTTGAGTGAGGAGGTTTTCTAGGTAAAACTGTCAGGGCAGCAAACAGTTTGGTGTCAGTGCAGCAGCAGTGTTGGATACTGCCCTGATCCACAGAGTTATCCTTCAGATGGGGAACATCTCCACATTGTGAGTACCATTCTCAGCTCAAAATGTCTACCAAAATACATACATGAGAGAACTTACCCGGGTAACTTGGCCCAGCCATCTGACTGATTTTGTCAATTGTAATGACAGGCTAAGGCCACATGAACAATAATACAGATACTTGCAAACAATTTACCTAAATGTAAGGAAATCCCCATATCTGTTTGCCACAAATTCAGTCTGCTGATCTCAATTCATCCATAGCACTAGTCACAAAACTGCCAAATTATAAATGTTCTATGGATGTAATGCAACATGAAGATAATCCTGTGAAATCTCCTATAGCCTTTGATATATTTTAATATTCCTAACAGAATACTATCCAATCTAGAACCTTAAATGAGCCTAATTAGAGACTAAAATCCTTAGTGCCAAAGGACAGGGATTTTTGCTCACAGAAATGACTAGCTGTGGTTCCATTTTCATTTTACTGTTAATCTTTTACAGTAAAGGTCAAGCTAGATAAGACAAGAAAAACCTCTTTACAATCTTGTTGCAGCTTATTTGCATGCAGGAATTCAGTTTAACACACAACTTTTAAAAGTTTTATGAATTAGGAATGAAACTAAGAAAGAATCTAAATTAAGACGCAATCCTGTTGTGCATGTAGCACAAAAAAGCCTTTGTCACAATCGTTGTGTTCAACATGATTACTAAAGGACATAACTATCCTCCCTCAAGAAAAGCATGTAAGCTGCCTTGTCTTTGAGTTGCAAGCCCTAGGCTAGCCTTCTCCAACCTGGTGCCCTCCGGATGTTTTGGACTAAAACTCTCAAAGTTCCTATCAACAGACCATGCTGGTTGGGGCTGCTGAACACCGAAGTCCAAAACATCTGGAGGACATCAAATGAAGTCTGCCCTATGCAACTGAGAATGTTGCATGAAAAGTCATAAGAAATCTAGGCAATTAAACCAGTAATAAGAGAATTAGCGCTAACATAGAAGATGGCACTGAAGTTCTCAATGAACTTTCAGTCAGGGATGGTCAGAAGATAGTTTTTGGCCTTCAAATGTATTCTTGAAGCAGTAATTGTGGGTCCAAAACACAAACCCTTCATGGATGGAGACTTTAAAAAAAAAGTTGGTATTATCATCTCCAATCTACCTAAATATTGTCTTTTATCTGGATGTGATAGGGATTGCACCTCAGTAAAATCTCATTACCACTGAGCTACCATTGCCACCTGACATGTTCTATCACAGAAACTGTGTGTGTGTGCTTCAGTGGTAGAGAAGAGCTGCCACCTAGACATTTTCTTCTGTTAGATCTAGTTTTGTTTGCTCTGGGACAGCTCATATAAGCTTTCCTATTATAGTGAACTCTTCTTCACATGACACAGTGGTTTGGGTGCATTTAGAAATAGATTTTTAAAACTTCCTGGTATGCCCACACAAGAAAGCCAAACGCACCACTGGAAACTTATTCTTCCTCCCAACCCAATTCCTCTTTCCCCCACCAGTTGTCCAATCACCCACCCTTGCATATAGACCCATCTGGGTCTGTCAGAACACCAGAACATGCTCAGGGATTGGTCCTTTTATGCGCGTACCTGCTATTTCAGCAAGTTTGTCAAGAGATGAGGTCGACCTTAGCATTTCATTGTCCTTCACTAGGTCCTCCACTTTCTGACGCAATCTGGATGCTTCTAACTGAGACTCTTCCAATAGCTCCCCTGGCAAAACAAGCAAGAGCATGATTTAACACTCCCTTGTATACACACTTGCACTTGACCACTCTTTCCAGCACCACATCAGCCACAGTGATCTAATCTATCAGCAGCTCACATTCCTAGCCCTACTGGATTACGTTAAAATTCCAGTGACTCTGGCATATGCCAGGGGTATTGAATCTCTTTCAACCCAAGGGCCTAATTCAATTTAGAGAAGCTCTCAGGAGTAGCAAGAGGAAATGATGGAAAAGGGGAGTGAGACAAAAACAAAGGCAGGATTGCTAACAAATGAAGCAAATTGCCAGTAATTAAGGAGAGACAATTTAGCATTTAGTTACATTTGTTCTTACAACATGAATCTTCCACTGTAACCCAAAATGTCTGCATGTAGAACCACTACTAGGCAAATGGTCTATCCCCATGGAAACTATTCTTCCATTGCATTTATGCCCCACTTTTTTGTAAGGAATGCAAGGCAACTAAAATAGCTCAATTTTATCCTTGCACCAACAACCCTTTGGGTTCAGTTGGCTTAAGACTGACTGACTGAACCGAAGTCACCTAGTGAGCTTCATGGCTGAGTGGTGTCTAGAACCTGGATCTTCCAGGTCTCCAGTCCAACGCTCTAACCACCAGACCACATTGGCTCTCAGTTTTACACTTGACTGCTGAGAATGAAAATAAAGGTGGCTTTCTGGCAACTTGTCCCATGCTCAATTCCAAAGGAAACAACGGCATACAATTTGTACCACTCAGTTTCCATCCCATCCACACCATTACCTAATGATTTAATCCCCTGCATCTTCTTGTTCAGCCTGGTATTTTCCTCCACCAGCCGTTCGAAGGCAGCAGATGCTTCCTCCTGTGTCCCGCCACCAGGGTCGTAGATACGATAAGGCCCCTTGCCTTCCATCACTGCAGATTAATTATCCAGTTTCCAAGTAGTCATGCCTGGAACAGTAGAAGATCAACATTCTAGAAGCAAATATCTTAAGGCTGCTGCAACAGGTCAGAGCAGCTTTCACCAACCCAGATATGTTGGAATACAACGTCCACCATCCCTAGCCCGTGAGGCCACTTGAACCACTTCTCCAACCTAGCACCCCTAGACATGTTGGACTACAACTCTCTCACCAACACTGTCAGCAGGGCCATTGACAAGGACAGTATGAGTTGCCTGGAGGACTAGGAACACTGGAGAATAGCCAGGACATAATAGTGCTCATCAACACCTGGAAATTCAGGGTAGGGGTGTTTCCAGATACAATTGCCTTGGTGAGAGGATACAGGTTCCTCTCACCAACAGGTTCCATGGCCATTTACAGCAGCCTTCCTCAACCTTGTGCCTTTTGGACACGTTTGGACAGCAACACCCAGAATTCCCAGTCAATGGTCCTCCTGGATAGGAATTCTGGGAGTTGCTGTGCAAATGCCTCTGCAAACCATGAGATTGGGGAAGGCTGATTTACTGTCACTGGGTGCAGCCATTAACAGTCCTTTATTTCTTAACTTTAATGAAGAGACCATGATGAAGCTGTGGAGTTATGAACTCCATGACCTTCTTCTGATAATTTTAACCATGCTTATGGGCAGGGACAATCTCCTTGGATGGGACACAAAACTAAGGACAATGATTTGCCACAGCTCTATGAAATTTTTTGGACCTTATAGAGTCAATAGGATTCACAAGAAGTGCCATGTTGAGCCCTAGATATTTTATTACGTTTGTACCACAGAAAAGGCTCACCGTCTTTTGAATCAGGAAAAAAGGCAAAAAACTTTGCAAGTATAACGTGACTTGGGAAGTGTAAATTCTTCCACTGAGACTTTCCAAGTGCAATCAAGGATTGTTGGTTTTGCTTTGAAGTGAGACACTTTGGTCAATTCTATGCCTTCTTGTTTGGGCTTGGCAAAATGCAGACAAAATAAATGCAGGAGTAGAGCCATGGGTGCCTCACAGTGTAGGATCTAGAAAAGTTGAAAGCTTGCAAAACTAAAAAAAGCTGCTCCATGAAATTCTAGAGTGGAAAAGCAGCTGATGGGGTGGACAATGTCATGTGTGCCAAAGCACATCCTCCACTGTGTGATTAATGTCTCCACTGGAAAAATGTCACTCTCTACCTAGTAAGGACTGCTCCAGACTAGAGATACAAAATAAGTGGGGGGCATGTCACTTCAGCTGTTACTTTGCACAACAATGTTTAGGATGGGTATGGTTATTTCCTTAAAGTAATGGCTTCCTTCTTAGTGCTACGGAAGCACTCAAGCATTGGTGACTATAATTTATAATTTTGTTGGGGTGAGTCTGCATGTTTTTTTTTTTTATCGTTGTGGCCTCATGTAAAATAAGTAGCTCTGTCCCTTATAATTCAAAGTTATTGTGAAATTGGCTGGACTGGATAATTATGCTAATTTCATACTTAAGGGGTAGTTTGCAGGAGAAGAAAAAAGCTTGCTAATGTCAGAAACAGACAAAGGAACAGTAATTGTAATAAAAGAGCAGCACATACTGTCTAACCTCATAGGAAAAACAACATGAAAATTCAGGAGGAGATATCTTGAAATGGTGGAGGCCATTTGCCTTGCATTTACTTTTATTTTCTCTTTTCAAAGGTAACATGCAGATTTGTGTAGGTGTACAGACAAGCAGCTGTCCTTTCATACCAAGCCATCAATAAATAAGTAAGTTCACCAACACTCTGCAAAGCTGTTATCTGGTCAGATCTCACTCTTGTTCTTTTCTTTCCCAGGACCAAACTAGTTGTTGGTTGTTCATTTGCCTGCCCCAGTCACATATGAAGCTAAGGGGATTTTTAAGACAAAGCAATGCATCTCAGTGGAAGGAAGTGCTGCCCACCCTTCTTAACTTCTTGCACTTTTCACTATAGACATTTATCTCTTACCAAAGTCTATCAGTTCAAATGAAATGAACTGTGAAGAAAAGTGTGCAAAGTGAGGCTCAACTGCTTTCACCCATGCAGGTGTTCTAAGACTGAAGCCGCCTCTGCTATATGCAGTGATCCTGGTAAACACATGACGAAACACACATACTTGTTCCATTATGGCTTCAGTCCTACAAAGATGCCCATTGTCATTCTAATGAGGGTGGAGCCAGGCATGCAGTGCTTTGTTCCATTTGGAACAGAACTAGGTTAGAAGGTATCATTTAAAGAGAACGAGAGCAAGGGCAGACATTCTTTCTGAATTATGCAGAAACAGCTCTTGGCTTTTTTGAATGTTGAGCCATAGTTCATAGCAGCTAAACTAGATTCAGCTCAGCCTGTCCAGAAGTGTCATAAAGAGACAGCAGATCAGTGGAGTTTCTGAAACCAGACCAGAGTTATTGATGCCAACAGACACATGGATCCATACATTATCAGTATGAGAACAGACAGGTAAATCTAAGGAAGGGAAACATTCAAGAATTCTCACCCCTTCCCCACCCAACAACTTTATTAAAGGGACCTGAACTGCATATACCACCTCACCACTCCTGAGGGCATTTTTTAACTTAGTGAAGGCAACATCCAGGAGAGCCCTTCCTTCTCCACATTTGGGAAATGTTCAGGAGCTCAGTGGACAGGGACTAGCCCTCACCTTCCCTTCCCAGCTCAGAGGCAGGAAAGAGGACTGATAACTCCCACTTGTAGATCTTGGATGCAGAGGGATGTCTCATAGGATTCTGCCTTTTGCTGGCAGATTCATAACAAGCACCAAAACATATGGGCTTCTGTTACTACTGCGACTGAGAACTACTGTGATATAAAGCCCAACTTTACTCAGCAGTACTGGATGCTGCAAAAGACAGTCATTCATATGCAAACATGTATTAAAACTGTTTTTATGTGTCATCAAGTCATTTCTGAATTATGGCAACCCCAATGAATGAAAGCCTTCCCAAATGTCCCATCCACAACATTCCTGCTTGCACTTGCTGATTATCATGAGAATAACCCTGAAGTGGCTTATTGGGCTCAAACAACTTGACCTGTTTCAACATTCTGCAGGCATAGACATATGGAGCTTTTAAAAAATCTTCACAGCTTCCCCATGCCCTAGATTTGGCATATGAGCACACAGCCCTGTCCTTGAGTAAAAGAATATTCCTAGGGCAACTTGCAATCATTGCACATGGCTGTGGACTAAAAAATTAGCAAGACAGAATAGTTCCCTTTTGCTATACCATACTGCTTTCCCATGTGCTCACCTCTTAATTCTCCTCGTCTAAGAATAACCAGTATTTCACAACCCTCAGGATGCATGCACCATCTGCCTCTAACTTTGTACATGGGCCACACATGATCTTATGCACTTTAACTCCCAATGGGAAAAGACAAACACAGAAAAAGCATACCCCAGCTGAGTTTGGAACCTCACTTGACAGAATAGCATTGCCCCCTTCATGTTTTGACCTCTTTACTAGTGTAGTCTCCTTTTTAGCCACTGACCTGTGTTTGCCAAGCCAATTCTAACGGCATCCCCTCCTGGCTTAGTACACATTGGCTTAACCTATTCTTTATTACTGTATATTCAGGTGTCTGCTGAGGGATGCAAAGCAAATGGAATACCTAGGTTCTGAAAATGCTCTCCCCCTCATGCAGATTGCTATTTATTTGCTGGAACATGCCTCAATTTAAAAACGCTGGCATAGAATTATAAATATAATCTATGCAGTAACTTGTAACAAATATCTTTAGATCAGTTAAGTCATGTTGTCTAACTCTGACATGTGTCAATGAAGTTTCAACATGGGTTGCCTCTTTTATGCAGGGATAAAAGGTGCCTGTATCTCCTTCAGTTTTAGGCACCAGGTTGAAAAACAGAATCTAGATGTAGAAACAGAAATAATTACAGCATGTAAACAGGAGAGAGAGAACTGCTATAAAAGATGACTGCATGAATATCTGCATTGCACTGTTTTGTAAACCCTAGGTAGAATTTGTAGAAGTTTAGCAAAGAATCCACAGTCTCTCCTTTCATTTTCTCATATGTAATTGCTGAAAAATGTTGTTTCCTATTCAGTGTAAATGACCAACAGTAGAAGAGACACAAAGAGCTTCTTCACTGAACCTGATCATCTCATAGAATAAGGCATGCCAATGAAATGACAAATTCTTCTGTTTTTAATAACAGGAATCAGATCTATCTATCACAGCTACTAGCTATGTAAGTTAAAAGCGGAACTTCTCTATGCACAAAAAGTAAACATTATAGTACAAGATGTTTGGAGACAGGCAATAGGAAAGGTTTGGTAATTTCCTTCCCCCATGCCACCCGCTCAGACAGTTGAAACAACTGCACCGTGGGCATAAATGGGAGCAAGAGGGAGGCTTGTTACACCAAATACCAGCTCGAACTGGACTGTTCCCTATCCCTGCCCCCAGGAATATATGCACTTGTGAGCCAATCAATAGCAACTGCCCTGTGGTACAGCCTTTAGTAAGTTTCTCATACTGTCTTCGTCCAATTTAATGTATTTTTGTTCTACCAGGAAGCTGGCCCAAAAGGACTTCTAATCATAGAAGAAGGATGTGCTTATACAGAAATCATCAAACATCCTTGTAAACAAGAAAGTATAACACTGTTTAAATATTTGGAAAGCAGAAGCTGCTTCTCTGCTTTAGAGATCTAGGACATTATACTGATTTGCTTAAGCCTCTCCACATACCTTCCAAGAAAATCAAGCCCTTCTCTGTACCCCAGTCACCCAATTATGACCTCACTGTTACAGGCTGATATCAACAGAATTTCCATCAAGCTGCCCACTATTAGCAACTGTGTTTCAAATTTTCAGTAATGGTAGGGCTACCTGTATTCAGGCCATGGACTCTGGGATGGTGAAAATAGGCTTATATGAAGGTTTTGACCCTCATGGCTACAGATGCCAAGCTTAATCCTGTAAAATTTGTTCCTTGCTGTTCAGTCAGCAACTTTTGAGGATGCCTAAGTTGGGAGACAGCAGTATCTGAAAGCAAGAATTATGAAACATAGGGAAGAAAAGCCTTGATGAGAAGAACTAGCAGGTCTCCTACAAACAGAATTTCTGCCACACCTAAACTTTTAGAACTCTTTGAACGTGTCAGAAAACTGATCACACCTAGACATGATGAGGTCGGGACTTCCAAAACCTTTGCTCAAATCCCTTGCCAAAGGTCTCCTGAGGGAAGTTAGCAATGAAAGTGAAAGTTCTGTCTTCCCCAGCAAGGAATGCTGGGAGGAAGGCACCAGACTGGAGAAGAACTGAAAACAGGAGGTTTCTGAATAGGCACTTCACAGTGGAGGGAAGCACAGTGCTGGTTTGGCTGTTGCATGGTCATGGCGCTAAGCCAGCTTTTCCTTCTGGAAAAAGACTATTGGGAGCAGCTCGATATTCACTGCTGCTGCCCAGCTGAGGTGCTCTGCATGTGCAGGGCCTTATGAACACAGGAAGCTGCCTTAGTGAGCCAGACAGCTGGACCACCTAGCCCAGTACTGTCCACACTGGCAGTGGCTCTCCAGCATTTCAGCGGCATTTCTTCCCAGAGGGAAGTGGGGACCTTCTGCATGCCAGGCAGGTGCTCCACCACAGCCACTCCTGAGCACCATTCCCTCCCTTTACCGCTCTGGGGCAGGCAGAGAAGTGGGGGGCTTGTGTGGCAGACGCTCTTCAGCCAAGCAGCTGCCAGGCAAGTGCTGCCAGAAAACTCTCCCCCAACCCTTCCTCCCAAACCTGGCACTGGGGAGGGGCAGGGATCAGCAAAGAATGGCTTGGACCCACCCCATCTGCAGCTCCAACACTCGGAGGAAGGCGGGCCCCTTTCATCAGAGGGCACAGGCCAAAATGCAGTAAATGGATCGTTCCGCTGAAGACCCGTGCTGAGGGATACACTGCAGAGGTTCTGGGTCACCCCCAGCTCTCTCAATGGCAGGGATGGGCAAGGGCATAGGGCCACCATTCCCATCAGCCCTAGCCAGCATGGCCATGGGTGACAGAAGATGGAACCTGGGAGGGGGGAGATTCCCCTCTGCATGCATCCAACAACATCTGAAGGCCACATCTGAGCCCGTCGTTCACTGGGCATTGTTACAAAATAATATTAAACTACACAGAGCCTTTGGTGTGGTCCAACCAGACTATTCTTATGCCAAAGCTTTGAGTTCTCAGTCACAAGACGTCACTTTTTTAGTATTAAACCACTCCTTAAAGGAGGTTCCAGGTCAGCTTAAGGGCAGTAACAGAAATATCATGGACTGGACAGACCACTAGGGCCCAGAGAAGGCCCAGACGTTATTCTCTGACCTCTGTCCCATAATGAAAGCAGCTAAGACCTTGGTGGCTTCTTTGGAGGCATTTCCCAGTTTACACAACATGCCTGTCAGGATTCAGGAATGCTGGGGATTTTCCAGCTAAGAGCTGAAATCTGGCAGCATCCATGACCAGAATTGCAATTAGATCTCTGGTGGTTAGCGTGGGGGATTCCCCCTCCCCCTGCAAAGGAAGGCTTGAAAACAGCTTCTCTGAGAGAACCCTGACATAAATATTCGGCATCTCAGCGTTCACTGTTTCAATTACGTTCACAGATCTCATGTTTCTCTTAATGTACCACATAAAAACTGGGACACTGTTTAATTGTACTTTGATTATAGAAGTGACTCATCCTTCAACAATGAATGCAAGTTTTCATTGTAAATCCCAGTTGTTTCAATCAAGTTTGTTCCCATGGGAACATGCAGAAATATTGTCCCAGGACTGCTTCATAAAATCCAGCCTAAGGAGGAAGTTTCAGGGATAGCTGCTGCAGGGTCAATTCTGTAGGAAAGGGTAGGCATTTCTTTGTGTCTGTTTCAGGTTGCATCACTTCCAAAGATGACAACATGGTCTTGGAAGCCCCTTTTTACTCCTCCACAAATGCATAGATTCAGATTTCTGTCTTCATAGGAAAAAAACACACGTCAGTATAGCCTAACACCCTTGAGAAGATAGGGTACGACCAACCTGCTCATTTAAGAGAGAGAGAGGAAAAAAACCAAATAACTATTAAGGAATTATCAACAGGTTGCAATCACTGATGTCATTCTTTTGATGGAAACTGGAAGGGGGGAGATTCCCCTCTGCATGCACCCCCACAAACACTGTACGCTCTTAAAATCTGCTCTTGAAGGCTGGGAAAACCTCCAGCATAATTATTTGGCTAGTACTGAGTACTGCAGGGGAGGGGCACTCAGCATTAGAAGAGCCCAGACAAATACAACACACCAGGATAAATAACTTCAGGGAGTATTACTACCTTTGCTTTCCAAATAGCTTGTTTGCCATGATTTAGTATAGTGGGGAGTTTCCCTTGAAGGAAACAAACACATCTTTTATACAACAGACTTCTAAAGGATTTTTTTTAAAAAAATAGGGGAAAAAAGAAGCCAAGAATTGGATTCCAAGAATTGGAAAAGAAGGGGGTGGCACTTAAGCAATACTCCCCAACCAAAAATGTGTCACCAAGGAAAGACAGTAAAAAAGACAGTTTTGCAGCAAATTTACATGCATAGATGCAAATTTAGAAATAATTATTCTTTAAGCAGAGGTACAATACATCTTCCCATAACAGGGAAGACCTGAATCAGGTAACGTGTGTCCCTTGCTCAGCCTACTGTTCTGGTGCAGCTTCAAGGCCCAGCTCTTCTTTTGATAGGTCTTTATCCTTAAACCAGAATTGATCTGGAGAGCCCTTCAAACTGAGGACTGTCCTCAGTGCAATAAACACATGGCCACCTTGTTTCCCAGGCTCACCTTTGATCTGCATTTGTAGCGCTGCAGCCTTGAGAGGACAAGGAAACAGAAATACATGCCACTTGTTCTCCAGCGGAAAAGGAAGAGGCCAGACCAGTCCTTGGGTAATACCCAGAGTTTAGTAAAGGATCTTCTTTGGCCAGACCTGTACAACATGAAAGCTACCAAGCAGATGTTGACTGCCAGGCTGCCACATTCTGACAACCATCCCAAAGGCATGGCAAAAAGAGGCTCATGAAGCCCCTGGGAGGCTGCCATAACATGGCTTGCCACCTATGTCTGCTCTGGTGTGTCATAGGAGGGACAGGCCTACTATTAACCTCTCTGACCTATGGGAGGACAGGTGGCTGGCACGGTAGACCATCTGGATACCAACTCAAGTTACCAGGATGACCCCCAGTGGTGTTCTAACTTTGCTCCCCACCAAGCCAACTGCACCTCACCAATGTGTGTCTGGAAGTCCACAAAGACACTGAGCAACTTTGGGGTTGTGAAAAGCAAGAATCTAGCTGGCCCACAGTATGTGGCTCACAAGTGAGTGGGATGGTGTAACGTGGTGTCCTGCAACAGGCCTTCATGGCCCCTTCTAACCCTACTTTCCTGGATGATTCTAAGCTGCCTTTTAGCATGGCAATGCCACAAGCCACACAGACCTGGTTCAGTAGCTCAAATGCCCCACATTCTGTTTACTGTTCAGAGCTCTGCAGTCCGTTCCATCAAACTTACCTCTGCATGGCTTAATCATGAACAACTTAAATCTAGCAAAAAAAAAAAAAAAATGCAACGGAAAGATCCCTCTGCTACAGGGACTCTCTCCATTCTTGGGAGGGTAGGAGGGTGGGCAAAGCCAGGCTCAGATCCAAGTGTGCAAACAGCACATTCCTGCTGATACACCACTGTCACCAAAGCCCACCCACCACTGCTGGAGCTCTGTACTCAGTGCGGCTGCTACTGCTGAAGCTTGCCCAGCCACCACAGTTGCAGATGCTGCTGAAACTCTCCACCCACTGACCATTCTGAGGCCCTGTTACAGCTATCCATCCACCCACCAGTCTGTTCACTCTCACCTCCCCACACACTCTTTCCTGCTGGCCTGCCAGCCAAGCACGCCTCCCCTGCAAGCAATTTAAGGGGGGGGAAAAAACCTTACGTTTGAATAGCAGGCATCTGAATCAATCGGACATTGCCTTTGAAGTGACTTGGCCAATGAGGTCATAGCAATGACCTAAATCCCACCTTTAAGCCTTTCTTGGTTGCAACCTTCACAAAGACAGCCTCTGATTGGTTCAGCTCAAACCAATGTATATTGCTGCTTAAAATGTACATTCAAAAAAAGAGTTTAAGATTAGTGTGCTGCAGGGCCTGCAGAATGACCTTGGTATGTCCCAAGTGCTGGAGGGTGGTGGTGGGAGGCTCATGGATATGAATGGGCCCTTTTCACCCCCCATGGCCATCCATGTCAATCCTCAACACCGGGCCTGGCTGTAGGTACTTTCACAAAATGGCTGCCATAGATCGGCTGCCACAGTGGCATAAGCACAATCACAAACAATTCATTTCCCAGAAGGCATAAGGGCGATGCTGCAACAAAAGTAACCTGCCCAAGACCCTACATGCAAGGCACAGATTGGGTTGGAATTCCAAAACATAAAGCTGGGCTTGTGATTGCAAATTAAGGTATTGCTGGAGGACAGCAACTCATTTTGCAGCATGCCAGATTGCCAGTTAAGTCCTGCAGAAGTAAAATAAAAAGCAGGAAGCCTGACAGAGAGGTGTCTGAAGGACAGCAATGGGCACCATGTTAGGACAATTTAACAACACCACAGTGTTTTGATGCAGTGTTCAGTTTTTAGACTCATGGAAATGCATGTTTTTACTATTGCAATGCAACACAAAAGAAGAAAAATTCAAAAGCAAGAAGTGCTGGTGCGGACATACAGCAAAGGTGCTTCCAAAACAGTCTCGTAACTCTTGTTTCACTTTCCTTCCCCACTTTCCTGGTACTCATCTTTAGAATACCAAAAGGAGAAAATTCAGTGCGTTGGTTCATTTTCTTTTTCTCCCCCCTACTCTCCAAACATTTACTCTCCCACAGACATCAATAATTAAATGTATGTGTGCAAAGCAAATATGAGGCGTGTCTTGCAATAGAATTCTGAAGGTGCTAGTTAAGCGATTAGCACGACGTCTAGGTGGCTGCCTGTACAGGTGCCTTGGCATGCACTTGGAATACCTTGACTAACCACAGTAAAATCTGGGCTTCTATACTGGAAGTGTAAGCTTGCATCCACATGGCCTTACTAGGTGGAAACTAACAGGCACTGGGGAAGTAGAACACCAGAGCCTGTGCACACTCTACCAAGTGTGGTGCATACCAACCTGGTGCATACCAGGTGTTCTGAAGTAAAACTCCCATAAACCTGGCCATTAGCCATCCTGACTGAGGATGATGGGAATTATACTCCAAAACATCTGAAGACATCTAGTCATCACGCCCTGGACTGTACCTCCACTTTACACAGGGAACAGATTGCATGATAAATTGTCAGCCTGAATACCTTCCTAAGGACCTGGTGTAATTCAGCAGAGTTCTTCCAGTGTTTGGACTATTCAGAGGTGATAGGCAGTGCTGCAAGTTAAACTCCTCTTTATGTTCTGTACTTTGCTTGTATTATTGCAGTCACTGACACCTGGTGAGCCACGCAAAAGCCTTCTACATTCAGGGAGCCTTTGAATTTGGTATTTGAATTTGGAAAGGATGATGACAACTAATGGCACAGGAAGAATCATTCAGTCTCTTTGTTTCTAACCTTGACACAGGACAGATTTATTTCAGTGTTCCGGCTCCACACAGCACTGGCTGTGACAGCCAATCAAGGACAAGCTGGCAAATTCAGGTCCAGCTGACAATGAAGCAGAAAGCATACAGAAGTGCTGACACAGAGGTGATTAAATACCAGGTGACATATGAGTAAAGCATCTATTTCTGTAGAATGTGCGCAGCTGACGAGAAGCTAATATAGTTCTCCCCCCACCCCCCGTGTGTGTGCTTTCACTGTATCTATCTCAGAGCATAAATGCCAGCCCCCCCAATAGTAGGAGACGCTCATTCATGCCGAAATGGAAAACTTGACATAACCAATCAAGGAAAAGGCAATAGAAGGGAGAAAGAGGGCAAAGAATTAACTGGAGTTAAGTGAAACTAAAGTCTATGGGAAGCACAGCACAGACACAAGAACATTCTATCAATGCTGTTCTATGTGGCTCCAAGGGGACCATGCCTGGGACTAGCACATGCACCTTGGCCAACACATTTAAAGAATCATTTCTCTTGTTTACCAGGCATTATCCAAATTAATCTGTCTGGAGCAGGATGAGTGGACAGGACAGCAAAGATAATCACATGCATTAATTTCTTCAAGGCATCAGGATAAACTACTACGTGGTACAAACAGCTGTAGAAAATAGTGCTTTCCTGTTTCAGTCCTGTCTAAATAGAGATCTTTCTTTAGTGCTAAACTCTGAAGGGACCAGAGTTCACACATCCATCCTGTTCACATAGAAAGTAAGGCTGGGAGAATGGGGGTTAGTTGAACAGTAAAAGAGTGAATGGAGCCAGTGTGGTGTAGTGGTTAGAATGCTGGACTGAGGTGGGGGATCTTGGTTCTAGTCCCCACTTGGCTGCTGGCTCACTGACGATTTCGGGCCAATCACAGACTCTCAGCCTAACTACCTCACAGGATACCATGAAGTGTACAGGGATTATTTAAGCTGCCTTGGGATTCTTACAAGAGGAAAAAGGGTGGGAAATAATAACAATCATAAGCATAACAGTACTAAGAATGGGGGAAGAGCAACCCATTGTTTTAGAGCTGTAATCCCCAGTGTGGCTCTCATGGGTGCCAGGGATTTCTGTGAAGGTGCTGAGGAAGCTGAGCAAGAGGAAGCTATTGCGCTCACATCCTGTTTGTGGCCTTCCAATCAGGCATCTAGTTGGATGAATGTGAGAACAGAATGCTGCATTAGATAAGCTACTGGTCTAATCTGGCAGGGCTCCTTTTATCTTCACCAAATGAACCAATGTCTAGTGGAACATCAGTTCCTACGTATTTTAAACTACAAAGGAATGTTGTAACATTTGTTGCTGCATTCATATAAGTTTAGTCACCAAAAGCTCTAAGCATAACTAATCTATTTGACTTCCTTATTCGTTCCATCCTAAACTAGCCAATCCAAAGGGCCTTTGGAATATGGAAAGAGAGAAGCAGAATTACCCTGACCTTAATGGCACCCAAGAAACTACCATGATCTTTGCATTACTCATGCATCAACCAAGGAGCCAGATGCTTTCATTAGACCGCCAAAGTAGAGATCAGACTCAGGGCTGTGACTTGGATTTCTGGGTGCTTTTCTGCTACACAACATTCTTGCTTGACATTCTGCTATTGCTAAATCCCAACTCTGACAGTCCTGAACTTTATCTTTATCTAAGCAAATGGCTAGATGGTAGAGAATGGGCCAGTAGGTGATACTCAAGGACATGTAATAGAGTTTCTTGTTTTTGCACTCTAGTAGAACTTGTTCACTATGTGCTATAGAACAGAAGTGATCTCCATATGGAAAGATCTTCCCATCCTATCTTCCTCTACCATGCCAAAAGATTGCACAATGTTGTCATGTACAAAATGTAGGAAGTGATGCATGGCCTGGAAAAAGGGATAGGGAGATCCCCCCCCCCCCCGATTTATATCCTGCCTTTTTCCTACAAAGGGCTCAA